>NC_136940.1:15040051-15087551 GCF_949987615.1 Pollachius pollachius
GCTGGCTCTGGGGCTTTCTCCTCCCTGTGGCCAGGTGTCCCTCATCTCGCTGATTTGGGGGAGAGACGTGGTGCTCTCTGTCGCCAGCTGGTTGGTGGCGGCGGTATACCCCGTCCACCACTGATCCTCGGACCCGCCCGGGCCGAGGTTTAAGGGGCGGGATGCCACACTCCTCCACCGCTTGCTCAGTTCTCTGGTCGCCGGTAAACCCGCCCAGGCAGGCATCCCGGCGTGACAGGGCGTCAGCGTTTGCGTGCTCCCTCCCGGTCGGTGGTCCACCTTAAACCGGAAGTTCTGGAGGGCCAGGAACCACCGCGTCACCCGGGCATTGGTGTTCTTTGCCCCGGCCATCCACTTCAGGGGGGCGTGGTCGGTGACCAGGGTGAACTCCCTCCCTAGGAGATAGTACCTGAGTTTCTCGAGGCTCCACTTGATGGCCAGGGCTTCATTTTCCACCATCGAGTAATTTTGCTCATTGGGGAGAAGTTTCCTGCTGATGAACGTGATCGGGTGCTCCTCTTGGCCCGGATCTGGGAGAGGACACCCCCCAGCCCCACCTCCGAGGCGTCGTGTGTACTGTCATGGGGAGAGTGAAGTCGGGGGTTATAATCACAGGCTCCGAGCATAAGGCCTCGCGGAGCGTCCAGAAAGCCCGGTTGGCTGCCTCGGACCAGGTGATTCGGTCCGGCAGGGCCTTCCGGGTCAGGTCGTTCATGGGGCTGGCCAGCGTGGCAAACCCAGGTATGAACCTCTGGTAGTACCCGACCAGTCCCAAGAACGACTTTACCTGTTTTTTGGTGCGGGGTTGGGGCCAGTCCCGGATGGAAGCTACCTTGTTGTCCTGTGGCCGCACGGTTCCCCTCCCTACCTGGTACCCTAGGTAAGCTGTCTCCTCCCGCCCGAGACGACATTTGGCCGGGTTGGCGGTGAGGCCCGCCTTCAGCAAGGCCCTTAGCTGGCGGACATGGACATCCCAGCTAATGCTGTAGACGATGATGTCGTCGATGTCCGCCGCGTAGGCCTGGTGGGGCCTCAGGAGCTGGTCCATCATACGCTGGAAGGTGGCCGGAGCGCCATGTACTCCGAAGGGGAGGACGGTGTACTGGTACAAACCCCTGGGGGTTGAGAACGCTGTCTTCTCTCGGGCCGCCCGGGTCAACGGTACCTGCCAGTACCCCTTGGTCAGGTCCAGGGTCGTGAGGTACCGTGCCGGCCCCAGGAGTTCTATCAGTTTGTCGACGCGGGGCATGGGGTAGGCGTTAAACTCAGACGCCTCGTTCAGCCTCCTGAAGTCGTTGCAGAAGCGGTAGGTCCCATCTGGTTTGGGCACAAGGACTACCGGGCTGCACCAGGCGCTGTGCGACTCCTCGATAACCCCGAGCTGCAGCATCCGGCGTACCTCGGCCTGTATGGCCTCCCTCCGGGCCTCCGGGATCCTGTAGGGGTGGACCCTCACCTTCACTCCCGGCGTTGTCTGGATGTCGTGGTGGGCGATCGTGGTCCTCCCTGGCAGCTCGGAAAACACGTCCCGGTGCTGCATGACGACCTCGTCGAGGTCATGCTTCTGGGCCGGGCTGAGGCCCTCCCCCACTGGGACCTCCCGCCGGGCCGCCAGCGCCAGGGGAGCAGGGTCGGAAGGGTTTCTCCTCCCCCCCCTCCACTGCTTCAGGATGTTAACGTGGTAGATTTGGGTCGGCTTTCGCCTCCCTGGTTGTCTGACCCGGTAGTTTACCTCCCCCACGCGTTCAACCACCACATAGGGTCCCTGCCACTTCGCCAGGAACCTGCACTCCGCCGTGGGAACCAGGACCAGGACCAGGTCTCCGGGCTGGAAGGTTCGCAGCTGGGCTCCCCGGTTGTAGACCCTCGCCTGGGCCTGCTGGGCTCGCCGGAGGTGTCCCCGAACGATGGGCCACACCAGGGCCATGCGGTCTCTCACCTGCTCCACATGGTCCACGGTGGTGTGGTGGGGGGACGGCTGGCTCTCCCATGCCTCCTTCGCTATGTCCAGGATGCCGCGGGGCCTTCGTCCGTACAGCAGCTCGAAGGGGGAGAATCCGGTGGACGCCTGGGGGACCTCCCGTACTGCAAACAACACGTGAGCTAACAGCTGGTCCCAGTTCTTACCGTCCAGGTGCATGGCCTTCTTAAGCATCTGCTTCAAGGTCTTATTGAAGCGCTCGACCAGGCCATCCGTCTGGGGGTGGTAGACCGAGGTCCGGAGCTGCTTCACCTGCAGGAGTCTGAGTACTTCCTTCATTTCCCGTGACATAAAGCAGGAGCCCTGATCGGTGAGCACCTCCTTCGCTATCCCTACCCGGCTAAACAGGAGCATTAGCTCGCGGGCGACTGCCCTCGCGGTGGCGGCGCGCAGGGGTAGAGCCTCGGGGTACCGGGTGGCGTAGTCCACCAGCACCAAGATATAACGTGTCCCCGGCTGGTCTTGTGAAGGGGCCCAACGATGTCCAGTGCTATTCAGTCGAAGGGGGTGTCTATAGTCGGCATGGGGATAAGGGGGTTTCGGGCTGCGGCCCGAGGCTCTACCCTCTGGCACTCAGGGCAGCCCTGACAGTGACGCGAGGACCCGTTCCCGGTTCTTGTCCATGCCCAGATGGGCCCCCAGAAGGTGAGTGTGGGCCATGAACAGCACCTTGCTGACGTATGTGCGGGGCACCACTAACTGCTCCCTCACTCCCCCCTCTCCTGCCGCTACTCTGTGTAGTAGCCCCCCTTTGTGCTGAAGTGTGGGTGTGGCAGGTGACTCACCGAGTCTCGGGTCTGTCCGTCGTGGACCAACACGTGGCTCCAGCCATGTTTTAGAGCCTCGTCTTGGAGCTGGGCGGTGGCGAACTGGCCGGGTCGGGCCGAGCCTTCCCCCCTCCCCGGCAAGAAGTCCGAGAACTCGTGAGGGGGGAGCTCTCCGGCTCCTCCGGGGGATCTGGCTGCTCGGGTGCCATGAGGGTTTCCGGGGTGTCGGGGGAAGGTTCCAGTGACCTGGTCCGGACGGGTCCTCTCCCCGTGTGGACCGGGGACCCCGGTGGAGAGGGTCCGTTCCCCTCGGACTCCTGGTCCTCCGCTGTCAGCTCTCCGGGGGACGATGGGAGCCTGGTGGCCCTGTAGGCCTGCCGAGCTCCCCTCGCCCCACTGCGGGGAGGTTCTCTCCGGCTCCGGAGTTCTCGCGCTGGGTCCCACAGCCGGTGGAAGATCGGGCTCGTACGTTTGGGTATCCCTGTGCACGCAGGCCACCTCCATGGGACCCCCTTCCTTTCTGCCTGCCAAGTCGGGGCGGAGGAGGGTGACCACGCTGCCGGTATCCAAAAGGGCCTGCGTGTCCCGGTTCATAACCCGCGCCGGTATGGTCGGGCTTCCGGACATCCCCTGTGCCCAACAGGTCGCCAGCATGCAGGGTCGGCCCGTCCCCTTGTCCGCGTAGGCCGACGGCATCGACGCGTCTCAGTCTCCCGGGCAGTAGCGGGCGAGGTGGCCGGGCTGGCCGCACTCATAGCAGCGCCTCCCCTCGCGACTCTCCTGCATCCCACTCGGCGGGTCGGGGGAGGGTGCCGGGGCCCCGGTCGCGTGTCCCTGTTGGTCTCGGCGGGTCTCGACGAGTCGTGGGGTGGTTCCGGTTCGGGTGCTCAGGTGCTGGGCCACCTGCCAGTTCTCCAACTGTCGGACCAGGTCATCCACTGTGTCGGGGTGGTGGTGGACCAGCACCCGTCGGGTGTCCGGCGGGAGCCGACGAAGGGTATTGTCTATGATCACCCTGTCGATAGGGCTGGGTACTTCTCCCGTCGCCAGCCACCGCTTCACCAGCCGACTGTGCTGGGCGATCTGCGTCCATATGGCGCCCCGGACGTCGAATCGCCAGTCGTGGACGCGTTGCTCGCGGGCCGCGAGGTTGTGACCGTAGTACACCAGGATCGCCTGTTTGAGGGCCGGGTACTGTCGGGCGGTCTCCGCCGGTAGGTCCTGGCTTGCCTGCTGGGCGGGCCCGGTGAGGAACGGGGCCACAATATGGGCCCACTGCTCCTCTGGCCAGCTCTCCCTCTGGGCGGTCCGCTCAAAGACCTCCAGGTACGCCTCCACATCGTCGTCAGGCCCCAGCTTGGTGAGCCGGCTGGTCGGGGCGGCGGTCGGGGCGGCGCGGACGGCGTGCTGGGTGAGCCGCAGTACGGCCTCGCGGAGCAGGGCAATGCTCTCCGAGATCTCCCGCTGCTGTTGCTGGGCGGCCGTTGCCGCGGTTCCGTCCGGGTTCTGCATGCCGGACTGGTGGTGTAGTGGGGTCCTTCAGAATGTCTGCATTCTCCACCATATGTGGTAGCCTGCTTCCCAAAGTGCCAGGTTCCCGGTACGAATCACACGTTAAACAAGGGTTAAGCCGCACTCGGCATTTATTCAACAAGAATCAGAATATGAGTCCTCGTTCTAGGGTCTCCGTGAGCCTCTAGTCCGCTGGCGTGTCGCGTAATCCCTTCGTGTCACTCGTTCCCTGTCTCCCGCTCTGTGGTCCTCTTTAAGATGGCACCAGGGCTTTCACCTCCCTGCGGCCAGGTGTCCCCCATCTCGCTAATTGTGGGGAGAGACGTGGTGCTCTCTGTCGCCGGCTGGTGAGTGGCGGCGGTATACCCCGTCCACAACTGATCCTCGGACCCGCCCGGGCCGAGGTTTAAGGGGCGGGATGCCACAACATACACTTAAATCTATATTTATTTATATTTATTGTTATAAGAGCCCTCTCTCTGTCTCTTCACCTTTCACAGTCTAAATAATGTTTTCTTCTTCATAACATGTTGTGTAAATACTTTTAATTCATTTGTTTTAATACTTCTTGTTCAATATGCTTGCAATATTGCTTTTTGTCATTGATGAACTAACCTTACCAAATCCCTTTTCCTTGTATGTGCAAACATACTTGCACAAATAAAATCTGATTCTGATTGTGATTCTAAATGATATTCCAGGTCAGGGTGTGGAAAATGAATGCATGACTGAGCATTCCATACGGTCTATGCTCCATGGACCAAATTGAAGACTTGTTAATTGGATATTGATTGTCTCGTGGTCCATAATGACATATGACAGTCTCAGGTGAGCCTAATTGGACTGGTAATTGTGTGTTTGTGTGTGTTTATGTGTGTGTGTGTGTGTGTGTGTGTGTGTGTGTGTGTGTGTGTGTGTGTGTGTGTGTGTGCGTGCAGTTTCTCAGAGTGTCAATAACAACGCACCATATTCAATCAGGCCCCCTCAGCAGGAGAAAGAAAACTGTGCTCTCCTTACGGGCCAGTGGTCTCTGGCTACATACATAACCAATATTTACTAGCTGCAGCTTTGTAGAACAATATAACTTGGGATAATTACTATGTCAGCTGCCTTTCCTCAAATGGATTTTCACAAACCATCAGTTTTCCATCAAATAATATTTTAAGTTGCCACTGCACTGCAGGCTACATTTACCCTTAAAATCAAATATGTTCCCCTCTGCCGTGTAGCAAAGCCAAGATCTTTACATGTGTTGTCATGGAAGCATGGCTTATCATGTATGCAGTGAACTGAAACTAGCAGGAGGAGATGAGGCAACAGCAGTAGTCAGGAAACCCAATAAAACAGGTTGATATTTTCACTTTCAGTCACTTTGTAAAGATTAATAATTGGAATTCAGGCACGATTTATTTGCAACAGCCGCCACAAAAGAGGAACCATGAGGCTGATATATTAGAATATAAATATAAAGCATTCATACTAAGTTGGAAGATCAACAGAAACATGCTTTATAACTCACACAATGGCTGATCTGATGGTGACTGTGTTGTGCAGCTTCGGGGTAACACACAGAGAGATACACTAACTTACATACGATAACAGCAAGAGAGCTTCTTCGCCTCCACTCTGCTCTGACTAAGAACAAGAAACCTGAGGAGAGTTGGTTGAAATACTCCAGTTTACAACTCTCTGGAAGGTTTTCCACAGTATAGTTTCTGACATATGAACAATACGACAGCGTTATCTCCACTGTGGTCCTGTTGCAGAGGCACAAGTGAATTGATGGTTGTGCTGCAGTGTACCATGGAGTCATCCATGAAGATCAGCACTTCAGTAGTACGAAGTAGTAGTAGTAGTAGTAGTAGTGTGTGTTTGTGTGTGTATATATGGATGTTTGTACATGTGTACGTGTGCGTTAATATATGCCTTTGTGCATGTGCAGGAGCATGTTTGTGGTTGTGTATGTGTGTGTATGTGTGTGCGTGTGTGTGTTTGTGTGTGTGTGTGTGTGTGTGTGTGTGTGTGTGTGTGTGTGTGTGCGTGTGTGTGTGTGTGTGTGTGTGTGTGTATGTGTGTGTGTGAATGTACAGAGGCCGGTATCATCCATCTCCATATCTCGATCTCCTGTAACGTGGTTATGGTGCGACCAAGCCGTGTCCTGGAAGGGCTGTGTGTGATGAAAACAAACAGTGTCTTGCTGTGGGTTTCTAAAGCACTCTGTACCTCACTCTCTCTGCTTCCTCATCCCGAGGGGTGGCTTTTTTAAATGGCTGGAACTAAGACAGTGGGTTAGATGTTGGCAAAGTCTTGCCTTTGTTATCTTCAAAAGGGTCCATCTGTCTGTCTGTCTGTATGCATATATATGCATATACATTTATATATATATATATATATATATGATTCCTCTATCTATCTATCTATCTATATGTATATATAGATAGATAGATAGATAGATAGATAGATAGATAGATAGATAGATAGATAGATAGATAGATACATACATACATACATACATACATACATACATACATACATACATACATATATATATATATATATATATATATATATATGTATATTTGATGTACTTATACTTGAGCTTATTAGTTAAAGCATAATAAAATGAACTACAATTATCAACAGTTAGCAGTTAACAGTTTTGGTGTTATGTCAAAGTGTCATTGTGTTGTAGAGATATTTCCCGAAGTTAGCAGCTAGCCCGGCTAGCCATCTTGTTATACGACATTATATCTCATGAGCCAAACAGTAAGCATTACCCTTTATTCAGTGGGGTGAGCTTTTAGCAGGGACTGCATTTCTGTTTTCTTACAATAAGGATGCGGCAACAGCCGCTCTCAGTTCCTGCGCCCTATTTTGTGTGTCTATTTTGACAGTTTGCCAAATTGTACACGTTGCACCTTTTACATTAATAAACTCTTGATTCATGATAAAACAATAATTTCATAATTCTTTCTAGAATTACAACCAAATGTAGGGTCATTTTAGCTGAAGGCCGCTACATTAATGGTGCCGCTGGTCTGTGTTTTGCTGCTAGAGAAAATGACCGTTCCCTCCAAACAGCTGTGAAGCAGAAGCACATGTTCCCATTCATTACCTGGTCTCATGCAGGCAGGCTTTTATAATACGTTTAATATTAATACATAGCTGCTGCTGTCATTTTCCCCATTTCCCCCAATAGACATGCTTTACATATGCAAGCCCATACGATTGAAGCACATGTATGCGGGTGCATAGTGATCCACAGGCATCACCTCCACCAACATCTCTACACACAGACACAAGTGTGCACACAAACAGACAGACACAATTCAATTCAAATCAATTCAAAGTTTTATTGGGCAAATGTTTGCAAAAAATAACATTTTACATACAGTGAAATTAAAAAGGGGTCACCACTCTGTCATTCATTGTGCAAATTACTGTAACCTGAATAATTAATAGATAATTGTAATTTAAAAACAGACATCCCTTAATTAGGTGATGCTATAAAAACAGTCATTAAAAGAAATAAAAATATGAAAATATTAAAAAATTGTATATAAATATAAAAGTGCATAGAAAGTGGTGCAGAAAGTGCAAGACTGCCAGTTATAGTCCACCGGAGTTAAGCAGTCTAACTGCCTACAGAAAGAAGTTCCTCCTCAGTCTCTCAGTCCGAGCTTTAAGGCAGTGTAGGCATCTGCCTGACTGCAGCAGGGTGAAGAGGCCAGCATCTGGGTGAGAGGCGTCTTGCCTGATTTTCCTGGCTCTTGCCTTCACCCTCTTGCTGTATGTATATTCCAGGGTGGGGAGGGGTAACCTAATGGTTCGCTCTGCTGAGCGCACCACCCTCTGCAGGGCAGCCCGGTCTCATGCGGTGCAGCTTCCATACCAGGCTGATATGCAGCCCGTGAGGATGCTCTTCACAGCTGCAGAGTAGAGGGTCCTCAGGATGGAGGGGGAGACCTTGAACTTCCTCAACCGCCGTAGGAAGTACAGCTGCTGCCTTGACTTGGAAACCAGGTGTTGCGTATGGAAAGACCATGAGAGATCCTGAGTGAGGTGCACCCCCAGGTACTTGAAACTGGGAACCCTCTCCACGGGTTCCCCACTGATGATGAGTGGGGTGAGCCCACTGCCTTGCTTCCTCTGGAAATCCACCACCATTTCCTTAGTTTTGTTGATATTTAGGGCCAGGTTGTTGGTCTGACACCACAGTGCCAGGTCTGCCACTTGGTTCAGGTAGCCCTGCTCGTTGTTGCCAGTGATGAGACCCAGCACCACAGTGTCATCGGCAAACTTGATGATGGAGGTTGAGCTGCTGGAGGCTATGCAGTCATGTGTGTAGATGTTGTAGAGCAGTGGACTCAGAACGCACCCCTGGGTGGTACCCGTGCTGAGGATCAGGGGTCCTGACATTACACCTCCCCCTACTCTGACCACCTGGGGGCGATCAGTGAGGAAGCTTAGCACCCAGTTACATATTTGGGTGTTGATTCCCAGCGACCTCATCTTCTGGATCAGGCGAGAGGGAATTATGGTATTGAATGCCGAGCTGTAATCTATAAACAGCATTCTCACATAATTCCCTCTCCCTTCATCAAGGTGGGTAAGAGAGGTGTGTAAGAGATCGCAAATGGCATCATCCCTGCTCCTGTTTTTCCTGTATGCAAATTGGAGGGTGTCAATTGAGCTGGGCAGGGAGGAACTGATGGAATTCTTTATCAGCTTCTCAAAACATTTCATCACTGCTGATGTCAGGGCCACAGGACGATAATCCTTCATGCATGATGGGGTATTTTTCTTTGGCACAGGGATAATGACAGACTGTTTGAAGCAAGATGGAATGACAGCTTGGGCCAGGGATGTGTTAAAGATTTTAGTATACACTTGGGCTAGTTGGTTTGCACAGGATTTTAAGACCCTCCCAGGAATCTGGTCCGGCCTTGCAGCCTTTTTCCCTCCTCACATCCCTCTCAGTGACAATGAATGGGGTCTCCCTGTCCTTTGCCATTTCCTCTGCCATATCTGCAATAAAGTTGTTTTTTCCCCAGTCTGTCTCAAACCGTGCATAAAAAGTATTTAATTAATCAGCAAGAGAGGGGGCAGAGCTATTGAATGAGCAGGGCTTGTTCTCAAAGTCAGTCATAATCCGCAGGCCCTTCCACACTTGTGCGGGGTCACCCATATTGAAATCAGCTTCCACGTTGTCCTTATATGTCGCTTTGCATCTTTCACAGTCCTTCTCAGGCCATAGGCTGCAACTTTATATTCAGTCTTGTCACCTGAACTGATCCCGGCATTATAGATGGAAGTCTGCGCTGTTAAGGCTGCCTTGACAGTTTCATCTACCCATGGTTTTTGATTTGGGAAGACTTTCATTTTGACAGCCTGTATGGTCTCGCAGTATAGCAGATTGATGTAACTCCCAACCACTTCCGCCATTTGACCGATGTCATCCGAGGACTCACGGAACATCTCCCAATCCATGTTGTCTAATGCGTCTTGGAGCAATGCTTCTGATTGGACCGTCCAGCATCTGACGTCTTTCGTCGCTGGAGCTCCACGCAGTATTTTCTGTTTATATTTGGGTAGTAGAAGAATGGACATGTGATCCGATTTCCCGAAAGCAGGTAAAGAGACAGCTTTGTAACTATCCTTAAACAAAGTATAGCAGTGATCTAATGTGTTTTCTCTGCGTGTCGGAAAGTTAAAATGTTGTTTAAATTCTGGCAGGCCCTTTGAAAGCTTTGCTTTATTAAAGTCCCAGAGGGTGATAAAGGTAGCTGATGGATGGCAGGACTGTTGCATGTTTATCACCTCCTGCAACTCAGATATGGCAATATCTGTATCAGCATGAGGGGGAATGTAGACAGCCATGGTGATGATTGCTGTGAACTCACGGGGCAGGTAGTGTGGACGGTACAAGATGGTCAGGTATTCCTGGTGGGAAGAACAGCCAGTGGAGAGGACGGTGATATTACTCAGGTCACACCATTTCCTGTTTGTCATGAGACAAACTCCGGCGCCTTTGGATTTCCCGGAATCTTCTGTTCTATCCATGCGAGCGATGTGGAAGTGCTCGGCTGGTGTGACAGAGTTTTCCGGTATAAAAGGTGTGGCATCCCGCCGCTGGACCTCGGACTGGGCGGGTCCGAGGAGACGCAGTAGACTTGGTTTACCGTCGCCACCTGCCAGCCGGCGACAGAGAGCACCACGTCTCTCCCCCCAATCAGCGTGATCGGGGACACCTGGCCGGAGGAAGGGAAAAGACCAGGACATCGGCCTAAAAGAAGCACCAGACCGGGAAAACGGGGAGAGTGACACGGTGGGAGTCCGCACCACGGAGAGAGTGACACGGAGGGAGTACGCAACACGGGGAGAGCGACACGGAGGGAGTAAGCACCAGGCCGGGCGAACGGGCAAGCGACACGGGAAGCGACACGGAGGGATTCCGCACCACGCCGGCGATCTAGACGCTCACGGAGACCCTAGCACGAGGATACTGACTATGGATTCTTGTGAAACGTGGAGGCGTGGAGGCGTACCTCGAGGCATTCGAGCGGACCGCCCAGAGGGAACGCTGGCCAGAGGAGCAGTGGGGCCATATCGTGGCCCCGTTCCTCACCGGGCCCGCCCAGCAGGCGTGCCGGGACCTACCGGCGGAGACTGCCCGGCAATACCCGGCCCTTAAGCAGGCGATCCTGGCCTACTACGGCCACTTTTTTGTAAGCGAACGCCAACCAGCAGCGGCGACACGAGACAAGGCGATCCCTCGGGAAACCCCAAACCAGACCCCGATGCAGCCGGAGACGACGCCGCCAGAGGCGACGCGGCCCGAGATGAGGCCGCGGGAGACGAGGCCGCGGGAGGCGGGGCCGCGGGAGACGAGGCTGCGGGAGGCGGGGCCGCGAAACGGGCCACGCCGGCAGCAGACGCAGCCATGCATGCTAGCGACCTGTTGGGCACAGGGGAAATTAGGAAGCCCGACCATACCGGCGCGGGTAATGAACCGGGGCACGCAGGCCCTCGTGGATACCGGCAGCGTGGTCACTGTCCTCCGCCCCGACTTGGCGGGCAGGAAGGAGGGGGCACCCATAGAGGTGGCCTGCATACACGGGGACACCCGGACGTTCGAGACCTGCCACATCGTCATCTGGACCCCGCACGGGGTATTCACGACGCGGGCAGGGATCGTACCCCACCTCCCGGTGCCGCTGCTAATTGGGAAGGACTGCCCGATCTTCCACCGGCTACAGGACCCGGTGTGTGAACTCCGGAGCCGTAGAGAACCACCCCGCAGAGGGGTGAGGGGAGCTCAACAGGCCTATGGGGCCACCAGGCTTCCGTCGCCCCCCGGAGGGCGAACAGAGGAAGCTGCTCACGGAAAATCGAAGCCAGCGCCGTGCGAGGCCAGCCCGGCCGTGCCTGAGGCCGGGCAGGAGGCCTCCGGCGAGGCCCGGCCCCCGACCGTGGACGACGTTGACACCGAGCCCACGACAGAGGCCTCAATCCAGGCCGATGAGACGTCGGTCGAGCCCCAGCCTGGGGTGGAGACGGAGCCCGAGGCGGAGGCTGAGCCCGCGGCCTCACCGGAGCCAGGGGCTGCGGTGCTGCTCGAGGCCGACTCGGAGCCAGAGCTCGAGGCCGATCCAGAGGCCGACGTCGACACCGAGCCGGAGGCAGAGGCAGAGACGGAAGCGGCAGAGACGTCGGTCGAAGCAACGGACTCCTCTTAGGAAGCTGAGGACGATCACCTGTCCGTGTTGATCCCCAACGAAGACGCCATCACGCTGGACGTGGATGGGGACGACCTCCTGGAGACAGGTAAACATGTGGAGCTTCCAGATCCCGACAAGAGCTCTGACGACCACCTGGTCCCCTCTGGACCCACGGGCCACGACGATGACGACGACGACGACCTGATGGAGGAGGTGACCAAGGACCCCGGCTCCAAGAAGGCGTCGACCGCCAAGCCGCTACAGCGGATCACATTGGACCACGAGTGGGCCTATCAAGCCCAGAGCCGGTGGAGGGTGGAGGGAGGTCATCCTGGTCACCGACCACGCCCCCCTGAAGCGGATGGCCAGAGCCAGGGACACCAATGCACGAGTGACGCGGTGGTTCCAGGCCCTCCGAAACATCAGGTATTATCTCCTAGGGAGGGAGGTCATCCTGGTCACCAACCACGACCCCCTGAAGTGGATGGCCAGAGCCAAGGACACTAACGCTCGAGTGACGCGGTGGTTCCCGGCCCTCCAGAACGTCAGGTATTATCTCCTAGGGAGGGAGGTCATCCTGGTCATCGACCACGCCCCCGGAAGTGGATGGCCGGAGCCAAGAACGCCAACGCCGACGCCCTGTCACGCCGGGATGCCTGCCTGAGTGGGTTCACCGACGGCCAGAGGCCTGAGCAAGCGGTGGAGGAGTGTGGCATCCCGCCGCTGGACCTCGGACCGGGCGGGTCCGAGGAGACGCAGTAGACTTGGTTTACCGTCGCCACCCGCCAGCCGGCGACAGAGAGCACCATGTCTCTCCCCCCAATCAGCGTGATCGGGGACACCTGGCCGGAGGAAGGGAAAGGACCAGGACACCGGCATAAAAGAAGCACCAGACCGGGAAAACGGGGAGGGTGACACGGAGGGAGTCCGCACCACGGAGAGAGTGACACGGAGGGAGTACGCACCACGGGGAGAGCGACACGGAGGGAGTAAGCACCAGGCCGGGCGAACGGGCAAGCGACACGGGAAGCGACACGGAGGGATTCCGCACCACGCCGGCGATCTAGAGGCTCACGGAGACCCTAGCACGAGGATACTGACTATGGATTCTTGTGAAATAAACGCTGACTGCGGCTTTAACCACTGCTTTCCGTGTAATTCCTACTGGGTATCTGACACTTGGGGAGACGGGCTGCCACAAAGGGGACAACCAGGGTTTGGTGAAACATAAGATGTTGCTGTTGCCGCTGTAAAGCAATCCGTGCCCTGATATCATCCATCTTATTTTGCCTTATTTTGGACATTCGCGAGCAGAATACTCGGCAATGGAGGATTATATGCCTTGCTTCTCAGTCTGTTCTGGATTCCACCTCGTTTCCCTCTTATATTTCTTGGACCGTCCCCCTGTACTTCTCCTGTCTTTAGTCCCGTCCGTGGGTTTGTTTACGCGGAGGATCTCAGCTGGCAACGTCGGCTTGGTTGCAAGAGACGCGCTAATATAAGGCGAGTACTGATCTCTGATCTCTAAAAGCGTTTGGTGATCATATATGATCAGACTAAGGGCCCTATCTTGCATCCGGAGCAATTGACTTTCTCACTGGTGCATGTGTCGTTGCTAGTTTGCAACAGGCGCAGAGCGTTCTTTTCCCTCCAGCGCCACGCGTCGGTAAATTAGGGAATGATCTTGCGCCCCAAAGGGCGGCTCCGTGAAAGGAGGAGGCGTGTTCTGGCACAAATGTTCCCTGGTGCTATTTTGCAGTTTCAGAAACCACTTGCGCCACAAACCAGGAAATACCTGGTTTAAAGTCAGTGGCGCGTTGTTCAGATGCTATTTTAAGGGGGCATGCATAATGTTGCTTGCGCACCTTGGCATACACTTTGCTTCTCTCATCTACCTAGCCACACATTCTTGGTAAATTATTTAGGAAAGAACAGCTGATACAGCGGTAATAAGTTGTACTTTTAAATCAATGCATCTGCAAACACCGTACACCAAACACATATTTTCTTGACACAGATATCGTGTACATGCCCATAACTTTTAGGATTGATGAGTATTTGATTATGAGAAAACATTGTTTTATCGCGAGTGTGTGTTAAAAAGAATGAATGAATGCGGGCGAGCATGTGTGTATGTGTAAAAGAATTAATGAATGCAGGTGCGCGTGTGTGGGTCCATCTGTTTAAACACACGCAAACTAAACACGTAACGCACAATACAGTCCATGGCAATGTATATTAACGGGGGGACACATGCATATTAGGAACACAAGTCGATAACGATAATGCATAAAATACTGATAAGAAACAATGTTTATAATGTATTGCGTATATCATTAAATAGAACCACAGTTACCGCATATCATATGTGTGTTAAGTTTTCATTGCCGAAATTTATTTGAGGACTCTGAAGTATTTCTGAAGTTGTGGAAGAAAACCTTATTCTATGTGTGAATAAGGCCATATTATTTGGCCATAAACTGAGCCATTTGAAGTTTGAAATTCATATCATTCGGCGGCGGAGGAGTTTGTCTCATGACAAACAGGAAATGGTGTGACCTGAGTAATATCACCGTCCTCTCCACTGGCTGTTCTTCCCACCAGGAACACCTGACCATCTTGTACCGTCCACACTACCTGCCCCGTGAGTTCACAGCAATCATCACCATGGCGGTCTACATTCCCCCTCATGCTGATACAGATATTGCCATATCTGAGTTGCAGGAGGTGATAAACATGCAACAGTCCTGCCATCCATTAGCTACCTTTATCACCCTCTGGGACTTTAATAAAGCAAAGCTTTCAAAGGGCCTGCCAGAATTTAAACAACATATTAACTTTCCGAAGCGCAGAGAATATATTAATATATTTTCATCATATCAAAATATCAACTTGTCAGATTCAAATGCGCTCATGGGTCTTAAAGGGGATGGGAGCTGGCACTCTCATTGGTTTATTGCACGTTACGCCCAAACCACACCTACGGGTAATTAGGCTACTTCAGACCAACCCTTTTTAGATTTTCGCCGGGCGCAACAGTCATTTTTGCGCCGGTAAAATAGCGACATCGCCATAATACCGCCCACAAAGCTACTTGCGCTTGGTGCTTCTCACTTGCGTTTCAGACCGTTAAAATAAGGCCCTAAATGTTTGATCTGTAAAACCGATTAAAAAGACAAGAACTACAGGTAAAACACACAACACACCATCCATTTCCCTAGCCATAGCAGAGCCTGCACTTAAAATTCTCCCTCTCCATTTCATCAATTGTAGTAGCCCATCGTCATGTTGTCGGTGGCAGAGAGTCTGACCACTACTGGTCCTTTTCTCACTGCTCTGGAGCCCAGATCAGCTGATCTCTTCCCTCTGGGTGTTTGTGTAGGCATTTGTGTGTGCGTGTGTGCGTGTGTGTGTGCGCCCCTGTGTGCATGTGTGTGTGTGTCTACATGTGCGTGATTGCAATGCCCTAAGCACTCTCTACCTAGAGATTGCCCCTTCATTTTGCAGTGCAGCCGGAACTGCTGACACAACCCGGTATCACGCGATTTCGTGCTCATGCGCACAAACATTAATCTATTGAATCGTGACCCAGAGCACGATTATCCAAATTTTTTCGTGCTGCAAAGAACGAAATGTAAACCAATGCGTTCTGAATGGGAGCGTTTTTCAGACGAGAGAGGGAGAGAGAGAGAGAGAGAGAGAGAGAGAGAGAGAGAGAGAGAGTGTGCACAGACAGTACAGCGCACCCTATATTATATATATGTCAATATTTCGATTTTTGCAGCAGACACCCTCAAAAACTGAAACTAACCACATCCCTTGAACCCAGTCTCACACCAGAATGTAGTATAACTACGTTGGTCCACCATGGAAAACGCCTTACAAGAACTGCTCTAATCATATGACATGCCCTATTCTTTTCAATGGGGCTGCGTCCACGTCACTTGACTGTCATGGTTGCTATTGTGCATCGCCCCCCATATTGTTCTATTTTCCATAGTTTAGACTTTACTTTTTTTACTTTTGTAACCAACGTGACTCTTGTTCTTTTTTTATCACTGTCTGCTGGCTAATATAACGTGACTCTGGGAGATGTGCATGGACACATTTAACGAGGGAGGGTTATTTGAAATAATTCATTAAGTTATCATGTGTGAGAGGGCATTCCTCCTGAGTGTGTACTGGGTGTGTATTGACTATTTCTACTTCTGATTGCAAGCTTCCCATATAGGTTTAGTGTACCCCTACTGTCCACGGGCATGCCCTGAAGTTCTTCCCAGACCTACACCCTAGCCATCCAACATGCATATTTGAGAATCAGGCCTCTCTTTAACAATGACAAAAAGTTATGAGAGAAATGCACATTCACTTTTACTTATCTTATAAGGTGCCGGCTCCTTTTGACCTTTTGACCCCAGACTTCAAAAACTTGTCCACAGGCCAGCTGTGTCACTAACACTTTAAGGCACATATTTACAACTCCATCCCACAAAAAATGGGGACTAGATCTAATCCCTGTTTTATGCACATTTACTCTACTGTTGGAGGGCACGCTCCTTTTCCCGCCGTTTCGAGATAATGTTGCCAAAATATATACGCACATTTCCCGGGGTCCCGAGAACAACATATCCAAGAGAAAAAAGTTTTCCCAAATGTACCGTGGGGGGGGGTCTGAGGTTTTGGGTTAGGATTAGGGTTAGGGTTAGGGCCGTCTTTTTTCCAGAGACAAACAATTTTCACAGAGTAATCCCAAGATGCACCCTGGTTGAAGGTCTAATGGAAAAGTTTCTATCACTTGTCAACTAATTTAGATTAATTTCTAGCAACGGCTTGTTGCCAATGCGTTTCAATGGAGCATTTGATGATGCTGTGTGAGCCTTTCCTGTAGGGCTGAAGCCTCCAAGTTGATCCGATAAATTGGATTGTTGTTTTGACCATTCCATAACTAGAGCGTGCACTGCGCCGCCCTTCTTAAGTCAAAAAAGATCGCCTGATTGAAATGCATTTGTGTAATATTGAATTAATTAAATATACAAATATACATATTATATATATACATAAATATAAAATGATTCAGTTATAATATTATAAGTAGACCATGTAGCTTTTATTCAATTATCGTTATAACAAGATCTGTAGGCTAGAAAAACGTTTCTCAAATTATGGTAGGCATACCCATAACACTGGTGGTACCCGATGCGCTATCAAGTGGTACGCAGAGGAATTAGAAAAAAAGAAAAATTGTTAGATTAAAAACAATACTATCACATACATTTACCATGAGATCATGTTCCCACTTGCTGTGTGTGTATGTGTTTCCGTGTCTCTGTTTAGTGCTACCCCTTTGTACAGCTAACAACAGCTAACAATAAATAATATTATTTTTAAGAATAAATGTGCCTCCTGCATGAGATGTGCGTAGCTTAATAGGGCCACAGGCCTACGCTACTGTATGTTGTTATATTTTATAACATCTGTCATAATGGTGGTACTTGGGGAGACAATTGGTGTTGTCTCCCCAAGCTGTGGTGGTTCGCGGTATAAAAAGTTTGAGAACCACTGTGCTAGAGCGTGCACTGCGCAGCCCGCCCCCCCTTCTGAAGTCGAAAAATATGACACGATTGAAATGTATTGGTTTAATATTTAATTATTTAAATATTAAAATATATATTATCTATATATTATAAAATTATTTAGATATAATATTATAAGTAGACAAGTAGCTTTTATTCAATTATCGTTATAACAAGATCTGTAGGCTATACTAGAGCGTGCACTGAGCGTCCCTTCCCCCCTTCTGAAATCAAAAAAAATCTCCAGATTGAAATGCATTGGTTTAACATTGAATTAATTCAATATTAAAATATATATTATATATATAAATATTAAATTATTTAGTTATAATATTATAAGTAGACCATGTAGTTTTTATTAAATTATTGTTATAACAAGATATGTATACTAGAGCGTGCACTGCGCAGCCCGCCTCCCCTTCTGAAGTCGAAAAAAATCACCCGATTGAAATGCATTGGTTTAATATTGAATTAATTTAATATTCAAAAATATATTATATACATAAATGTACAATTATTTAGTTATACTATTATAAGTACACCATGTAGCTTTTATCCAATTATCGTTATAACAAGATCTGTAGCCTATCTGACCGTTGAAACTCCACTTCCACCAATGTGTAAGTGTTGTTCAGGTATGCCAGACAATATTAAAATAATATTAAAACGATGCAAAAAATAAGGTTATGGGCCGAATTCAGTTAAAATTCAGCCTCTGCTGGCCCACAACTAGATCGCCTCATTTCCTCGTCACATGCTTTAATTTAATTATATTTAAATTATTATGACCATGGAGCCTTTATTTTCTTGCCATTATCATTACATCCTTTCTCGTTATATCGATATGAATTCTTGAAACACAGTGGAAAATAGAGCGAGGGAGCCATAGAGAGGGACACTGATGCACTGCGGAGCCAAGTAACTGATGGGCTTGAGAGGTATATAATGAATATATACATATATATATATATATATATACCTAATATACCTGTGTATATTCTGAGAAACGCTCCAATCCAAAATGCAAGGGTTTAAATTTCGTTCTGTGCAGTACGAATAATGTCGGTCAATCATGCTCTGAGGCACGATTCAATAGATTACTTTTCGTGAGCGTGAGATCGAAAGGTTTTTGAGGAGGTCTGCTGTAAAAAACGGGGAAATCAGAGTATCCCTAATACTCTACATTCACCCTTTGATGCTTTGTTGTTTTGACACATACATAAGTAGAGGGTGCACTGTACTATCTGCGCACACCCCTTCAGTGGTCAAAGAAAATATCCCAATTGAAAGGCAATGGTTTGAATTACGTTCTGTGTAGCACGAAATAAGTCAGACAATCATGCTCTGGGGCATGATTCAATAGATTACTTTTCGTGAGCATGAGAACAAAATGTTTTTGAGGTGGTCTGCTGTAAAGAACAGGGAAATCAGAGTATCCATAGTACACTACATTTACCCTTTGATGCATTTATTGTTTTGACACAAACATGAGCAGAGGGTGCATTGTACTATCTGCGCACAACCCTTCTGAAGCCTCTCTCTCTCTCCCTCCCTCTCTCTCTTTCTCTCTCTCTCTCATTTCCTTCTGTGGAGCACGGTTATTTTTATTGATTTATTTATTTCCAGTTTTTGAGGAGGTCTGCTTTAAAAATACAAAAATGCAAATATTGACATATTTATATAACTAGAGGGTGCACTGTACTATCTGCGCACATCCCTTGTGAAGCTTCTCTCTCTCTCTCTTTCTCTCTCTCGTTTCGTTTTGTGGAGCCCCTTAATTGTCGGAGAAACACAAGTTCTGTGGAGAACATTCGATTCAGTTTTTGAGGAGGTCTGCTTAAAAAAATCGGAAATATTGACATATATATAACTAGAGGGTGCACTGTACTGTCTGCGCACACTCCTTCTGAAGCCTCTCTCTCTCGTTCTCTCCCCCTCTCTCTCTTTTTCTCTCTCGTTTCGTTTTTCAGAGCAGTTAATTGTCTGAGAAACGTACGTTCTGTGGAGCACGTTCGTTTCAGTTTTTGAGGAGGTCTGCTTACAAAATCGGATATATTGACATATATATAACTAGAGGGTGCACTGTACTGTCTGCGCACGACCCTTCTGAAGCCTCTCTCTCTCTCTCTCTCTCTCTCTCTCTCATTTCGTTTTGTGGAGCACATTAATTGTCTGAGAAACGCGCATTCTGTGGAGCTCATTCCTTTCAGTTTTTTGAGGAGGTCTTGCTTAAAAAATCGGAAATATTGACATATTTAACTAGAGGGTGCACTGTACTGTCTGCGTACCATCTCTCTCTCTCTCGTCTGAAAAACGCTCCCATTCAAAATGCATTGGTTTACATTTCGTTCTGTGTAGCAAGGAAATATCGGAGAAACGCTCCCATTCAGAATGCATTGGTTTACATTTCGTTCTGTGTAGCACGAAAAAAGTCGGACAATCGTGCTCTTGAACACGATTCAATAGATTAACGTTTGTGCGCATGAGCACGAAATTGCGTGATACCGGGTTGGCTGACACAGCAACTTCTAGTGGAAAATTTTGCATGGCCTGTGTGTGTGAGAGATAGAGAGAGAGAGGAGAGAGAGAGAGGGAGAGAGGCCGACCGACCCTCATGGTCTGAGGAATTGTACATTGTAGAGTAGACATGTCTTTGATACTGTCATGCCTTTTCATATCTTTCTTTCTACATTCTTTGTGTGCTTTATGTGTTTAGGAGGCTTTTCATCTCATAAATATACAGGAGCACCTGTTCAACGGTCATTCTGTGTGTGTGTGTGTGTGTGTGTGTGTGTGTGTGTGTGTGTGTGTGTGTGTGTGTGTGCGAGTGTGCATATGTGTGTGTGTGTGTGTGTGTGTGTGTGTGTGTGTGTGTGTGCACATCTACACACAACATCCTAGCAACAAGAAGGGCGTTGCCTTGTACTTACTCCCTTGAGGGGAAGTAGAGGGTGAGTCCAGCATTGTTATTTCAACTGGAACAGATGGATTTGCATATTAATTTACATTATAATCAATAGCAGAGAAATGGGGACACATTTTTTTGCAACTTTTTTCATCTTCAGACCATATAGAGGGCATCATCATGGGACAGAATGCAGTTTTTTTGAGGACAGGCTTTTAGTGTTTGTTGGATTCAGTCAAAGCCAATAAAGACGACATAATGTTCTTCGTCCTTCTGTTCCAGGTAATGCTCAGCACAGACACGTGAGACCATCCTTTTCTCCCATGTTTGTCATCCTGTTAAAGAAAGTACAAAACCATTGGATCGATCAACGCTAACGGGAGGGAGCTTCAGTTCATGACGCTGCAAGGATTGCACAGTTTGCTGACAAAATAAACGGCGGCGCCCAAGGAGAGTGAAGCAATCCACTCTGCGATCACAACTGTTTTAAAAAACCTCTCTGACATCGACTGAACAGTAATGTTAGAAGAGTTGCACCGCAGGCTCTTCTCAGATGAGAAGATGTTGTTGCTTTAATTACAATCGCATTTGGCGAGATTGAAGACAGCGAGAGCGTCACTGAGGTGTTTCATCTGATTTCAGATGTTTTTTGAACCACTTCAAGCCAATGTGTGGAAATCAATTGCTTTCCAGCCAAAGCCAGCCAGATATTCATTCCGAAACGCAAACTTGAAAATCTGGATGGTCTCACGAGGCTACCGTATAGACATTATGTCCCTGCTTCCAGAGTCTTTGTGAGTTTAGAAAGGTATATATGTAGTAAAGTATGAGATGCAGGGTGTGTGAACTGCGCTGGCCTTTTTTCAACTCATCCAAATCTATTATAACTGATGTGCAGGCAGGATGGGAGCTGCTTTATATTGTACAGCTGTATTATGGAGATGGATAAGAAACGAAACAGCCAGGAGGGTGCGTTCCACCGATGTTAGTAAACCATTCTCTAATTGGCATGCTTTACCTCAGAAAAATAGAGCAATGGTTCAGGGTTACAAAAAATTCTAAATGCAAACCTTGCAAAGGCTGCTTCATAAGTGCCTGCAATGCATTCCGTTCTTTAGATGTGTAATAACACCGGTTCGGCTGTTTATCATAATTTTAAATGTGACAGTGCAGGAGCAGCAGACTGCTAGTGTTCCGCAGTGAACCAAATCAATGATTTCCTACTCCTCCCTGGAGAAACACGGAGTCAACATTTCCATCTCATCCATCTGTCTGTCTTGCTTGTCCAAATGTCCTCTGTGTGACTGAATGAGTGAACAGTACCGCCTATCAGAAACGTGTCACTATTAAATTGAACAGATAAAGATATGTAGCAAAACAAATGTGCTCATACCAAACACACACATGCACACTCACACGCACTCTCACACACACACACACACACACACACAAACACACACACACAAAGAAAAAAAAACAATCCACATACTCGACAGGATCAAAGGGAGAGTGAAAGAGGATTCCCCTCGAGACTGCCGCCCCCCCGCTCCCCACAGGAGACATTTACAAGTGTTCCACCTCATCAGCCCCCCCCCCCCCTTATCCCTGCGGCTCTTTTCCCGTCTCATAGGGACACATACAGGTTAAGTTGTGTGAAATCACTGTGACAGCCAATGCTAATTCCTAGCCTACCTCCATCCCTCCTTCCCTCCCTCCCTCCCTTCGTTTCTCCCTCCCACCGAGCCTGTTTTCCAGCCATCTCTCTCCCACTCCCACTCGCTCTGTATTTCTCCCTTTCCCTCTCTGTCTCTCTGTGTCTATCCGTCTGTCTAATTCTCTCCTCTCTCCTTTTCTCTTCTCACCCATCATGTGTTTGCGGCTGCATTCGATCCATGCGCCTGATTACAGAGAGCTGATTCAGCCATGCGCCAAGGGAGCTTTGCAGTGTGCGCTCCTTCTGTTATATTAAACACCCAGAATCCAGAGTCCCTACCTCTTCTTTTTTGTCTTTCTTCTTCTGTTTGCATGCGTATGTATGAGTTGTCATTTGCATGTTTATTTAGACCCTTGCAGAGCTCAGAAAGAGCAAATTACATGCTGTCTCTGAGAGAGAGAGAGAGAGAGAGAGAGAGAGAGGAGAGAGAGAGAGTGTGAGTCTGTGTGTGTGTGTGTGTGTGTGTGTATGTGTGGGTGGTTGTGAGGATGTGTGTGTATATGTGTCCATATGCAGGTTCTAGTGACTATATGTGATTTGGTTATACACCTAAACACAGATAATGTTGCCTGTATGTCCATATAATGAATTATTGATTTTTTGCATCCCTCTCCTGGGTCTTCATGTCTTGCCCCCTGGCCTCAACTGTACTGAACTGCCTCTATGTACTGTATCTTCTATTCCAGTCCTTGCATTTTATCAAACACTCTTGCTTTTGCTCTTTTATACACACTCCCTACTGGCTCACTGGTGGCTCATGTGCATTCATGCCGTTGCCTTTAGGACACATGTCTGCATTATGTCACGTTGAACTGCCAAAACACAACCTTTTTTTAACAAAAAGTAAGGAAACATTTTCACCTAAACATTTTCTCCCGCTAGGATGAATGGGCTGACGACTGCCAAGGGAGTTACCAGGGTCCAAGGATGGTATAACAGAGTAGCAAACTCAAGCTTACAGATCTCAAGGCCCTGATTGAAGATATCTAAAACGAAGCAAGTCAAATTAACACTATATTGTCATCATCTTTGTTCCCGTGCCGTCAGGAAGCACGTACAAGTTCATATGGAAATGTGCCCACGATCTTGTCCTTGTTTTTGCTTTCAATAACTTCTCTGATGTACTGCTAATGAATTGTCGTTCATCTCTTATTTAATTTGTACCCCTTTGTTTTTTGGATTGAAAAATGCTATTATACTCATAGGATTGTCCTTCATTGAAAAAAAACAAATAGAAATTCATGTTCCCTGTTGTTCCCTGTGTTTATTTTTCAGTCCGTTTTTTTCCAAGAAAATGAACAAAAGTTTACTCCTTGTGTTATATATAAAAATGATAAAGCGGTAGTAGTAGTCAAAAATCATGAGTTTACTCATTGAAGTTGAAGCGAATGAAGCGAACGAGAGAAAGAGAAATGTGTGTGAAGGAATTCTGCAGTGTTATTAAGAATAGCAGCTGGAATAGATGGATCTGTTGGCGACAGAGCAGGATTACTGCTACTCCCCAGACAGGAAGTGTCAGGTGGAAGAGGGAATTGTGGCCAAGTTGAGCCTGACACCTCAAGAGTGATGTCACACCTATTATCACATCACCAGCATCCACACATAGCATGGACACAACACATTCCTTTGTTGATGCACACATATATACACACACAAACACACACACACACACACACACACACACACACACACACACACACACACACACACACACACACACACACACATACGCCAACAAGCGTACACAACACCCATACGCAGGTGAATATACTGTTTTTGGAAGAAAGTAACAATCTAGGCCTACTTATATGGGGCAGCAAATTGGATGAAAACTTGAGACCAAATCTGTTTGTGTCCTGCAGTTTAGAGGACGGAAAAACATTTTTTTACATTTTGTTGTGTTATGCCCAGGCTGCCTTCACATGGGCACTTTTCATACGTTACAAAAACTGATGAGTCAGCTCACTTTCCATGTCGGTTGGTCGACCTCCCCCCACCCAACAGAAAACTGCCCTCGGCGGAATCTAATTGGGTAATGCCTGACAACATGAGACACTTTTCCCCCCGTTTCAACACACAGCAATGTATGTATCCAGGCCATGTACACTTTGTCTCCTGCCTCGTTGAAGTACTCTATGCTTATCCAGAGTGTGTCATGGGAATGCAATCTAGCACTGTTCTCTGGCGTCAACAGAGAGACAGGAGACACAACACATGCCATGCTTATAATAACACAAATGTGTATGAGGGGAGATGATGTGAAGACAAGGTCTTCTGTTCTCCGCAGAGTTCCTTCACATCTCACCATCAATTGAGTTTGGGCTTCGCTTTCTATCTTTCTCTTATCATTTCATATGAAACCCTCGGAACTTGCACCTTTACCTGCTCCCTTAACAAATGATGGGTGGGAGAGAGAGTAAGAGAAATGAAGGTGGTGCTGGCAGTGATCAGTTTCCATTAGTGGAACAAGAGAAGAATGCAAAGAATATCTAATAATCTAAAAGTATGGATAGTTAAAAGGTGTAGGTTTCTAGATTAATTAGTCTCTCTCTCTCTCTCTCTCTCTCTCTCTGCATTGCTTGGGATCCATCAAAGGAAATTAAGGGTGATGAAAAGACAGCAAAGTTGAAGCGGAAAGAGAGAGTGGGAGGAGGAGAGAGAGCACTGAGCTGGGGATAGCTGGATTTAGACAGTGTTTTTAGGCCACAGCACTCTGTTGCTAGGCAACGGGGCCGAGACATCAGCCTTCCATGGTGAAGGCAACTGACCTCACCAAGGCCTGAATGAAGGTCAACTCAATATTCTCTGTTCAAGATTATTTAACAGTGTGTGTGTGTGTGTGTGTGTGTGTGTGTGTGTGTGTGTGTGTGTGTGTGTGTGTGTGTGTGTGTGTGTGTGTGTGTGTGTGTGTGTGTGTTTGTGTGTGTATGTTCCTACGTGTATCTATAAAAATAAATGTATTTTAAATTTTGGAACAATCCCATTTCTCTTGCATGTTCCGGTGAGAGAGGTTGCAGAAAAAACAATCATGCTTGAATTGCAGAAACAAACGTGCCTTTCTGGAGACATATGTGTGGCTCCAATGGCCGAGTTAACCCCATTGTGTGCGAACATGAAATATGAAATATGAATGTTTGGCAGTCCCAAGAGACACTGCTATTCCCAATGTTACAAATCTGCCAATTCACCTTGCCCCTTAAACAAGTTGACTAGTCTGTGTTTGTGTATGTGTGTGTGTGTGTGTGTGCGAGTGCGAGCCGTGAGAGTGAAAGTCAGTGCACACGCGCGAACGCACACATACACCGCACGCACACACGCACAAACACACAAACGAGCGCGCAGACGTTTCAAGACAAAGGCAGCGCAGGACACCTTATACACACACACCATCCACACATGCACACATGCACACACGCATGCGTTGAAAGACAACGGCAAGATCGAACCCGCATCCCGCAATGCCCCCCTCCCCCCTTCCGTCTATTTTAAAGGCGTCGCCATCCACAAACTTTCCCAGGTAAGACGTTCTGTCTAAAGACTGTAGAAATTGCAATAAAATAAGGGAAGAGACAATTTCTCTCCTCGACAAGCAACGGCAGGTCATTCATTTTGTCATTTAAAAAACGTTAAATTCAAACATCGCGCCGACCGGCATATCAACACACAAGTCATGTGATCTTAAAGAGCCAGTGTCCCTATAACAGGGAACAAAAATATGTCAATAACAAAGTGTGGTGAATTGTGTCTATTGAGTCCACCACAAGACTACACTGTTGTTCAAATGTAATATTACTTTTCCTCCTTGAGCCTCTCGAAATGTCTTTACACTTTGTTGCTGAAACTTAATATTACCTCCCTCCTTGAGCCTCCCGAAATGTCTTGCAATATTGATATCCCCCCTCCCCCCTGCGGCCTGTTTTAGTTGTTTTATTTTTCTTATGTTTTGTGTGTATGCTATGTGTGACTGTAGGCTAATGCTGCCTGTCTTGGCCAGGACACTGGAAGAGATGTTTAATCTCAATGATGATTATTATTTTCAACTAACCAATAGTAGTTGCCATGCATTTTAAAACGCCAATGCACTTTTCAGCCCTGAATAACAGTAAAAGCTATTTAATAATTAGCTTTTACTGTTATTTAATTGTTCCATTGAACAATTACCTCTGTTACCATAAATTGACTAATTCTATAACTTAGTCAAATGCTGACACACTAGCTTCTTTCAGACACATGTATAAGTCCTGATATTCTCCTGATGGGCCGTATGTGTGAACAACATATCCTGACAATTGTACCCCGTAAATCTCCTGAATAATACTACCCCTGAAGTAGAATTTTCTCAGCAGGAAATGTAAATTACCTTATATTTGAATGAGGAGTAGAAAGTTTGTATTTCTGACACCGCCCGTTCTGCCTTCATTTTGTCTACCGTCAAACAAACTACAGTGATAGCGGCCAAACTAATCCTGCCTCTTGCAAACTAAGACCCTAGTTCATATCCCGCCCCTTGCAAGCCAACCCCCCGAAAACCCCCCATTGATTCTTCTGATGTCTAAACAACATTGATGACTGCATATAAAGCATTAGGTGTCAACCACCCTCAGGGTAGAATCTCCTGATATACAAATGCGGCAAAATGTGTCCAAACGGCTTATAGGTAGAAAATTATTATGCTTGCTTCATAACGTAAGGAGGAAATTATTTTGCTGGCCTCATTACGTAATAGGTGAACCAAAATGTTATACATTGTAACATTATAGGCAAAAAGTTATTATATTATGCGCTCAGAAATTTGTTAAATTATCGACTGGGGTTTCCACATTATTGCTATGGGTTTAATTACAACTAGAGGTTGAGAAAACTCTAGTTTATTTTATGTTGGCATGCAAATGCTGAATCTTCAACAGCCTGTAACTAGGCTGAGGAACAAGAAAGTTTCACGACGACTGAAGCCTTGTCACATAATGCAGGACTGCTTTTGTGTGAAAGTAGATGTTAGTCCTGTTCCGGTTTCCCTGCAACATGGAGATCCCTACTAATAATGGACAATCACGATGTATTAAGATTGAGGAAACCAAGGATCGATATTAGGGGTACTAGTATAGTAATCAGTTATTGTGTTAGTGGTTGCATCAGAGTCATAGTAGTTGTGGGTTAGTAGTAGGACTTTAGGACTTCAATAAAGATGAAGCTGTCAGTATTATATGTGTGTGTGTGTGTGTGTGTGTGTGTGCGTGTGTGTGTGTGTGTGTGTTTGTGTCTGTGTGTGTGTGTGTGTGTGTGTGTGTGTGTGTGTATGTGTGTGTATGTGTGTGTGTTGGTGTGTGTGTTTGTGTTTGTGTGGATGGGTTTGCCACCTTTGGTTCTATTGATTGACAGGGATGCCTCCACCACTGATCAGTAATAGGAACATCTCAGTCGTGACTACTTGCTTATTTACACACACACACACGCACACGCAAACACACACACACACACACACACACACACACACACACACACACACACACACACACACACACACACAACACACACACACACACCAGGTTACTTGCAAGGGTGACAGTCTACAAGGTGTTGATTTGAAACCTTTCCAGACACTTTGTCTACAGATGTGGTGTCTGGAAAGGAGGTTTTAGCTTGTCTTCCCACAGACTGCGGTAAAAGTTTACTAGTGCTGTCCAAGGTTTTTTATTTCTTAGCCAATTAAATACTCACAGCTCCCGAACCCCAGCAACATGATTGGTCGAAACAAATATGAAGTAAAGGAAAGTGAAACTCCCCGTTCACCCAGGTTTAAGCTTGTCTGTTATCACTTTAGATTATTAATCTAAAATCTGATTTGAATTGACTGGTTGAACGGTCTTCCTCTCATCTTCAAGGCAGCTCTATCACGACTTCTCATCTACTGCAAGGAAATCAGATGAAGAGAGGAGAGGAAGAGACTTTCAGCACAGACGTCCTCATGTCATTCTTTGTATCATGATGGCACTGGGTAAATATTATAATATGTATTGCAAGGATACTCTTTGGGAACATTGATTGAGGTGTGTGTGTGTGTGTGTGTGTGTGTGTGTGTGTGTGTGTGTGTGTGTGTGTGTGTGTGTGTGTGTGTGTGTGTGTGTGTGTCAATGTCTCTTTGTCTCTCTTTGTGCGTGTGTCAGTTTGTGTGTGTGTGCATGTTTGCGTGTGATGGCAGGGAGACGAGATTCATGTACACAGTGTAAGGTGCTGCAGAGGATTATTCAAATGCCACCATTTCCACTGGCTTCATCTGATAAACACAGCGTCTTCTAATCAGATACACATCAAGGTGGCATGCCATTTGTGTGTGTGTATGTGTGCACATGTGTGTGGTATGTTTGTGTCTACATCTGTTAGAGGAGGTTGTTTTTAGTGCTTCTAACAAGCAGAAGGATGTTTTAATTTCATTGAAATTGCACAATTGTACAATAGTTTGAGAGCTAATTATAATCAGGATAAATGGTTCTATTTGCATCTGAATTAACATGTCATTTAAGTGAGCTAATTTCTGCACGTGCTAGCAAGTGTGCAAAAAAAAATCAAGCATGTGTATTTGTGTTTACATTTATGTCTGTTTGTATGTGTATATGTTCATGCATATCTGTGTGTGTTTGCATACATTAGCACTTGTGTAAATGTGTTTGTGTGCTTCCATGTTTGTGTGTGCTTGTGTGCTGGTGTGCTGGTGTGGTGTGCGTGTGTGTGTGTGTGTGTGTGTGTGTGTGTGTGTGTGTGTGTGTGTGTGTGTGTGTGTGTGTGTGTGTGTGTGTGTGTGTGTGTTCGAGCATGGAGTATGAATTTACAGTTCTCCCCTAGTTTGGACAAGGATGTCAGCCTTGTAATCCAATCCCAAGGCCTGGGAATCAAATTAGCAAGTGCAGGTACAAGAAGGGTGTGTCCTCACCTTGGCAAAGGAAGAGATGCATCTGGCCCATTTGCCTGTGGGCAGTGGAAGCAGTTACAAGGAAATGCAGGCGGAATAACATACATACACAGCCATTTGATCAACCGTCGTAGGTTATTAATATCAGTAAATTAGGCTGGCAGTTTAAATATCATGCTCTTGTGAGACTCTTTCAAAAACTGAAAGTCCAAAGAAATACAAGTTGCCCCCCCCAATTGCTGCTCTTGTATTGTGAGGCGTTCTTAGCAAATAGTTTGAAAAAGCAATCACTTTAGTCTGATTCCAAATCAGCTTGCATTTAAATGGTAATGCTGAGTGGGATTTGCAAGATTTTGAAGCAGAAATGAGTGAGCGAAATGAAAAGGGGGAAAATAACACATACACAGCTTTCATCCCCTCCTCTTTCCTTTTCATCTTAAACACATTCACAAGATTCATGCTCTGATACAAACATGAACACTCACACACACACACGTTCCTCAGGTGCAGGTGCAGTGAATGCTAGGGTGCTCTCTGAATGTACATATGTGGAAGCGGGAAACGGATACGACTTAAGTGGGGTTGTGCTCAGCGAAGCACCTTGACACATCCGCTTCATCTCTCAACGCCCTGGAGTTCAATTAGCTCTCTCTGCATGGGAGATCCTGAGCAATATGGCTTTTTCACCCTGAATGAGGTTAGCTAGCGCAAGCGCTGCTGAATAAGGTTAGCTTCATCTTCCCAGTGTAAGTATAAATTGGGATAAGCTATCGCAACATCTGCCTAGGCAATCATGACATTTGTTCCTCTCTGAATGCTAACATCAATGCTAACCTGATTTCATCAATGCTAGGGCTGTCTGACAAATTTAATTAATTCACTGGAGGATGTCAACAATAACCCCGGAGCGTACATGACCGGTAACAGCTGAAGCCTTTTTGCTCCTCTTTAATGGAGAGAAACAAAGCCTTGCAGGGACGAGTCCCCACAATACAAATGTGATTCATGATAATCCCATTCCTTTTATGCAAAGAGAAAACTGATATTTACTCTCCCACCGATAATCAGAAAGATTTAAATAGATGTTGTTCTATTAAATAGAGTGTTTGTCTCGTGGAAAATCCACTCGGTGGTGGTTGGTTGTTATCGATGCGTGCTCAAACATGTGTCATCCATGCAAGTTATTTTGATTTCCGTCCATCATATACGTTGGGATAGCTCACTGTGTACATCCTCAAGCTCCCAGTGACCTCTAATGAACGAATTACAGGGAAGTCCTCTTTTCCCCGACCTCATTCTGTCGGGTAGTGAGAGTCATGGACTAAGCTGCTTTGCTGATGCGCTTCTCGTTAAAACTCCCCCCCACAAAGTCTGAAATCGATGAGTAGAACCAGACGCATTTAACCGTACAAGGCTAGCTTTACCTCACAAAGAATACATTGCAGACACTTCGATAGACTAGACTTAATGCCTGGCTAAACCCAACGCCTCACATTTTCACTTGAGTTATGCAGACCTGTGAAGTGGGTTTGTGTTGATGAATTGATCCCCATGTTTTTTTGTTGATCTGCTTGCCTGGCTGAAAGCAGGGGAGTGGCGGCCTATCCGGTCTGGCATCTACAGACTATATTATCGATAAAAATAAAATGAATAGGGAATTTAGCAAGCGTTTCAATGGACTGCAGTTTGGGTTGCCATAGGAACTTTTAAGGTTAGAAATATAGCTCCGGAATGGCTGCATGAAAGCTATACAGAGAGAAACTTCCTGTTGGAGCTCAAGATAGAGAGACATTTAGGGGAAGAGAGAGAATGATTAAAGGTGGGTGGGGGGGTGACACATTTTTTTGGAATGTGAATGAACTCCCCTTCCTATATTCAATTTAGCCCTTTTTACCAACAATTTGCATCAGCCTCTCTCTGTCGCTCTCTTTCAATCTCCCTTTCTCTGCTACTGTTACTCTTCCTTCTCTTGGTGTGCCCTCCCACACCCCATACATCCCACTGGCTATTGTCTCCCCTTTATAGACAGACCCCATCTCCAACCCCAGTCCCCCTCCTCAACCCCCAAACTCATTGTATTTCCAGAAGGAACTCTCATTGACATTGACAGCTATCTAATTGCTCCGACATCCCTTTGAATAGCTCAGAGTATAAGCGTGTGTGTGGGTATGTGTGTGTATTTGTGTGAGTGTGTGTGTGCATGGTCATGTGTGTGAGCGAGCGTGTGTGGGCATGTTTGTGTATGTGTATGTGTGCATATGTATGTGTGCAAGCAGGCCTTTATGAATGTGTGTGTGCGTGCACGTATGTGTGCATTTAAGTGTGTGCATTACCAGTGGCAAGTGATCCTTCGGCAAAGTGTGCCGTGTAGCAGTGGGTCTTTGAGTGCATAGACAGGATGTAGTCGGTAATGCCTTATCGGCCCATGGCTGAATGGAGCGCTTTACTGTGCAGACTGCCCATCCATCACTGGTTGGATGTAGACTCAGCAAAGCGGCGCTGGTGTGTGCCAAAAAATGATGGGGAAGAATTGTCAATAGAAAATATTCTAAATATATAAAAAGTAAAGCAGTGAGCAGAATGTGTTGTTTAGGCTCTAACAATGAATTGTTAAATTGCACAGATGGATAGGGCACATAATGGCAAAAGGAATGTTGCAGTCACTGTTGATTATTGTACACACACACACCCACACCCACACACACACACACACACACACACACAAACACACACACACACACACCCCCCCCCCCACCCCCACACCCCCACACACACACACACACACACACACACACACACACACACACAGACACACACAAACACACACACACACACACAAAAACATAGCCACACTAACACAACACAACACACCCTAACACAAGCTGGCAAACGGTATATGGCATGTATAAATTGACTCCTAAAGTGTGGCGTATTTGCAGTGCATAAACACTTGCAGGACCTTGTGGATGGCCCAGATCACACCCTTTGCACACATAGACACATACAAATCTGCGCCCAAACACAACACAAACACACACACACACACACACAGCAGAGCTCGCCAGATGGTGAGCCACCGGTGGTTGAGCCAAGTGGTCCGCGGTATCTTTAGGCCTAATGGTGCGGTTAATGATTCTGTCCTGCTTGAGCAGCATATAATATTATATAAATTACAATGTATGCCTTATTGCTTTGCATGGGCGATGGGGAGAATTAATCTTGGTTTGTTGAGCTGTTGATTACGGCCACCTGGGCAGGTGGAACCCAAAAGCCAAACTAAACAAAAAGCAAGCCAGGAAAAGCTGCCTAAGTTTTCACCGTGAGGGGGTGAAAACTGTGCCCGAAGCTGTGTCCGTTTCAATTAGCCGGTCTTTAGTTTACAATAAGGAGCTGCAGGCTTACTCGTAGGTTCAGACACTCACTGCCACCACCAGCTCCACCTCATCAAGCCCTCCGCTACACCACTACACCACAACCAAGCCACTACTACTACCAAACCAGGAAGAGGTCTGTTACGTCCATCGGAAGAACGTCGGGAGAGATTGCTTCCATTTTAATCAATGGAATGGTCACTTACGGCATGAATAGAAACGTAGTATTTGTGTGTGTGTTAGTTTATGTGTGTGTGTGTGTGTGTGTGTGTGTGTGTGTGTGTTAGTGTATGTGTGTGTGTGTGTGCGTGTGTTTGTGTTGTAGTTACATTGTCTTGTATCTTGTATCTATTTGTGAGAGATGGAGGACACAGATCACAGCCTCAGAGTTTATTGATTGGCTGGTATCCTATTCTCCCTGCAGAGACAGGACAACACTGCTTCACATCACTCCTTTTACGCACACACATGCACACACGCATATGCACAAACACACAAACACACACACAAACACACACACACACACACATGCACATGTGTTTGTTTAAGTGTGTGTTTGAATGCATGAAATACAGCAGGCAACATGAACAGAGTGTGGGCGCTGTGCAGGGTGATGGTCGATTGGTGTGTGTTTGAACTTTTCCCCTTGAGAACACAGCCTGAGCACCTGGGATTATCAAAGTCCCTGCCCACCATCACACAGCAGGTCATCAATCACTCAGCTGAACCACAGCTATGAGGGGGCTCATCTGCATGTGTGTATATTTTAAGTTTGTCCTTGTGTGTATGTGTGCGTGGGTGTGTCTCTCTGTATTTCTGTGTGTGTGTGTGTGTGTGTGTGTGTGTGTGTGTGTGTGTGTGTGTGTGTGTGTGTGTGTGTGTGTGTGTGTGTGTGTGTGTGTGTGTGTAGTTGAGGCTCTGATCTCAAACCATTGTAATCCCTTTCCCCAGGACGACTATTGCTCTGTGGTTTCACAGCCAATCATAGTTTATATATTGGAGGCTAGGGGTCAGGGGTTATAGCTTCCGAGATTGCAACAGAATTCAGATTCCTCCACCAGTCCTGCCTTGATGCTGATTTTACACCAGAAATTATGAGGGTTTGGTTTGTGAGTCTGTGAACTGTTCAGTGGCCATTGGTCATTATTGATTCCAGTCCGATGACTGCTCACAATTGCTTTTAATATTCCTTGCAAAATGTTTAAATCCTATCCATTCATTGATTTAAAAAAACATTTAATTTGATTCTAATACTATTTGAATAACAATTTAGCAAGAAATCATATTGTATGTTGGACATATTCACTACCATTCATATCAAATGGCAACTGCGGCTGTCAAATTTGATTCCCAGTTAAAATAACTCAATCTAATGCAACCCACCACTCTCAATGAAGCTACAGAACAAGGATATGTTATCAAATCGGACACATTATGAGGGATATCGTTCTTCAATAGCCTATGGGAAACGTTTATTTCAAACTGCCAAAGTGAAAGTAAACCACTCAACAAAATATCTAGTAGACTACAATGTCAAATTTGAAAAAAATCGAATTTGCGTCCCCACCTCTTGGCTTAATTTAAGACATTGAAATAGATGTCCAGGGCACCGCAAATAAGCAGTATTCTTTGCATGGCTGCTACATTATATATCCAATTTTCTACCTCAATTTCCATTGTATGTCATTTCAGTTTAAGAAGCACACAAAAGGATGAATTAGCGCTAGCTAAGCTCTCGTCTTTGATCCGTGATAATGAGTTTGAAGGTCAAACCTGATAGAGAAAATGGAAATAAAAAGTATAATTTAATCTGAACTCTAGTGGAATGAAAGTACACACGTAATATGAACACAGCTTGAAAAAAATGAAAGCCTGGTTGGTTGTTTTAAAAAGCTGATTGCTAATTGGATTGTAACAAGGACCACTTTGATACCAAAGAGATCGCTTAAAGGGGAATATAATGACACTGAAACCAAATGGGCACAGGGAGCATTAATGCTTTGTCTGTTTAGCAGCACATGTCTGGACCAGTGTTAATCTTTATGTATGTATGTGTGTGTATGTGTGTGTTTGTGTGTATGTGTGTCCATGATGAGATTCATGCAAGTGTCTGTTTTGTTTGTGCATCTCTACGTGTTGACCCATGCTCTATTCACACGTCAGACCCCGGCTGCCTGATTTCCTTCCCGCATTGAGTAATGACTGTTAGTGTGTTTTTTTTGCGTCTGTTTACACAGAATGTGCCAGACTCCGACCCCCCAAAAAAACAAAAAAGCAAGACCTCTGCCACTTCAATTGACACCTTGATTTTAGTGAAGGTGTGAAGGAGTGGCAGAGTTTGCTCATGTGTGAGATGGAGTGTGAGCCAAGCCCCCTTGGGCTAGACTGGACTGGATTTGAATAGCTGATATGGAGGCAGCTTTGCGTCTAGTGTGGTGCATGTTTATGTGCTGGAACGATTAGACGGTTTGCGTTACTCTCTGATTATTTGTTTTAGTTTTCATTGTTTTGCCATAGTTTCAGAGATGCACATATCCGGAGGCTCGGTTCTGTTTCAAATCATTAGAAAAATGTATACTTTTGTTTTGTTTGTTTTTTGGAAAAGTCTGATTCCCTTTGGGATACTTGTGATGTACTTGTTATACTACATGCCATTGTAGATACTAAAAAATTTAACTGAACAATACAGATCAATAATTGATGATCATGATTGATGATTTAATGATAGCAAATAATCGTTAGCTGTAAGACAGTACAGTTCTACGTTTAGATCCTGCCTTACTTAAACTACGAATGAAAAGATAACAGAGGTTTTCACATGCTAGTGACACCGCAGACAATTCTCTACAATCTACTCTTGTATCACCAGCACAAATAGCACCCTTTAGATACACTTAATGAAAAATTATAGCGATCCCTGTGCCTTTTGCTGCGGTGAGAAATTTGAAATGAATAGATTGTGTGTGTGTGTGTGTTAAGGGCAGGGGTGTTTCATTACTAATGTGGGGACACTGATGTAGGTGACACTCTCTATGAGGCTAAATGTCACCATCAGGGGCTGCTAGCGGGTCCCTGATGCCAGAGGTTCACCGCTACACCGATGCACCCTCATACATATTTTTGCCTCCTAAAGAGATATCTCATGAATACAATTATGCACTTTTGCCAATCTCAATGTGTATGTTGGGTGTGTATAATGTATCTATATTTGTGTGTGTGTGTGTGTGTGTGTGTGTGTGTGTGTGTGTGTGTGTGTGTGTGTGTGTGTGTGTGTGTGTGTGTGTGTGTGTGTGTGTGTGTGTGTGTGTGTGTGCGTGTGTGTGTGTGTGTGTGTTATTGTGTGTGTATGTGTGTGGGTGTGAATTGCATGTTCTTCCAAGGAGATCATGGGTATTATGAGATAATGCAAACCTGTATCCCTGGGACTCACTTCTACGACATCATCATGCCTGGGGCTGGCCCCTGGTTAGAACTCTTTCAACCCTATGAAAATGTATAAGCTGTGTGTGTGTTTGTGTATGTCAGGGTCTGCGTGTGTATTTAGAACCAGCTGAGTGGGGTAAAAAAATGTATACCTGCACAGTATTAAAAGTGCAACCAGACAGAGGTGATCTTCTTATTAACTTTGAGAGTAAAAAAGTGTGAGGGAGCAAACAAACTATTCTATTCTTTGTTCCCACAGTCTCGTTCTCTGTAGTTTCCTCCCGCAGAGATGCAGAGGAATGAACAAGGAGTTTAGCCATACCATAATAAAGCGCTCTTCTTCTGGCTGTACCACTATGTCCCCTCCTCAGAGAGAGAAAGGGCTTCCTGCTCTTCGTGCTTGTCTTTGGTAGCCAATGTGTACATTGTTTGGACCATCCCTCGATAAGGTTCAGTCGGTCGGTCTACCCCGTCCATCACAGCAACTGTTCCAGTGGGCTGAAATGGAAATGGAAATTAGGTTATATGGCTACGGATCAATGACAATGTTACGTGTGTTTCTCTTTAGATTTTTTTGGTGAGTTTTGAGGAACTATTTATTTGCAATACAAAATAAATCCTGAGGGCACAATTGAATGCATCAGACAATGGATATTGACTTTAAATCCAATTCAGAAATAACATAATAATAAGTGTGTATTTTATTATTCTGCATTTATGTGGGTTACCAGCCACTGAGCCGATAACAACAGACTAAAGCGGCATATTAAGTTTTCAAATCAAGCATTCAAAATCTTCCGTAATCTGTGGGATACACTGTTCCTTATCAAATTAATATTCATTGAATGAACTGGATATTTAATGTGGAAAATAAATGGATTGTATGAACGTGGAAGAGATTGAATACAATTAACTGGAATAATGGTATCCCGGTCTCAGAACTCTTGAAACAACGTAATGACAAATCTGATATCATTTACACATCTGCCTTATTCCTCCACAGCTGAAGTCAGATAATGTTGTAAGGTTCATGGAACATAAGTCATTTTATAGACACACATTCGAGTTTCAGATTCTGCTCATATTAGCAGGAACAGTGTCTCGATACAGCAGCATAGTGACACCAATGTTTCAGTTGCTCTGCATCTGAATCAGTAGAGGGAGGCCTGGAAGCCATAGCCACAGTGGGGAGGGCAGCGGGGTGACAGTGGCAGCGGAGGGCTGTCGCCTCCAGACTGTGTGGAGTTATATGGAGCTGGCTGACTTACAACACTGGTAGCGGGGGAGAGAGATAGAGTCAGAGAGATTGGTTCATTTCCGTAAAGAGTTGGGACTGAAAGGACTTGCATCTAACCCAATGTGTAAAGTAATTTCACAATTGCTCTTTGTTTTTTGTTTTCGGTGTGAAAAGTTGAATTGTGAAATAGAACAGTGTAACTATTCATACAATTGAACAATGCTCCTTGCAGGATCAAATGACTATCCTTTTCAGAGGGAGAGAGAGAGAGAGAGAGAGAGTGATATGGAAAGAGAGAGAGAGAGGGAGAGAGAGAGAGAGAGAGGGAGAGGGAGAGAGAGAGAGAGAGAGAGAGAGAGAGAGAGAGAGAGAGAGAGCATGTGGGAGAGCATGTGGGAGAGTCTCAGCTGTGTGGTATTGGAGTCCCAGCAGAGCTGTGGAGCAGCTGTTGTAAATGCTGTTTAATCATCTACTGTGTCTCTTTTCATACTCAAACACATTACATCTTGTCTACTTGTCACTCTACCTGTTAGACGACACATTGTTGTTTAATTAGACTGCGGTGTTAACTCACACTGTGTGTGTGTTTGTCTTTGTGTGTGTAATTGTAACTCTTTGCAGGTGTTTGTTTGGAACATATGTATAAGTGTGGATGTGTGCACGTGAATGACAGGGGTTGTTTTTTTTGTCTTCTGAAAAACAGCAGAATATTTATAGCACAAATAGAAATATCAAATATAATACGGAAGATTCTCCAAATATTTCCAATTAGTAATACAAAACACATAGCAATCATAAAAAGGAAATTGTATTTTTGTTTTCCTTTCGGGAAACAGAGGACAAAACAAACTAAATTGTATATCTCAAAGCTTCACAAATCACTACCATCCAACAGGAGGTGAATTTCAGTAATCGCTAGTTGCAATGTAAAGAGCTTATTCAGTTTTTGTTGTTGTTGCTGAAATGAGGCAAACCTTTCCCTGGTCTTTGAAAATCCTTTCCACAAACACAACTTTTATGTATTTTGTATCTGGGTGAGAAGACATCAGACTTCAAGTCACTCTTCAGTGCAGACCCGTTGACCATCTGAAGGGCAGTGTTAATAGTCATGTGACACTCAAGCCTCTCGCCCAGGAACATCCCTTAAGGTCAGCGGGTTTCAGCATAAAAGCCCATGTTTATAGGTTGTGTGGGCGAAATCCGCTTTTTATATGTTGTTTGAGATAGAGGGGAAAAAAGGATCAAATTGAGCGTAGCTCTGTCTCTGAGTGACTGAAAGGAGTCGGGAGGGTTCAGCTGAATCAGCAGCTGTGACAACAGCACAGACAGACTCTGACGGGAAGGACATCCAGACCCCGACCACTTCCACACCCTCCATCTTGTGTCCCTGTTCCACATTCCTGATAAGGCTCCTGGTTCATGCTAATTACAATCGGGAGATTAGGGATTCCTGTTGCTACGGTGACCTGACATCTTATTTCCGTACCTGGGGGACTCTGATTTCCTTAAATCTCCATGCCTCTGTCTGCAACCATCTTTGGCCCTTTGACCTCTCTCTCTCTCTCTCTCTCTCTCTGTTTTTCACGCCCCGTGATTCTCAAACTGTATAATTTTGGAATTGTATATTAATTGTGGCGACCCGGCCCCAGGAATGTCTCTGTCACTCTGGAAATTACCACACGCCAAGGTCCGTTCAAAGCCACAAGAGGCATTTAATCAAGAATCCACGGAAAATGCATGGGTCTGTGCCCAACGCAGGAAAAATGGGAAATAAGACTGATGGCTCCGTGAGCAACGAAAGAGTCAATGCTATCGTCCTTCCGGCCCGGCCAGTCTCGTCCCTAAAGAGAAATATCCTACGGTGTGTTCCTCGCCTGTCGACGTCGTCCCCGCGAGCGTTGGGGAAAAGGTCCGCTAGATCCGTTCCTGGAGGTTCCCTTGTCCACTCCTGCTTCCAGCTTCCTCTCCGTAAGAGAACCTGTCACAGCCTTTTAAAGGGGTACCTGGTCTTGCTCGTCCTCCGCCGCAGGTGTTCTCCATTGCGCCGATTAGGGTGACGCAATGGACAGTCTCTGGCTCTGACTGGTGGATATCGGTGGTATACGCCATTCACCACCTCTCCCCGGGGCCGCCTGGCCTGAGGGGTTGGGACCGGGTTGCCACATAATGTAATTTATTACCCTAATGCCAGTCCTACAGACACATACACACATACACATACACATCAGTGGAGGCTTCTCCAGTGAGGAGAGGGAGGAAGATTCTCCTTAACATTGTTGAGAATAAAAAATGTAGATTGCCCAGACTACTAATGAATTAATGCCCTTAAATATGACTACTTTAATGCCTTTGTATATGTATCATTGTTTCCCTCGGTAAAGGGGCATTTGCACCCCCTATCACCTATTGACAATTACTTCAGGGAGGACATTCATCCCTCAGCCTCCATTGAGTCCTATTCATTTTCCCGATAGTGTTGTCGGCCGGTGAATGACATGGGGTTCAATGGGAGAGAGGAGGAATGTCCTCTTCTTAGTGGGTGTGACTAGCTAAGGGATCTGGATCCCGCCTACGTCTGTTCATAGAGTGGCGAAGTCACACCCCTTCAGTTAGAGCCCATGGGACCGATGAGATCGAAAAATATGAATGGGTTTCAATGGAGAGAAATTAATTATTTTCTGGTCCCAGTCTTTATATGCCCTAGACAACACATATGTTGTTTGTGGATTTAAGTGATCATTTTGCATGCAAAGAAAACAAAAGAAATTCGCGAAGAAGTTTGATAATGTAAGGTTTTGTGTGAAGACGCTTTGTGAACTACAGCTCTTCGCTGTTCTCGACGCGAATGATATACGTCACCGCCCGCACTTGGAATTCCGGCACAGACATAGAGATCTCTCTGTTCCACTTCAATGAATTTTTCCAAGGGGAGGATAAAAGCATCGAAAGAGGTGAAAACCATTATAAGTCGGGGCATGTGGAGAGTTTCAGTAATGCTGATGGGGAGATTGTCGGTCTTGTCCACGCCAGACGCAGGGAGCGTGACGTCACATACGAGCGGTCAAACTCCTGACATGAAAAAGTATCATTTAAATCCAGAAACAACATATATGTAATCCGGGGGATACAAAGACTGGGACCAGAAGATAATTACTTTCTCTCCATTGAAACCCATTCATATTTTTCGATCTCATAGGTCCCATGGGCTCTACCGGAAGAGGCGTGACTTCGCCACTCTATAGCGCATGGCTGCGCTTCGAACCAATAAGCAGGAGCCCTGGCTGTGGAGCAGCCTGGAGGGAGGGGTTATCCCCTCAAGTCTAGGCTATGAGAACCAACAAACCCGCTCAGTCGTATGCCTCATTTCCACTGAGCAGTGTGCTACTGTTCGTTGCGGTACAGTGCGGCTCTGTTCGGTTATATTGGCGTTTCCGTAGCCCGCAGCCGGGCTGCGGAGCCCGTGGCCGGGCTGCAGAGCCTGCGGCCGGGCTGCCCTTGGCCGAGCTGCGAAGCCCGCGAGGAGGATTGACTTGATCTATAAATGAAGTCCCTCAATCTTAATTGGCTTAACACCATGACCAACATTCTGAAACATCCATTAACATCCACATTTGCCTCAAACAATGTTAGGCTTACAGCCCATCTAAATAGTTGTGAAATAATGTTCTTGTTGTTCTTTTAATTGTTTGTTATTCTGACCATTCTGTTTGATATTGTGAAAAGGATGTTAGTGAATGATTCAGAGCATGATGCATTTTAAATGGAATCACTTTTGGTCTTGTGTCTTCATTTTTTCTTAAAACAATTGTAGCTGAAAATAAACATAGCCAAATTACAACCAATAGCTTCAGCCATTGAGGGCAGAAATAGACCCAATGATAGGCCTAGATTATTTTATTTAGTTTTACAAATCAAGAGTAGGCCTGATTTGATTAATTGGCTTTGCATCCTTTCCTTCTGCCATTTTAGTCTAAGACATGCTGCCCACCAGCTTTCAAAGTACAATGCTGCCACTGGGGGATTTATATCAATTCACACAATTATACCTCCCTGCTATTTTGTAGTTTCCCAAAACACCCTGAAACATCTTGAGTCTCACATACTTATGCCACCATACGCCACTAACAGTGCAAGCAGGCCAATGGCAACCAAGCACGCAGTCCTTCCTCCCTCACTTTAAAAATCATCAGTCGCCACTGATACACACACACACACACACACACACACACACACACACACACACACACACACACACACACACACACACACACACATACACAGAGACTCACATACACAGACACACAGAGACTCACACACACACAAAGACTCACACACACACACACACACACACACACACACACACACAAACACATATGTGCACAGACACACACATGCAGGACATCACATACGGACACACAATCTTGTCATAACCTTATTAAATAAAATGTCATCACTATTAGCGGAGAAAGTTAAGTACTTCTGAAGAAAATGCCATCACTGCTAATGAGGACAATGCAATGACTACCTCAATAAGCGTTAGAGCAAGGGAAGAGAGAGAGAGAGAGAGAGAGAGAGAGAGAGAGAGAGAGAGAGGAAAAAATAAATATCTATAATATAAATAATACAATTTTCTTTCTCAAAATGTTCCTATCGGGTTTATATGTCTATGTCTTTTTTTTAAGCTGTATGCACTTAAATGATTATTGGGGATTAACGTCATTGTTGGATGGCCATACGCTTTGGATAGGCGTTTGCTAAATAAATATAATGTAATGTAAAGAGGGGGGTGGGCAGTGTATATTTGGAAAAATATATATGAACAAGTGCAAGTTTGACCACTTTTTAATTTTTGGACATTACGTGATCATTTCAGATTAAGGGAAAGTGTAATACCTTTCTGTTAGTTATACATCCTACACTTTGAATGAAATATGAACTATTACGCTTTTCCTTTATTTTGTCTAAATCTATTTCACAAAAGCCCCTTCGGGTTTTGCTTGCAATGAATCGTTTTCTAATGCTTTCAGAGCATGGAAAATCTACTTTGTCTGTCAGGGTTGAATCTCTAACGTGCATTGGTTGCAGTAATGTAAAAACCATATTCATCATCGATTATTAGACGAATAAGGGGAAAAAAATATCATCTGGAGAGAAAGGCCTGAGCTAACTAGAGAGTCAACACTAAGCGTTGAGGAGCCCCCCCCCCCCCCCGTCCTGGGGAGGCCCAGGAGATAAAGGGAAGTATCAGAGGCAGCAATACATCAACACCTTGTTTCCTGTACCAGCTGAATCTCTCAGCCATTCTGTCAAAGTCCCCACTAATAGACTGATGCTGCAAGCGCTTTCTCCCAGAATCCATCACTCCTTATTTCTTAATCCTTCTTTTCTCCTCCTGTACGCACACCTCCTCCCCGCTCCTGTTCCCCCACTGCAGATGGGCTTTCTGCCGTCTCTGATCACAACGTGCGTCTGCGTATCCGGTGGTTTGGGTGACAGAACCCATCTTTAAGGTCCACCCATCTTTAAGGACCACACACAGGGTAATTGTTTGTTTTTCTTATTTGCTGACGTACCCAAAACCAAAAGTTCTCGTCGTATTTTGGCTCCTATAAATATTATTATCTGTCTTGAGGATGGCCGACATTTGCTCACACGCACTTCTGTTGTACTCACTCCCCCTTGCTGTTCATCTTTGAGACGTGTTTGGCCATCATATTCTCGCCTAAAATAAAATACATAATAGGTGTGTGTGTCTATTCCCATATTTGTATAAGAGACAGGTAGATGAAGTTTCTACAATGTATTCTTCCTTCTTTACTATCCAATGCCATATTTGGAGAGATTCTGTTGTTTGTGTGGTTTTGTGTGTGTTTGTGTGTGCGTTTGTTTGTGCTGTGAAATAATTTGGTCAGGTACACTTTACTGTAGAAGCATTGTTTAACTGTTCACAAAATGGACCTGCCATTTTGTGAACAGTTAAACAATGTGAGTGTAATAGTAATGTGTGCGTGTCCATATGTGTGTGTGTGTGTGTGTGTGTGTGTGTCTGTGTGTGTGTGTGTGTTGCCTACGTGCCCCAGACCTGGTATTAAATGTCATTGGCATAGATTGATGTTCTCAGTGATAGAACGACACAACAGGAACGCATCCCCCAACATCTTACAAATGGGAATGTAAAGATACAGAGAAAAAAGATTACATTTAACACGCACGCACGCACGCACGCACACACACACACACACACACACACACACACACACACACACACACACACACACACACACACACACACACACATACATAGGAAGTGCGTCTGTGATATTTCAGACACACATATTAACATATAAAGAAGCGTCTCCTGGATAAAGAGAGTGTTGCTCTTGGGGGGCGCTTCCTTATACAAGGGGAGGGGGTTAAATGCCTCCTTTGTGGATGCATGCAGGGGTCATCCAGAGGTCATCTAGTGGTCACTGGGGGTAATGTGCTGCGAGAGGCTAGCTGCTCTCCACACAGGAAGAGCAGACGCAGCGGAGTGACTGAAGGAGGGCTCCCTGTGAATATACCTGCTTCATCATTTGTTCAGAATGGATGTGTATTGTGCAACTGTCAGAACTGATGTAACGAAGCAGCAGTAAAAGAAAAATACAGTCACGCAAGTGTGTGTGTGTGTGTGTGTGTGTATTTGTGTGTGTGTGTGTGTGTGTCTGTGTGTGTGTGTTTGTGTACATTAGCTAGTTTGTGTATTTGTATCATGAACTGCGGGGAAGAAACCTATTATTCCAAAGCAGTGATAAAAGAAGAAATACAATGTTTTTGATGGTCTCTGAGTGATTGTGTCTCTCTGCCTGTCTGGATCAGCTGAGACAGACAAGTTAGGGCTGCCGTCACAGCCTGAACCCCTGCTTCACACACGGTGGTAGACATGGAGCCGGGGGGTCTGTGAATGAACAGACTCAGAGCTGTTCCAAAATGAATCATTCTCCTGGAGTCTTGAAGCAAGCCTGGGTTTTACTACTAAAAAACACCTGATGCAGTTCTGTGTAGCATGTTTCAAGGGATGAATCACACTGATATTGTATAAACGAGGTACTGTTAGAGAATGAGATTTAAGCTATAAGATGAGAGAACATCTTGAATCATCTTACATTGTAACATTTTGATAAATATTGGCTATTCCACGCACCGTTTCTCCAGGCTCTGATCATGAATTAGCCGCAACCATTGATCTAACCTAAAAAATGAATAAAATGTCTCAACCATTGTGAGTGCTGCCTATCTTGTACACAAATCTATATATTTTAGCAAATTGATTTGGAAATTTCAGACCTGTCTTGATACAGATTCTGCATTTGCCTTACGACCGTGTTGTATTGTTTTTTGTTGTTGAGTAAATCGCCAGTAGTTAGCACAACCAGCAGACACAGACACAGGTAAGGGTACCAGGGCAAGTTTATTTACACCACCCCATTTTCACAATTATAGTCTCAGTGGGATTCACAAAGCCCACGTTCGGACGAGGGAGGTCACCTTTGGGTAGAGACTCATTAGAGAGAAACCTTCTAGCATGGCTCTGTGTTCACAGAATAGGCACAGAATAGTAGTATTGTCAAATAATAGAATTGCAAATTAACTATTGTGATTAGCTGTGAACTAAATGCATTAAAACCATCGAAAGATGGCATGACCAAAAGCAATCAAAGTGAATTCCATAATGAGACATGATTCATCCATATAAAACGATGAAACATTGTTTCATGATAAATGAGTCATGAGCTTGATCAAAGTACGGGACGGGTGACACAATGAAAGCAGTGGATCCTTTTCAAAGAGTTGTTGTAGGACAAACACAGTTGTCGCTCATAACTCTAGTTATGGGTCTGCTCCTTTAATGTATGAGGACACATGTAGTAGACTTATCCTCACTAGACTACCACCGGTACATGGTAGATAAAAGGAGCTGAGAAATAATTACTGTATTGAGTGACACCTGTGTTTGTGCTATGATGTGTGAAAAGGGTATATTAATGTTATGAAAGCCAGAAATCGAACCCTACCCCTGCCAGTCGTGTTTGTTGATGGTTGTGTCAACTCAGTCCACATAGGTGTCAGCTTCAACACTATCCCACCAGTGGAACGGTATTCGTACTGTCGTGAAGTAGTACTGTGGCAGTACAGCATGTTAGTGAATGAGGCAGGGATTACTGGTGGAGTCAGGCATAGGTGGTGTAAGCTCCTTCCCAGTATGAACTCTCGACAAACACTGAGTACATGTTGCAGCAGGTAGTATTCTGTATCAGTATTGTAGCATACTAACTGTAAGTAGCAGTAGCAGTAGTTGATGTTATCCCTCTTACAGCATTTTATATCTGTATTTCAGTAGTATATATATATATATATATATATATATATATATATATATATCAGTATTACAGTAGTATATATCAGCACTGCATTATGATCAGTATTGAGTAGTCTACATCAGTATTACAGAGGTCTGTGTCAGCACTGCAGTATAATCAGTATTACACTAGTCTATATCAGTGGTGTAAAATAATCAGTATTAGAGCTGGTTTTATCGGTACTGCAGTTTAATCAGTATTACAGTGGCATCTGTGACGTGAGAGACCTGGGAGCTGTCCATGGTGCTGAAGTGAGACCCTCCCCCAGATGGTTTGCAGACTATTTTAGCTGTCCGGGATGTGGCTTCCTGCAAGCCCAGTGTGGGCAGCCGGCTCTCACGCTGAAGTGGATAAACGAGGCCATCGGAGGCGGACCTTGAGTTTAAGCGGACCGGTCAGACAGGCCAAATGGGGGCTGGGTAGGCCACTGGGAAAGCACTCTCTTCAGCCACCCTCCCCAATGTTTCTCTTTCTGGTAATCTATCCTTCCCCTTTCTTTCTCGGTCCGTCTGTCTATCTCTCCTTCCCTCTCTCCCTACAGTGTCCCTGCAGTCTCTCTCTCCCTTTATCTCTCTCTTTCTCTCTCTCTCTCTCTCTCTCTCTCTCTCTCTCTCTCTGCTTTCTATATATACCAGCATTTTGTTGGCCGATCAAAATACGTGAATCCATGCACTGATGCTCCAGCATACTTTCAAGTTTTGATGATCAACCGACATGCACTCTCTCCCATGAGTTTTCTTTCATCAAAAACGCTGACTGTCAAATAAATATGAGGGAGTCCTTTGGTGACACAAATCCTAGCACCTATGAAATGTAGCATTAGCTGATAAAAGGCATGCATCAGACATTTATGGAAGTGATATGGCTCAGAAAACATGGTTGCAGTTGGTTGTGTGTTTTGGTTGTTAATCAGTTTTGCATCACAGTGACCCTTCACACTAAATACAGTAGAGCAGTGGTTCTCTATTTACTTTTTATACCGCGTTCTACCACAGAAATTATTTGTCTTCCGAAGTACCACCAATATGACATAAAAATCTAACAACATACAGTAGCGTAGGCCTGTGGCCCTTTTCAGCTACGCACATCTCATGCAGGAGGCACATTTATTCTTAAAAATAATATTATTTATTGTTAGCTGTTGTCAGCTGTACAAGGTGGTAGGACTAGAACAGAGACACAGAAACACATACACATACACACACAGCAAGTGAGAACATCTCATGGTAAACGTATTTCCATTCGTAGTAGTGTTTTGATAGTATTGTTTTTAATCTAAAGATCTTTTCTTTTTTCTAATTCCTCTGCGTACCACTTGAAACCTCATTGCGTGCCACCAGTGGTACGCGTACCATAGTTTGAGAACGACTGCAGTAGAGGAATCAAGACGCCAATTTAGTTAGGCTGAGGGTCTGCACTCTCTAGATTGTGGTTAGTGTTAGAAAGTGGAAGGGATAGCATGGGCTGCTATATGTGTGAATCAGATGGGATGGAATGAGCTGCAATGGTAAAGGCTTTGTGTTGTCTTCTCCTCCAGTGCTCTCTCTCTCTCTCTCTCTCTCTCTCTCTCTCTCTCTCTCTCTCTCTCTTTCTCTCTTTCTCTCTCACTCTCTCTCTCTCCTGTCCTCTCTCTCTCACTCTATATTGTTCAATGTGTTTTTTATGTCACACTGAGAGAAGCCTAGAGCAAAATCATTCCTGCTGATCCACATCTAACACAGTCAGCAAAATACACACAAGCAGAGCGTCCTGTAGACAACCCTCATTCTTTCTAACGCCATTTGGCGATCAACACGGCCACTCAAGTGGTATGAGAAATACAAACTTTCTACTCATTCACATATAAGGTAATTTACAATTCCTACAGAGAAAATACTACCTCAGGGGTAGTATTATTCAGGAGATTTTTAGGGTACAAATATCAGGATATGCTGTTCACACATACGGCCCATCAGGAGAATTGCAGGAGAATATCAGAAATACACGGGTG
>NC_136940.1:15090051-15121840 GCF_949987615.1 Pollachius pollachius
TGTTTCGTCATCTTTCAATTCCAACTGCCCTTATTTTCCTCTTGGGGGGCTAATTCATTATTTTTCGATATAATATTTCCATTCAATTTGTTGAATAAATTGAAATATATTGTATTCCAAGGTCTTGTAAGAATTTTATGGTGTGTACATGTACATGTGTATATGTGTGTGTAGGGGTTTTGCTACATTGCTAGTGTGGTTTGGTAAATATGTGTGTGCGTAATGGTGCCCGGTGTGCCATTACGCCTGTGCCTGCAAATATAGATAAATAGATAAATACATACATGCATACAACAATACATAAATACATTCATATGTACATAAAACCATGCATATGTACATACATTCAACCATACATATTGCTGCGTTTTCACAAAGAATACCCAGAACTTTTAGTCAATTATTTCAATAGTTTGAGGCTGCAGATGTTGATATGGCTGAAATCAAAATTAGTGTACTCGACCAATCAGAGATATTCTGCGCTGCAAGCCCCAGCAACAATGTTCCTGCTTTCGTAAATTCCTCTTCTTCTGCACTGTTCATCGAATGTTTAAACTTTATTGGTATTTTTGATATTGGTAAGAGCAGGGACTTTCTGGGGAGTCAAATAAATTCCCTGAATCTTAATTTAGACTCTGATTCGTGCAGTGGTTCCTCCAAAGTTTCCTTGTTCGCTGGTGACGCGGCTGTACATACATACATATATACACACATATATACAACCATAAAACCATAAAACCAAACACACATACATACATGCATATATACATACAGATATGCATACAAACATCTATACATAAAACCATACAACTGTACATAGAACGCTACAACCATACAATGGTACATTCATACATGTAACCATACAATAATACAACCTTGCATACATATATACTTACATCCTGTATATAGTATGCATACATACAGAAACACATACTTTAATGTGCTGTATGCTAAATGGAAAGGATAGGACCAAAAGGAAAGGAAAGACAGTGAAAGACAAAGAGTGCGTGTATGTTCTATGTTTGTGTGTGTGTGTGTGAGTGTGTATGTGTGTGTGTGTCTGTGTATGTATGTGTGTGTGTGTGTGTGTGTGTGTGTGTATGTGTGTTTGTATGTGTGTGTGTTAGTGTAAGAGAGAGACATTTAAACAAAGAAAGAGAGCGAGAACACTTGCTTCCCCTCTCTGGATGTTTATGGGGTTATGCATGAAGGCCAAGTGTCCAGTGTGTCAAGCTGGCATCAACCAACCACTTAAATACACACACAAACAAACACACACACACACACACACACACACACACACACACACACACACACACACGCACCCGCAAGCGCAGTGGGAAAGCCATTTGCTACTTGCCTCCTCCTGTCTCAATAGAGCCGTTCTCACCGGGCAACTTACAGATCCCATAATTTAGCCCTAATCTCTCCCCTCGCTGAGGTTGTTTGGAGGAGAATGGGCTTTCGTCCCGCACCATCTCTCCAGGCGTGTGTGTGCTGCAATGTGTATGAGCAGGAGTGAATTATTCTGCATTTTACCGTGTTTGGAGGCTGTTGCTGCAGAGGTACACACACCTGTGACTGGGCTCTCATTAGCTCCTTTGTGTAATCCCTAGCTTGAAAAAAGGAAAATACGTTTGCAATCACTCAGTAAAGCCTCCAGTAATCACTGAGTTTTAGTGAAGAGGTGGTGCAGGGAAGGGGTAAGAAGCCTCCAAGCCTCCAAGTCAGTAAGTCAGTCAGTCAGTCCCTCTCTTAGTCAGTCGGCAGTAGTTAGTCATTGAAACACACATACTGGCCTCTCAAAGACACCATCATGCCCAAAAAATCGAAAGAAGAGCCCATGTGGGAAGGGGAAGAGGTCCCATCCGTGGCAGCCCCAGAGAAAACTGTGAAGAAAGGGAAGAAGGACAAAAAGGGGAAAAATAGTTTCTTTGAGGACCTCGCCACAGACAGCAAAGTGGAAGCAGAGGAGCTGGCTGGGAAGGAGACGCAGAGGAAGCAGATAAAGAAGAAAGACCACCAGAAAGGACGAGCCGGTGACGCCGACGATGATGACGTTGACGAGCAGATCATGCAGCGGCTGAAGAAGCTGTCAGTGCAGCCAAGTGACGAGGACAATAAAGATGAACCAGCGGTTGTCCCAAGTAAGAAAGGAGGCAGAAAAAATAAGGGGGGGAACATCTTTGCTGCCCTCAGCCAGCGTGGGAGTGACGAGGAGGAAGGCGGAGAGGACCAGGAGTCTGAGGACACGCCGTCAGCAAAGATCACTGTTCCCCACGCCAGTTCCCCCTGCCGGCCACATCCATCACTGACACTCGCACCGGAAAGTCTCCCTATACAAACCATCATCAGCCAACGAGACTTCCATCATCACAACAACCAACAATCTGCCTGCCTCCGCCCCCTAGTGAAAGCACCCCAGCCTGTCCAAATGCAACCAAATCTCAAATTTGCTGTTTAACACCCGATCCCTAAACAGCAAGGGCCTCATACGCAATGAATTCATAACTGACAATAATCTGGACTTTCTCTGCATAACTGAAACATGGCAAAAACCACAGAAATATTTTTCACTAAATCAGACGACACCCGCTGGATATGCACATATCACCCCCCCCCCCCCCCCCCCTTCCTTTCTGACCTGTCTGGCTTCCTGACTCAACTCTGTGCCATCACTCCATCCATTCTGCTACTCTGTGACTTCAACATACGTGTCGACTCATCCGACTCCAAAACCTCTACAGAATTCCTGGACATCTTAAACATCTTCAACTTCACCCAACATGTAGATTTACCAACCCATAAAAAACGACACACACTGGACCTTGTCTGCACCACCGGCATCACCATCAGCAATCTGTCCAGCTCCGACCTCACCATCTCCGACCACCTGGCTATCACCATTGACATTCTCATCCCCACACCACAAGTCAAACAAAAACACTCTATAACTTTCTGGAATCTCAAATCAATCCAACCCACATCTCTCTCCTCCCTCTTGGCCAATACCATCCCTGACTCTGCCCTCATCCAGAATGCCTCCCCTACTGACCTGGTCACAATCTATTATTACACCCTCTCCTCCTGTCACAATCAGTTCGCTCCAATAAAAACTAAGATTGTCCCTTTCATTCACTTCACCCCTTGGTACACTGATCATCTCCATCAACTCAAATCCAAGAGCTGCCAACTCGAACGGCTAACCAATATAACCAGTCTCACTATCCACAAAGATGCCTGCAAAAAACAACAACAGCTCTACAAAGACACCCTCAACAGCGCACGCTCCACCTACTACTCCTCCATCATACAATCAGGCAGCAACAATCCCAAGACTCTGTTTTCCACCATAAACAAACTTCTTAAACCTCTGGACACCATCTCCAACTCCTTCACTGTCAGTAAATGCATCTCATTTCTCTCACACGTCCAAGAACAATAGACAGTATACACAGCCAACTGACCAATGCCTCCACCTCCACTGTATCTTCTTCGGAACCTCCATCACCCCCTCCGGCCATTCACCCACTCTCCTCATTCACTGAAATCACCCGAACAGACGTATCTGCCATACTCACTGGCATGAAAACCTCTACCTGCATCCTGGACCCCATCCCCTCCACCATAGCCATGGCCTGTCTCCCCTCACTCTTTCCCCTGATCACCTCAGTTAAAAGCTCCTCTCTGTCCATTGGCCTAGTCCCCCCCGCATTCAAACTCGCTGCTGTCACCAGCCTACTAAAAAAAACCTGGACTTGACCCTGAAACACTCAGCAATTTCCAACCCATCTCCAACCTCCCCTTCCTATCAAAATTTTAGAAAGAACCGTTGCCTCACAGTTAAAATCACACCTCGACTACAATAACCTCTATGAACCTTTCCAATCCGGCTTCCACTCCAGACACAGCACCGAAACAGCTCTTTCACAAATGACATTCTCCTCTCTGCTGACTCAGGTTCCCTCTCCATCCTCACCCTCCTTGACCTTAGCGCTGCCTTCGATACAATCAACCACTCCATCCTCATCTCCCGCCTCCAGTCCTCACTTGGCATCACTGGCACCGCTCTCACCTGGTTAATATCCTATCTCTCTGACAGACGCCAATTTATTTCAGTCAACAACTGCAAATCCCCCACCTCCCCAGTCACTCATGGTGTCCCCCAGGGCTCTGTACTTGGTCCCCTACTTTTCATCATCTACACCCTCCCACTCGGTCAAATCCTCCGCCAACATGTCCTCCATTTTCACTGTTATGCTGATGACACTCAGATCTACCTCTCCACCAACACCATCTCTGCAGCCACCCATTGCACCCTCACCACTTGCCTCACTGATGTCAAAGCTTGGATGCAACACAACTTCCTCAAACTAAATTGCAATAAATCAGAAATCCTCATCATTGGCCCAAACTCCCTCACCCGCTCCACCCAGGACTTCTCACTTAATATTAATGGTTCCATTGTCACCCCCTCACTCACATCCGCAACTTAGGTATCATCCTTGACCCCACCCTCTCATTCCTCCCCCATGTAAACCACATTACAAAAACAGCCTTCTTCCACCTCAGGAACATCACTCGTCTCCGTCCCTCCCTATCACTCTCAGCCGCCAAAACTGGTCCACGCATTCATTTCATCCCGCCTTGATTACAGTAACTCCATCCTATACGGCTCATCAAAATACTTAGTTAATAAACTGCTATATGTTCAAAACTCTGCAGCCTGTATGCTCACATCCATCCACTGCTCAGACCCCGTCAATTACCGGATTGATTTCAAAATACTACTCATCACCTTCAAAGCCCTCAACAACCCGAACCTCCCTCAACATCCGCAATGCCAACACTCTTTCATTTTTCAAAACTGCCCTTAAAACACACCTTTTCACCCTTGCTTTTAAACTTTAAACTTTTGTTTTGCTTACGTTTGTTTAGTTTAGCTTTCTTTTGTTTCTTATGATTTAGCTTATGAAGCAATTGTGAAGCGTCTTTGATCACTGGGAAAAGCTATATAAATTTGATCTATTATTATTATTAGTATTGACTCAGTCTGTTAGTCATTCTGTCAGTCTGTTAGTCGGGTCAGTCAGTCTGTTAGTCAGTCTGTCTGTCAGTTTGTTTGTCTTGCAGTCTTCCTACACCTCCTGAAGTTCCTGTCTGTTGGGCCACAAATTCTCATCCACATCACAACAAATATCTTCTGTTGCGATGCAGCATGGAAAGAATCTTATAGAGTGTCTTATCCAGCCTCTGCAGGCATCTGCTGTGATGTCATCACACGCTGCATCCATGGCAGTGAGAAGGGTCATCTGTGTATGTGGCTGGCGATCATATACTTTTCATCTCCATGCTGCGAAAAATTCCTCAATGGGGTTAAGGAATGGGGAGTAGGGTGCGAGGAACTCCATCAGCATCCTGTTGTGGGTCGCAAACCATTGCCTGATGATGTTGGAGCGATGGAAACTGACATTTTCCCAAACTATCACGTACTTTGGCAAGTCATCTCCAATCTGACTACTCTCTGGTTCAGGGATGAGATCCCTGTAGAGAGTGTCTAAAAAGGTGAATAGACGCTCTGTATTTTATGGCCCAATAATGGGAATATGCGTTAGAACACCATTCTCAGAGATAGCAGCACCTATTTATGTTCCCTCCCCGTTGGGCTGGCACATCAGCTGTAGCTCTGTGGCCGATGATATTTCGACCACCCCTTCTGTGTTACGTCAGGTTGAATCCAGCCTCACCTACGTAGATGAAGTTGTGCGTTGGTTCATTTGCTTCCAATTCCATTATACGCTATATCCAGAAGACACAAAATGAGTTTTATGAATTACATGCATTTTCCTTTTGGACAAGATACAGTTACATCAAATGTATGCAGCACATATGGCATCTTCTTTTCTACAGCCATAGCAAATGTGTAAAGGTCACACTTACAGTACTGTATATCATTATACAATGTTGTACTGTTTACTGTGAGGTAAAGTTACTGCATGCTCATACATGTTTTACCCAGTGGCGGCTGGTGGTTTTTAAAGTCAGGGAGGAAGGACTGCATGCTTGGTTGCCATTGGCCTGCTTGCACTGTTAGTGGCGTATGGTGGCATAAGTATGTGAGACTCAAGATGTTTCAGGGTGTTTTTGGGAACTATAAAATAGCAGGGAGGGATAATTATGTGAATTGATACAAATCCACCAGTGGCAGCATTGTACTTTGCTGGTGGGAAGCATGTCTTGGACTACAAGGGATGAAGGAAAGGATGCAAAGCCAATTAGTCAAATCAGGCCTACTCTTGATTTGAAAACTAAATAAAAAACTCTGGGCCTATTATTGGGCCTATTTTTGCCCTCAATGACTGAAGCTATTGGTTGTAATTTGGCTATGATTATTTTCAGCTACAACTGTTTTGAGAAAAATGAAGACACAAGACCAAAAGTGATGCCATTTAAAATGCATCATGCTTTGAATCATTCACTAACATCCTTCCCACAATATCAAAGAGAATGGTCAGAATAACAAACAATTAAAAGAACAACAAAAACATTATTTCAGCTATTTGCATGGGACGTAAGCCTAACATTGTTTGAGGCAAATGTGGATGTTAATGGATGTTTCAGAATGTTGGTCATGGTGTTAAACCAATTAAGACTGAGGGACTTCATTTATAGATCAAGTCAATCCTCCTCGCGGGCTTCACAGCTCGGCCAAGGGCAGCCTGGCCACAGGCTCTGCAGCCCGGCAGCAGGCAGCTCTGCCCAGCCACGGGCTCCGCAGCCCGGCCGCGGGCTACGGAAACGCCAATTGACCAAACAGAGCCGCACTGTACCGCAACGAACAGTAGCACACCGCTCGGTGGAAACAAGGCATACGACTGAGCGGGTTTGTTGGTTCTCATAGCCTAGACTTGAGGGGATAACCCCTCCCTCTAGGCTGCTCCACAGCCAGGGCTCCTGCTTATTGGTTCAAAGCGCAGCCATGCGCTATGAACAGACGTAGACCAGATCCAGATCCCTTAGCTAGTCACACCCACTCAGAGGAGGACTTTCCTCCTCTCTCCCTGAAGTAATTGTCAATTGGCGATAGGGGGTGCTAATGCCGATTTACCGAGGGAAACGAACATTACATATACAAAGGCATTAGTGTCATATTTAAGGGCATTAATTCATTAGTAGTCTTGGCAATCTAAATTTTTTATTCTCAACAATGTTAAGGAGGATCTTCCACCCTCTCCTCAATGGAGAAGCCTCCACTGGTTTTACCTGTACATACTGGTAGCGCAGCTCCTTCACTCTTTCCCCATTTTTTTCAAATGGAACATTGTACAGCTTCTTCATATTCATTTGGTGTCTCTTCAGCACCTTGTCAATGGTTGAGATGCTGACTGTTTGGATGTTTTCAAATGTTTTGTTGTCCTCTATAATGGCACTCTTTATCTCCCTTAGTCTTATGGCATTGTTTTCTACAACCGGGGCAAATAGCCTGCTCCTGTACAGGTGTGAAAAGTGACCCTCTGCCACCCCTGTGAGGTTGTCTTGCAATCCTATGTGGAAAACAATACAGTACAGTAAAAGTATACTTACTGTATATTGTAAAATGCAAGCGTAATACTGTAATATTGTATGAAGCATTACAGAAAGTATACAGTACAGCGCCTATCATTAGATTACATGCCTGTTCTGTCAACGAAAAGGCTGAATGATTGACACAGTTGTTCCCCCAACATTTGGCTGCACCCTTCGACCAGCCTCGGCCATTGTAAGCCCATGAATGAGAACATGGTCTACAAGTGTGGCTCTTATCTCATCAGGAACGTGCATTCTGCCTCTTCCTCTGTTGTGCCTCCCAACTCCTCCGCCACGCAACCGTAATCCTCTTCCTCTTCTCTCTGGCTGTTGACCCCGTCCAATTCCTTGTCCTTCCATTGTCCTTCCATTGTAACATTGTGTTGTGCTCCAGCGATATATATACTTGATGGTTCATGAGCTGCACCTTCATTAGAGAAAGTCAAGATACACCTGGGAGCAAATTTAAATTCTCAAAACTATCTGTTCAATATTCACATCATTGTGTCACTTGTGCACATCAAAAAAGCAGTTTCTCATTTCTTTGAACAAGTTGCAAAGTCTTTGGTTCATCCCTGCAAATGTTGTTACTTCTGTCTGGTAACGTGCAACCTAACCCTGGCCCTGAGTTGCAGCTCATTCAGACGCCATCTGATCTCAGTGTCATACATATAAATGTGCACAGTTTGTTACCCAAAATGGATATGCTCAGAATATGGGTTAAATCAACAGATACCGACATTGTTGTAACATCTGAACCTTGGCTGACAAAATCAATTGCTGATAATGATATTTGTATTGATGGCTAATGTGTATCGTGCTGACAGACCAAAGAAAGGTGGAGGTGTTGCTATTTATGTAAAGTAGAAATTTCATGTTATGGTAATTGTCTCTGAATCAATTAGCAAGCAACTGGATTTTCTGGCACTGAATGTGGAATTGGTTAAGGGCGTCTGTATAAGTGTTGTCGGAGGTTATAGGCCTCCATTTGCCTTAAATGTTGCCTTGCCGTCTCTTGTGCATCTTCTATCAAGATTGGACTACACTGAAATTATTTTAGGTGGTGATCTTAACTGGGACTGGCTTAAGCCAGCATCAGATGATTGTAAAATATTTTGTGATTCTGTAAATCTTACTCAATTAATTAAATCCCCCACACATCCAAATCTCAAATGCCCTGAAATGTCAACTTTAATTGACTTGATTCTGACTAATGTTCCCCATAAATTCTCTGCTGTTGGTGTTTTTTGCAATGACTTAAGTGACCATTGTGTTGGTGCTGCTGTCAGGAACACTAAGATCCCTTAATCAAAGCCACGTGTCATTTGTAAGAGGAATCTCTAACAATTTAATGAGCACGTTTTTTTCATGATTTGTTTAATTTTAAATGGAGTAGAATTTCACTAATACCTGATGTAGAGTCAGCCTGGACATTTTTTAATGATGGTTTTACCCAAATCATAAATATACATGCCCCATTCAAGAGATTTAAAGTAAAGGGTTGTGATAATCCTTGGTTTTCCCCTGAGTTAGCAGACATTATTCAGCAACATAACTCGGCTTGGGCTAAGGCAGGGAAAAAGGAGTTTCCTCCAACTGGCTTGATTTTAGAAAACTTAGAAATAGATGCTCCTCTTTACTTAAGCAAGCTAAATCAGATTACTATGTGTCTGTCACTACCGAAAACCTAAATGACCCAAGGAAATTTTGGAAAGCCATAAAATCCCTTTCGGTGAGCAAAGATTCTCATGTTTAACCAGCTTTTATTATGAAGGATTCTGTTACTGTTAGTGACAAAATGGAGATATTGAATTGTTTTAATGAGCATTTTATTTTGTCTGGCTCTCTGTTTGATACCACTTGCTCTGCAACTGTGAAGCCCTGAACTGATGTTCCAGTTTCTGCAGGCCTTTTTAATTTGACGCCATTCACTAAACAGGAAGTTCATAAAGCCCTAAAAGCTTTAAATCCTGGAAAACCTCCAGGACCTGATCTTGTTGAGCCTTACTTTTTAAAAATTGCAGCTTATTTTATAGAAGGACCTCTTACTTATCTTTTTGACCTCACATTGATAAATAATGAAATTCCTGGCATATGGAAATCTGCATTTGTTCTCCCTTTATTGAAAGGAGGTGACCCATCCAAACTAAATAACTACAGGCCAATATCCAATCTGTCAGTACTGGCATAAATTCTAGAATCTCTGGTGAGTGATCAACTCAAAGATTTTCTTCAGACCAATGCCATCATGTCTGAATTTTAATCAGGTTTTAGAAAAAAAACAGCACTACCACAGCTGCACTGAAGGTGATTAATGACATATCCGTTGCAAGTGATAAGAAACAACACCGTTCATCACTGTTTATTGATTTCTCCAAAGCTTTCGACACAGTAGATCATGATGTTCTAAAAAGCAGGCTCCTAAACTCAGGACTTCCAGAGCAAGCAGTATCTTGGTTCCAAAACGACCTCAGTGATAGGAACCAGTGCATTAAACATGACGGTTTCTACTCAAACTATTTATTAATCTGCAAGGGTGTACCACAGGGTTCTGTATTAGGCCCACTTTTATTCACCATTTAGATTAATAATATTGATAAAAACGTGTTGGATGCTAATTTCCATTTTTATGCTGATGACACGGTTATTTATTGCTTTGCACCAACTCTTAAACAGCCTATTGAAAACTTGCAGAATGCTTTTATTGTCGTCCAAAATACCCTTCATCAGCTGAAACTTGTTCTTAATGCAGATAAGACCAAACTCATGTTGTTTACTAGTTCTAGAGCTAGAACACAACATTTCCCTTCCGTGGTCACTCTGGAGGGTAGTGTAATACAGGTGGTTACGTCTTATAGATACCTGGGTTTTCTAATTGATGACTCCCGGAAGCACACAATACTATGGCAGCTAATAATGCAAGAGATATCCAAAAAGGGAATGGAGTGTCACAGGCAGTGGCAATGCACCAAGTCAGGAGAGAGACTGATAAACCGGCAAGGCGGGTGGAATGTTTTCGGTGTGGAAGGGCACACTACTTAAATGACTGCAGATTCAAAGATGCTGTTTGCCATGCATGTAACAAAAAGGGTCATTTAGCTAAAACATGCAGGAGCTCAAAAGGTGAGTGTTCCTATAACATGTTTGGAGTGGAGACAGATGAGGAACCGCCTGAACCCTATTATGCAACAGTCACGGTAGAGGGGCAGGACATCAACTTTGAGATTGATTCAGGTGCCACGGCATCAATCATCAGCGAGGAGACCTACAGGAGGACATGGGGGTCTAACCTGCCTCCCCTCAGGCCGTCAACGCTCAAACTCAGGACTTATACGGGACAGCCCATAGCACATTTAGGGGTGCTATTTGTGGACATTTCAGCTGAGGGACAAAAGGCAATGGCCAGGTTGGTGATCACTGAAGGCGGAGGGCCCAGTCTTTTGGGCCGTGATTGGCTTCACAAGATCCGACTGACCTGGCATGAAGTTAAGTATGCACACACAACAGAGGACGTCCTGCAGTGGTACAGGGACGTGTTCAGGGACAAGCCGGGCACACTAAAGGGCGTGAAAGTGAGACTCCATGTTGTTCCATGTTTCAAGCCCAGATCGGTCCCCTATGTCATGAAAGGCAAAGTGGAGGAGCAGCTTGAACACTTACAGAAGCTGGGTATCTTTGAGCCCCTCCAATTTTCTATGTGGGCGGCCCCCATTGTTCCGGTTTTGAAGCAGGACAAAACTGCTAGGATATGCGGGGACTATAAGCTCTGCAACTCTGGCAGGGGGTAAGCTATTCACAAAGCTGGACATAAGCTAGGCTTACCAGCAGCTCCTTTTCGACAAAGATTCAAAAGAGTACGTGACTATCAACACTCATAAGGGGTTATTCAAATACAATCGCTTGGTGTTTGGAGTGGCGTCGAGTCCCACCATTTTCCAAAGAACAATGGATACTTTACTGCAGGGGATTCCACATGTATCAGTGTACTTGGATGATATCTCGATTACAGGGGCCACAGAGGAGGAGCAACTGGCTAACATAGAACCGGTGCTGAAGAGGTTCTCAGACACAGGGCTGCGATTAAAGCGCAGCAAATGTTCGTTCCTGGCGCAGATTGTGACTTATCTGGGACACAAAATCACAGCTGATGGGTTCTGCCCTCTAGAAAATAAAGTGAGAGCTATCAAAGAGGCCCCCAGCCCTAAGAACGTTGCTGAACCCAGGTCGTTTTTGGGCATGGTGAATTATTTTGGCAAGTTCATGCCTGACCTCTCAAAGGTGTTATCTCCAGAGTACAAGCTGCTGCACAATGACACTAGGTGGGAGTGGTCTGAAGAACAAGAGGCAGCATTCATGAAAGTAAAAGAGCTCCTCCACTCTGCGCCGCTGCTTGTTCACTATGACACAGCTAAGGAGATCACCCTTTCATGCGACGCCTCACCATATGGCGTCGGGGCAGTGCTCTCACATGTAATGGAGGACGGCTCAGAGAAGCCCATTGGTTTTGCTTCACGTACACTGACTGCAGCCAAGAAGGGGTATTCACAGCTGGACAAAGAGGGTTTGGCACTTGTTTTTGCTGTTAAGCGCTTTCATCAGTACCTCTATGGTCGTGCATTCACAATTTATACAGACCATAAACCACTAATAAGCCTGTTCAGTGAAATCAGATGCATTCCACCGCTAGCATCAGCCAGGATACAGCGTTGGGCGCTCACACTGTCAGCCTACCAGTACACTATTGTCTACAGAGCGGGTAAGGATAATGCAAACGCAGATGCAATAAGCCGGCTGCCTTTACCGGACACACCCGCTGATACATTTGTGCCTCCAGAGACTGTGTTTTCATTGGAGAGACTGGCATAGTCACCTATAAAAGCGATTCAGGTCAAGCAGTGGACAGAGAGGGACCCAGTGCTATCCCAAGTTAAGACGTTCCTTCTACAAGGTTTGCCCAGTACGGTGGAGGAAGAGGAACTGAGGCATTATGCCAAACGCAAAACAGAACTGAGCCTGCAGGATGGCTGCATCTTCTGGGGTGTGAGAGTCATCGTGCCTCCCCCTGGCCGTTCACAGATCATAGAAGAAATACATGAGACTCATCCGGGGGTGTCTCGAATGAAAAGCCTTGCTAGATCCTATGTCTGGTGGCCAAAAATGGATCAGGATCTGGAGAACAACGTAAAATCATGCACGCAGTGGCAGACCAATCAAAACATGCCTCAACCTGCTCCATTGCACCCATGGGAGTGGCCAGACCGTCCCTGGTCTAGGCTACATTTGAACCTTGCTGGCCCCTTCATGGGGCAGATGTTTCTTATAATGGTGGATGCGCACTCTAAATGGATAGAAGCCCACATAATGAGCAACATTACAGCTCCCACAACCATCGACAAGCTTACCACGGCCTGCCTGACACTCTGGTCATGGATAATTGCACATCGTTCACCAGGGAGCTCTTCAGTGAGTTCATGCAACAAAATGGCATTCACCACATACGGACAGCTCCTTTTCACCCAGCCTCGAATGGTTTGGCCGAGCGGGCCGTGCAGACAGTTAAGGAAGGCCTTAAGCGGATGTCAGCACCCGGCTTTCATGTTTCCTGTTCAAATACCGCCTCATGCCACGGACTACAACTGCACGCACGCCAGCAGAGATGCTCATAGGGCGTAGGCCTAAGTCAAAGTTGGACCTGCTGCGCCCAGACATGAAGAGTGGAGAGGAAGCAGGTGAAGCAAAAGGAGTTGCACGACCAACATACACAAGAGAGACAGTTAAAACCAGATGACAGTCTATGAGTCTATGTGAGGAACTTCAGCAACATCAGCAAGCAGCAGTGGCTACCTGGGATTATTCTTAAGCAGAGTGGTCCAGTTTCCTATGTTGTCAGGCTGATGGACGGACGTGTTTTCCGCAGACATCAAGACCATGTGCGCCTGCGCTATAGCACAAACTCTGAAACAGGCAGTGCCACAGTTTTCCTGGGGTGGGACAGACTAATGAGAAAGCATGTCTGCCAGTGACTTTGCCAGAAAGAGAGCCACATGCAGAGGTGTCTGTGCCACCTGAAGAGGATGGACATTTTCACATTGAACCACAGTTTTTCCCCAACTCCCCAACACCAGGTCCACCCAAAACACCGTCACCACTAATTGTAGCTGTGGAGTCAGAGTAGGAAGTACGCAGGTCGCAGCGTGCTCTCAAACCTCCAGACAGACTTCATATTTGACTGGACACTTGAAATTAATCAAACTGTTATTCAGGTGTTTGTATTTCTTAACTGTGCTAAAGGTGCCAGTATATGTTCAGAGGTATGCCAGTTTTATCACCATTGTTATGTTTTCTTTATTTGTGGAATGTTGGACTTTAAAGGGGGAGAAGTGTTGTAATGTTAACTTGCATCGCAAGATAAGTGCATTCTTATTTGGATGAATATAAGCTCCTCGGGGCTTCCGTAGTTTTGAGTTTGACTTCCTGCTATCACCAGTTGATGTGTACTGTGATATGTGCCTTACGTATAAGGCACATATACATGTATACATGTAATTCCTACAGCATTGTATGTACAGTTTAGCCAAAGGAGATTGACCTATGTTCACATTTCAAATTTTGTGTTTTTGTTTTTTTCTTTGTGCTATGCAGTGCTGTCTTTTTCTTTCTGAATCGCAATGAAATGGTCTGTCAACTAATTACAGTAAAACAGTAAAAGCTGTTTGTGAATCTTGTCCAGTCTCCATCAATCTCCCATATACACTAAGGTGTAACTTACAATATACAATAATTGTCTTCAAAACATTAGCCATAATTTACATCAGAACATCCCTCAGGAGTACACTGTTATATTGACAACATGACTAAGCAATTTTACTTTCGTACACAATGACTCAAGGACTTGTCATTCTGATGGCACTGACTTCACCAACAACATCACCACAACTATTACAAAGCATCAGCTGCGATGGACAGGCCACGTCATACGAATGCCTGATACTCGCCTCCCAAAGCAGGTACTCTACTCCCAGCTTTCAATTGGCCACCGTGCACCTGGAGGCCAAAAAAAGTGCTAGAAGGACAACATTAGGACAAACCTCAAAAAATTCAACATTAACAGTTTAAACTGGGAGGACACTGCATGACACAAATCCACCTGGAGAAACTGCCTGAAAGAAGGTGCCACTTGCCATGAGGACCAACTCCGACAGGCTGCAAAACTCAAGCAGCAGCAAAGGAAGGAGAGGTTCACCACCAAACATGCCCTCCCAATCCCTACCCCTGCCACCTCACATCAATGCCCACACTGCAATAAGTATGTGGCTCCAGAATTGGCCTCTTTAGCCATCTGAGGACCCACAAGAAGGATACCCCAGGAGGACCATCATACTCGACTCCGAGTGATCGCCGATAATGATGATGGTGCGTCTTGGAACAGTGACTCCTGTTTTTTCATGGTCGTATTTTTTGCTCAATACTTTCATGTTGTTTTTTCGTTATGGTTGGGAAGGGTTCTGCTTCTTTGAATCTAGTTGATTTGATAGGTGGTGTGATGCAAACTAAGCTGTGCGGCTGACGTGGTCTTGACAGTTTAGTGTGCCAGTACTGAAAAGGCTTTCAGCATAGCAGTATAATGACAAGTTAACCCTGAACCCAGGATTTTCTTATATTTCAACCAATTTCTAGCAGATCAACAAGTGCTTTTGTTTAAACCTTCAAAAACGCAGGCTTGAAACGGTGCTTTAAATGTCGATTTGGCAGCGGTGATCACAGAGCGGTGACAATTAATCCAACAGCAATTTTACAGATGTACTTCATGGACCTCAGCCCTGTCTAATTGAATAGATATTTTTACGCATTATTTTTTCGAGTCCATTTTCGAGTTTTCAGAGTGTAGGTCCCTTGTCGCCTAATGCGGACAACCAACCTGATGACAAAGGCAAGACCAATCAGCAAGTTCAGTCGTGTAATGTACGAATGTACAGCCCAACTTGACCAGTCTTTATAAAACGCCAATATGAGGAGGATTTTTTAAAGTTAACACCTAATAACAAACATGCCACACACAATAATTATGTCTAAAATAAAGGATTTCATGAATAAACTGTCTCCATTCAAATAGGAAGTGCGCCAGTTAATCTGTTAAATGGCAGGGCCGAATATTTATCCCCGTTTTTTATTGTTCAGTCTGTTTGTCTTTTAGTTAGCTGGTCAGTCTGTTAGTTAATCATTCATTCACTCTGTTAGTCTGTCTGTTAACTAGTCAGTCATTTTATCAGTATGTCTGTCTGCCTGACCCTTAAACACATTTGATGTGTGTGTTGTATGCTGGTTGGTGGGGTTGTGATGGGAGTGGGGTGACAGAGGAGGCTGTCTGAACAGCTCTGAAATTTCAGATTCATCTAAAATTTCCAAAAAATCTCCAGGTGAGGTCCAATTTCCAATCCATTTTGTTTCTGTAACATTTTTTTCCCCTCAAATTCTGTTAAAGTCATACTGCAGCCTATACCGTAAGCGCCACCAATAGCGCCACCCAAAGAGCGCTATTGGTCACTATTAGGCTTATTTCTCCTCACCAGATTGACCTGGACTCAAAATTCTTTCAGAATATTTATCCCTAGAATCAAACGCATTTATAAAACCCTGTATAAAACCCGGGTCTTATGCCCTAAAACTGTATACTTTTCCCACAATTTCATATTAAGCTAAACATGATAAAAAGATTCACAGGCTACAAAAATAACCAAAAATTCACCAAAATCGCCACATACAATCTTTAGACCAAGCCTCACAAAAATCATCAAAAAATCAGTATTTGTTTTACTTAGTTCCATTTGAGAAATATTGGCCAATAAAGTTGGAGCAGTTAGCCCATTTTTCTCATATGATCGATTTGTTATTGGATAAAAAAACATATAACTATGATAAGATGGATACCAATACCCCTCACTACTAATAAACCCAAATTGTGGTACTGCACCCAAAGGTGGCGCTATTTAAAAAAATATATGAACTAGCCTTATTTCTCCTTACGAGATTGACCTGGACTCTAAATTATTTCATCATATTATTCTCTAAAATCAGAAGCATCTTTTTCACCCTGGTCTTCTGCTCTAAAAATGTTTACTTTTCCCACAATTTCATAGAAAAGCCAAACGTCCACAGTCTCAACCCATTTTGCCTATAACACCATTTTATTATTGTATAACTACCATACGGCTATCATTAGGTGGATATCATTAACAGTGCAATTATTCAGATCTGTACTCTTTTAAGAAAGCCCTTAATTCTCTTGTGAAATGTGTGCTTGGAGTTTTCTTGATGTTGTGTGCTTATCAATCGACATTTTCACGATGTAAATGAGGCTTCAGGCAGTTCAGGATTGTCAGTGGCTCAACGGGATAATGCCGTGTACTGGTGATTATTAGGTTGAGAGATTGAATCCTGATTAGAGCATGCTGAACATGACATTCTGTCATTGCCACGCTTTATGAAACACAACATTGAACAGCACCTGAAATTCATCAGGCAATCAACATTCCGGCTCATTAGTTTCCAAGAATCGGACTGCCAAGACACAGTATGGCATTAAGGGGAACTTCTTCGTTAAACATTTTTTCTTTATAATTAACCCTGTCATATTTATATTTCTTCCGTTAGTGTTCTTGACTACAAATGTTTAATTTCCCCAGAATTTCAAAGATTTTTCAGGTATTTGCTTTTAAGAAAGCCCTTAATTCACTTGAGAAATGTGTGCTTGGAGTTTTCTGGATGTTGTGTGCTTATCAATCGACATTTTCACGATGTAAATGAGGCTTCAGGCAGTTCGGGATTGTCAGTGGCTCAACGGGATAATGCCGTGTACTGGTGATTATTAGGTTGAGAGATTGAATCCTGATTAGAGCATGCTGAACATGACATTCTATCATTGCCACGCTTTATGAAACACAACATTGAACAGCACCTGAAATTCATCAGGCAATCAACATTCCGGCTCATTAGTTTCCAAGAATCGGACTGCCAAGACACAGTATGGCATTAAGGGGAACTTCTTCGTTAAACATTTTTCCTTTATAATTAACCCTGTCATATTTATATTTCTTCCGTTAGTGTTCTTGACTACAAATGTTTAATTTCCCCAGAATTTCAAAGATTTTTCAGGTATTTGCTTTTAAGAAAGCCCTTAATTCACTTGAGAAATGTGTGCTTGGAGTTTTCTGGATGTTATATGCTTTATACAAGGTTAATTCCCATTGAGCAACTTTATCAGTGGATCAATGGGATACTGCGAGGGATTCAAACTCTCAACAGGTGATCCTTAGGTTGAGAGTTTGAATCCCGATCATAGCATCATGAACGAGCTAAACATGACATTTGGCCATTGCTTTGCAGCTCACTTGAAAGCCGAGGCACAGTATTGCATTAAGTGGATCATCTTCATCAACATCTTTCCTTCATAATTATATGTCATATTTATATATCTTCCATTAGTGTGCCCTTGACTTTAAATTTTGCTCGGACCCCGTTAATCACCGCTTGCGGTTATATTTTTCATTTGTCCTTGCATGTTAGTGTTTTTTTTTAAGATGACCCTTGATGTTAATGTGCTGTTCCACTAGCGAGGATAGAGCAGATGGTCTCTGTTGTCTTCTAGAGGTGAGACAAATATCTGACATAGGAATTAAATTGTGCTCATCAATGTCTCTTGCAGTTAACTCCTTCTTCTAAACAACTTGTCCTTATCTGTTTCTGCTTTATGATGAAAAAACATATTATGTGGTATATAATATGCTTATGATTTCAAAATACAATTCTGAACAGTTTTCTGCTTCCCTATCATTTCCAACCTCATTGGGGTTATCATGAATGCATGATTATATGATGCATGGACTAACAGTGATAATGAATTTTAGCCTAGTAAATGGAGTGTGATTGGCCTAATTGTCAACATTGACCTAATTCCTCTGGAATACATTGACACAGAATCTCCCACACCCACACCCACATTCACAGACGGTTACAACATTCCCTCCATCTCCCTACACATCTGGGCCATTATGTTTACTTTTGTTTAGGCTGCGTCGGTTCATTTTGTTGACTTATTTTCCACGTCGAAAACAATCATCACTGTTATAGGGAAGGGAATTAATTGAATGCAAATGTATGCAAATGACTGTGACAGAACTCTATCCACATTAGTTCTATGCAAATTTTGTTTGCTCAAGAAGCGTATTGGCAGGCCCTGGGTTTCCCCCACCCCTCAGATCCCACCCGCTCTGCCCCCCCCCCCTCCATCATCGGCCAACACTATTCCCCCTCCTCTCACTTTCATTATGTTCCCCCCTTCCCTATTGTACCCCATCTTGTCTCCAAAAATCCTCCTCTTCACACCCCCTCCAGAGTATCCCCCAAACTCTTAGCATGTAGCATTGTCTCATTTCTCTTTCACTCTCTCTCTCTCTCTCTCTCTCTCTCTCTCTCTCTCTCTCTCTCTCTCTCTCTCTCTCTCTCTCTCTCCTCTCTCTCTCTCTCTTGCTCTCTGTCCAACATTCTCTCTCCCCCTCTCCCGATCTCTCTCTGTCTCTCTTGCTGTCTCTCTCCCACTTGCTCTCTCTCTCCTCCCCTTTTTTGCTCTTTCTCTCTGTCCCTCTCTCTGTCCCTCTCTCCCCCTCTCCCTCTCCTCCATCTCTCTCTTGCTCCCCCTCTCCCTTTCTCTCTCCTCATTTTGTTCTCTAATCCAACCACTCCTCCCCCATGGCTTGTTGCTTTCTGCTTCACGCCTGTTAGTTGGTGGTGGTGGTGGTGGTTGTGGAGGTTGTGCTGAGCTTGGGTGGGGTTGGCTGGTTTGGGGGGTGTTAGGTTGTTAATGGGGTTTGAAGAAAACATTGTCATAGAGGCTGAAATGCAGCGCAAGGTATCCAAGAGGGCCCTGCCATTAGAATTGCTAATGTGGTCCAGGTTAACCGTATTAGAGGGGAGAGAGACACAAAGAATCTGAGAGAGGGTGGGAGAGAGAGAGGGAGGGGGAGTGTTAAAACGAGAGTATGAGCTACTTACGTGACAGAGATACTAAGATGGGAGTCATACACTTGAGGCCAGTATTTGGGTATGAGAGGTGGGTGGGTGGCTGAGAAGGTGTCTTGGTAAAGAAAATGTAAGCCTTTTTCATTCTCTGTGCTCCAATCCCCTTTTCTGCTTTTGGATCCATATTTCGTTTACACAGGAGAAAAAGGCATCCCATGAAATGCTTCGCCAAGCCAGGAATACATTTTGTGTGATTTTAGAATGAATGAATGTAGAAGAATAACACAACCATCTTCCTGCAGAAAAAGCAGCATTTGTATTGTGCATGTGTGTGTGTAGCTGTGTATGTGTGTGTGTGCGTGTTTGTGTGTGTGTGTGTGTGTGTGTGTGTGTGTGTGTGTTGTGGCAACCCGTTTCCCCGATTGTCAATACCCGGTAGAAACCACACAGGAATCAAGGGTTAAAGCCGCAGTCGGCGTTTATTTTGAAGCCGTGCAACACACTAAGTACGATAATTGCTGAGCTAGGGTCTCCGCGAGCCTCGTAGTCTCTGGCGCCTTCGTGTCGTCCTTGTCTCCGTTCTCCTCGTGTCGGTCCTCCGCTCCCCTTTTAGAGGTCTGTGTCCACGTGTCCTCCCTCTGGCCAGGTGTCCCTCATCCGGCTGATTGGGTTGAGGGTTGTGCTGCTCTCTGTCGCCGGCTGGTGGATGGCGGTGGTACACGCCCTCCACCACAAACCCCCGGACCCTCCTGGTGGGGGTCGGGATGCCACACTCCTTCACCGCTTGATGAAGCCCCCGGTTGGCTGGGTCCCAACCCAGGCAGGCATCCCGGCGTGACAGGGCATCAGCGTTGGTGTGCTCCTTGCCCGGTCGGTGGTCCACCTTGAAGTGGAAGTCCTGGAGGGCCAAGAACCACCTCGTCACCCGGGCATTGGTGTCCTTGGCGCTGGCCATCCATTTCAGGGGGGCGTGGTCGGTGACCGGGGTAAACTCCCGACCTACCAGGTAGTACCGGAGCTTACCCACGGTCCACTTGATGGCCAGGGCCTCTTTGTCCACCGTGGAGTAATTCCTCTCGTTGGGCAGGAGTTTCCGGCTGATGTAGGTGATTGGGTGCTCCTCTCCGGCCCGGACCTGGGACAGCACTCCCCCCAGCCCTACTTCCGAAGCATCTGTGTGCACAATGAGGGGGAGAGAAAAGTCAGGGGTTATGAGCACCGGCTCCGAGCATAGGGCTTTGCGGAGGGTCCCGAAGGCCTTCTCGGCCGCCTCGGACCACCGGACTCGGTCGGGCAAGGCCTTCCGGGTCAGGTCATTGAGGGGGCTGGCCAGCGTGGCGAAGCCGGGTATGAACCGCTGGTAATACCCTACCAACCCTAGGAACGACTTCACCTGCTTTTTCGAGGTGGGGCGGGGCCAGTCCCGGATGGCGGCCACCTTGCTCTCCTGCGGCCGGACGTTTCCCCGCCCTACCCGGTACCCCAGGTAGGCCGTCTCCTCCAGCCCGAGGCGGCACTTGGCCGGGTTGGCAGTTAGACCGGCCCTCCGTAGCTCCCCCAACACGGCCCGCAGCTGCCGGAGGTGGACATCCCAGCTGTCGCTGTGGATGATTATATCATCAATGTAGGCGGCGGCGTAGGCCCGGTGAGGCCGTAGGAGCTGGTCCATCATCCTCTGGAACGTGGCCGGGGCCCCGTGGACGCCGAAGGGGAGGACGGTGTACTGATATAGGCCCCCCGGGGTCGTGAACGCCGTCTTCTCCTGGGCGGTCCGAGTCAGCGGCACCTGCCAGTACCCCTTGGTTAGGTCCAGGGTGGTGAGGTATCTGGCTGGCCCGAGTCGCTCGATCAGCTCGTCCACCCTGGGCATGGGATAGGCGTCGAACTCTGAGACCTCATTCAGCCTCCGGAAGTCATTGCAGAACCTGACCGTCCCGTCAGGTTTGGGCACGAGGATGACTGGGCTGGACCAGGCGCTGCGTGACTCCTCGATGACCCGGAGCTTGAGCATTCGTCCCACCTCCTCCTGGATGGCCTCCCGCCGGGCTTCTGGGATCCTGTAGGGGGGGACTCTCACCGTTACCCCTGGTGCCGTCCGGATATCGTGGTGGGTGACCGTTGTTCTCCCTGGGACCTCCGAGAACACGTCCTGGTGTTGCAACACCATCTCATCGAGGTCCTGCTTCTGGGCCGGGCTGAGGTCCTCTCCTACCGGAACCACCGGGAATTGGCATCGGGCCGCCAGCGCCGGGGGTGCCGGGTCTGGCGGATCCACTCCCCCCCTCCACTGCTTCAGAATATTGATGTGGTACAGCTGGGTGGGCTTGCGTCTCCCGGGCTGTCGTACCCGGTAGTCCACCTCCCCCACTCGTTCGACCACCTCGTATGGCCCCTGCCATTTGGCCAGGAATTTGCATTCCGCCGTGGGGACCAGGACCAGCACCAGGTCTCCTGGGCGGAAGGTGCGCAGCTGGGCCCCCCTGTTGTCTACCCTCGCCTGGGCCTGCTGTGCTCGCCGTAGGTGGTCCCGCACGATGGGCCACACTCTGGCCATGCGGTCCCTCACCTGCTCTACGTGGTCCAGCGTGGTGCGGTGGGGGGACGGCTGGCTCTCCCAGGCCTCCTTGGCAAGGTCCAGGATTCCCCAGGGTCTCCTCCCGTGCAGCAGCTCGAACGGGGAGAAGCCGGTGGAGGCCTGGGGTACCTCCCGTACGGCGAACAGGACATGGGGCAGCAGCTGGTCCCAGTTCTTCCCGTCAGCATCCATGGCCTTCCTCAGCATCTGTTTCAGTGTCTTATTGAAACGCTCCACGAGGCCGTCCGTCTGTGGGTGGTACACTGACGTCCGGAGCTGCTTGACCTGGAGGAGGCTAAGCAGTTCCTTAATCACACGGGACATAAAACACGATCCCTGGTCTGTCAGGACCTCCCTGGCTATCCCCACCCGGCTAAACAGAAGCATGAGCTCCTTGGCTACCGCCTTGGCTGTGGCCGCGCGAAGGGGTAGGGCTTCGGGGTACCTGGTGGCGTAGTCCACCAGCACTAGGATGTACCGGTGTCCCCGGCTGGTTTTGGGGAGGGGCCCCACGATGTCGAGGGCTATCCGGTCGAACGGGGTTTCTATGATGGGCATGGGAATCAGGGGGTTTCTGGCCGTGGCTCGAGGGGCTGTCCGCTGACACTCGGGACACGCCTGGCAGTGCTGTTCTACGTCCCTTTTTACCCCTGGCCAGTAGAACCTCGCTAAAACCCGGTCCCGGGTTTTGTCCATGCCCAAGTGGGCTCCCAGGAGGTGTATGTGGGCCATAAAGAGCACCTTGCTGACATACGGACGCGGGACCACTAATTGTTCCCTCACCCCGCCCTCTCCTGTCACTACTCTGTATAGCAGTCCCCCCCTGGTGCTGAAGTGTGGGTGTGGTGGGTAACTCACCGAGTCCCGTGCCTGTCCGTCGTGGGCCAAGACGTGGCTCCACGCGTGTTTTAGCGCCTCGTCTCGGAGCTGGGCAGTGGCGAACTGGCCGGGTCGGGTCGAGCCTTCCCCCCTTTCCGGCAGGAAGTCCGAGAACTCGGTGAGGGGGGAACTCTCCGGCGCCTCCGGGAGGTCCGTTCGGGAGGGGGCCGGGAGGGTTTCCGGGGGGACGGCGGGGTCCGGCGGCCCGGCGCCGGTGGGTCCTCCCGCCGCTCGGATCGGGGACCCCGGTGGAGAGGGCCCGTTCCCCGCCGAGTCCTGGTCTTCCTCCGTTCGCCCTCCGGGGGAGGACGGGAGCCTGGTAGCCCCGTAGGCCTGTCGCGCTCCCTTCAGCCCTCTGCGGGGTGGTTCTCTCCGGCTCCGGCGTTCTCGCGCGGGGTCCCATAGCTGGTGGAAAATCGGGCAGTCCCTCCCGATCAGCAGCCGTACCGGGAGGTGGGGTACAATCCCGGCCCGCGTCGTGAACGTCCCGTGCGGGGTCCGTATGACAACGTGGCAGGTCTCGTACGTCCGGGTTTCCCCGTGCACGCAGGCCACCTCCGTGGGGGCCCCTTCCTTCCCGCCCGCCAAGTCGGGGCGGAGGAGAGTGACCACGCTCCCGGTGTGCACGAGGGCCTGCGTGTCCCGGTTCATCACCCGCGCCGGTATGGTCGGGCCCCCTTGTCGTCCCCTGCGCCCAGCAGGTCGCCAGCATGCAGGGCCGGTTCGCCCCCGGGTCCGCGTCGGCCGACGGCATCGACACATCTCGGTTCCCCGGGCAGTCGCGAGCGACGTGGCCGGGTTGGCCGCACCCATAGCAGCGCCTCCACTCGCTCCTCTCCTGTCTCCAGCTCGGCGGGTCGGGGATGTGTCTCGTGGCCCCGGCCGCGGGTCCTCGTGGGTCCCGGCGGGTCTCGGTGCGTCGTGGGGTGGTCCCGGTTCGGGCGCTCTGTTGGGCCACCTGCCAATTCTCCAGTCGCCGGACCAGGTCGTCGACGGTGTCGGGGTGGTGGTGGGCCATCATCTGTCGCGCGTCCGGCGGGAGTCGGCGGAGCGTGTGGTCGATGATCACCCGATCGATGGGGCTGGGCCCTTCCCCCGCCGTCAGCCACCGCTTCACCAGCCGAGTGAGCTGGGCGATCTGCGTTCGGACAGCGCCCCGGTCGTCGAGCCGCCAGTCGGCGACACGTTGTGCGCAGGCCGCGAGGTTGTGGCCGTAGTAGGCCAGGATCGCCTGCTTGAGGGTCGGATACTGCCGGGCGGCCTCCGCCGGTAGGTCCTGGCTCGCCTGCTGGGCGGGCCCGGTGAGGAACGGGGCCAAGATATGGGCCCACTGCTCCTCCGGCCAGCTTTCCCTCTGGGCGGTCCGCTCGAACATCTCGAGGTAGGCCTCCACGTCTTCGTCGGGACCCAGCCTGGAGAGCCGGCTGGTCGGGGCGGTGGTCGAGGTGGCGGTCGCGGCGGCAGCGGCGGCCGCGGCGGCAGTCGCGGCCGCGGCAGCGTCGGCGGTCGCGGCGGACTGCTGGGTGAGCCGTAGTACGGCCTCGCGGAGCAGGGCTAGACTCTCCGCGGTCTCCCTCTGCTGCTGCTGGGCGAACGTCGCCGCACTCTCCTCCGGGTGCTGCATGTCGGCTGAGGGGGGTTGTAGAGGGGGTCGTCAGACCTGCCTGCATTCTCCACCATATGTGGCAACCCGTTTCCCCGATTGTCAATACCCGGTAGGAACCACACAGGAATCAAGGGTTAAAGCCGCAGTCGGCGTTTATTTTGAAGCCGTGCAACACACTAAGTACGATAATTGCTGAGCTAGGGTCTCCGCGAGCCTCGTAGTCTCTGGCGCCTTCGTGTCGTCCTTGTCTCCGTTCTCCTCGTGTCAGTCCTCCGCTCCCCTTTTAGAGGTCTGTGTCCACGTGTCCTCCCTCTGGCCAGGTGTCCCTCATCCGGCTGATTGGGTTGAGGGTTGTGCTGCTCTCTGTCGCCGGCTGGTGGATGGCGGTGGTACACGCCCTCCACCACAAACCCCCGGACCCTCCTGGTGGGGGTCGGGATGCCACAGTGTGTGTGTGTTTGTTTGTGTTTGAACATGTGTGACATGTGTGAGTTTTAAGAACCATAACCGTTTTAAGAATCATTGTTGAATTTGTTTTTTTTTGTTTTGTCTATGTGTGTTTGTCTGTGTATGTGTGTGTTTGTGTGTGTGGTTGTGTGTTTGTGTGTGTGTCTTTTTTCAGGAGAGGAAGAGCAGTGAATATGGGGCTGTGACACCACCGGTAGACTTATGTCCAACATGCATGCGTGTCTCAGGGTGAGAAGCAGATGGAGTCTTACACCTTAATGGAAATTTGTGAATTATTTGTTTGTCTCTGCCGCTGTTGCAAGCACTGCAATACAGCCCAGTAATATCTGAAGATGGAGCTACACTCACAGTCTGCACTATGTGGATGGGTTCAATGCAAGAATGTGTGTGAGGGTGGGATAAGTTTGGGGTTTGATCGTGTCTGTGTGTGTGCGTCCGTGCGTGCATGCGTGCGTGTGTGCGTGCGTGCGTGCGTGCGTACGTGCGTGCGTGCGTGCGTGCGTACGTGCGTGCGTGTGTGTGTGAGAGAGAGAGAGAGAGAGAGAAAAAGAGAGCGGTCTATGCTTGGCAAATCAATTAAGACTGCAGGTATGACAGACAGAGAGAGTGGGACAGAAAGAAATGTTATATGCAGAGAGAGAGAGGGAGAGAGAGATAGGGAGAGAGAAAGGGAGTCAAGTTAACAATGCATCATTGCCATTTGTGGCTCAATGCATGGCTGTGCTTCATCCATTAGGAGGGAAGTGTCAAATGATCGAATGATGGAGCAAGTTAGTGTGGCAGAAGGAAAGAGAGGGAAATAGAAAGAGAGAGAAAGAGAAAGAGCGTTTAAAGGACACACAAACTTTATTACTAAATAACACAAGAATAACTGTACAGAGAGACAGAGCAGAGCATATCTTCGACTCTGTCTCTCTGTACAGTCTAACTCATTATTAGAGGCGTACAAGGCTGTCCGAGAGGCAGAGCAAGAACGTGCTATCACGACAGCATGAGGGAGCATCTGAGAGAGAGCATCTGAGCCAGAGAGCATCTGAACAAGATAGAGAGAGAGTGAGAGAGAGAGATTGAGAGAGAGAGAGAGAGAGAGAGAGAGAGAGAGAGAGAGAGAGAGAGAGAGAGAGAGAGAGAGCGAGCAAGAGGGAGAATCCTGATCTACGGGGCACTGCATGCATGTGGTGACAGCCATTGCGGTGACATTGAAAAGCCCAACAGAGTTTGTGTCTCCATGTTGTCAGGGCGATGGTAGGAGTGTGCATCTCAGCATCACCCCCACAACCCCCCCCCCCCCCACACACCCCACGGCAGCTCCCGTCTGTCACACGGCCACCAGACGGATGATACGGCGATGAGCTGCGTCGGCCCTTTGTTCGTGACAGACATATTCTCTCTGTGTACACCCTGCTTTCGGCACAGACTCACACAAACGCACACAACAACAATAGCATGCAGCATGGTATCCGCAACACGACCGCACAGTAAACACTTTAAAGCACTTTTCGTGATCTGAGTGGAGTGCACCTCGGTGAAAGCGTGGCCTTATCACTCATACCTTGCATACCTTGTCACTCAAAAACTTGCACAAAGTCCCCCCCCCCCCCCTCCCCCTTGTCTAATTATTTGTGAGTTTACTGCTGGTGGTATTTTTCCTGGCACTTTACTGTTTTGAGAGAATTTCATCAGCAGCAGCCCCCTGTGAACGACCACACCTATTCTCATCCACCCCTCCATCTTGAATCCAAAACCCTGCGGCCTTGTCTCCTCCCGACACGACGATGGCCTGTGTTCTGATTCAGAAATCATTTGCACTGCCTAACTGAGTGTGGAAAGATTGAAAATGGTTAAAAGGATTGATAGGAAGGACAGAGGAGGAGGAGGAGGCGGGGAACAAATGAACGAGAGACACTCAGATGATAGAGCGATGGGGTGTGAGGAGTTTGATGACTGCAGTTGTCAGAGATGCTGCATTATTGATGCGCCGAGGGTACTCTACACGTCTCGGCACACGTTCCTGCTCACACACACACCCACACACACACTCACACACACACACACACACACACACACACACACACTCATGCTGACACAAAAACACACACACTCTTGGCCTGTCACATAACGTCAGGTCGGTGAAGGTGCGTGCACATAGGGTGTACCTCTGTTTTTGTCTGTGTTTGTATTTTGGCTTGTTGTGGGAATTCCCAGAGGTTTGCCGTCTGTCAACACCTCCATATCACAGGAAACTCAGTCAGCGACAACTCCCTCTAGCCCTGACCGCACGAGACAGGAAGACACACACACACACCTTACGGATTTGTATTATAGTTGATTGTGTATGTAGTGGCTTGGGTGTTCAGCTCACTTTCTATTATGGAGTTTCAAGGTCTTACAGTCTGGTGCTGATTTTTACATGTCCAAATAGTACTAACTAATGTAGCTGTGTGTATGCAGTGTTTGTGTGTATGTGTATGTGCATGTGTTTATGTTATCGAGTGCTTGGTGTGTGTGTGTGTGTGTGTGTGTGTGAGTGGTTGTGCATGCACTGGTGCTGGGATGATTAATCTATGACATTGAGCGATGGCCCTTCTGCTCTGAGCCTTGGCTCATGAATTCTTTAGACACCTTCCTCTCCTCTGCAGAACTCTCTCTTTCTAACTCTGTCAAACACAAACATACACACACAGACTATGATCTATTGAACTATTTCCTTAGTGGTACCGTATTGTGTTTAGACTGTGTACTCAAATTAGATTTCACGCTCTGACATTTAGTTAAAAACCAATCATATCACAAAACAAATCCATGATCCTTACAGTGTCTTATGATGTCACATCCGGTAACCAGTCAAAAGGGTACACTGGCAAACCCTCCTAGCATACGATGATCTGACACTTTAATGAGACCTCTCCCAGTGCTATTCCAATTCCTCTGTATTTTTCATAACTATTTTAACTGAGCTTTGATCTCTTTTGACTCAGAGGGAAGGACTGTGTTCTGTTCCGTATTATGAATCATAAAGACTGCGTCTGACGTCTCTGGTACTTCCACAACGAGTAAAGACAGTAAGTAGTGGGGGTTATCTCGGCCATGGTTGAGAAGTATTGGGGGAAAGGAACTTTGGCTTTGACTCTCTGAAGTCCAGAGTTAACTGCGACATGGAGGAGAAAGGGATTGTACTCCCGGAACTGAGCTGCCGGACTGCCGCCGAGCTCCCCCCGCTGGAGCTGCCGGACTGCCGCCGAGCTCCCCCGCCGGAGCACATAGAGGTCTACCTCTGCCCTGCCATCCCAGTGCCAGATCCTGTCTACAACCTTGAGGTGGAGTCTCCACTCCCCTGAAGGAGGCCCCTGGTGGGAGAGAGGGTCTGCCACATCGTTTTGGTATCGTATCAGATGAGGAAAGGCAAATAAGAGGAGCTGTAGTGTCACCTGCAGAGACCAGGGGGATCTAGTATCCACCTGGTGGTTTGCATGGTAGACGGCTGAGATGTTTTCTGATCGGACAAGGACATGCCGGCCCCTCAGGAAGTTCCAGCACATTTATGTGCTCCTACTGCTGCTGTACAGCCCCCTCACCGTCCTGTGCCGCCATACCGCTCCCCAACCAAAGGCGGAGGCGTCTGTTGCTACGACCTCTCAACCTCTCGAGGGGAACACCTTAGGGTCGACCAGCCAGTCGTACAGATAAGGAAGAACGCAAAGGCATTTTGTGATGGGGGCTAAAGAAGAGCTTAAGAAGGACCGAACGGGAGCCGCTTGAATTGAAAGGCCTGGCCTTTGAATGCAAAACGCAGGATGCGTCCTTCAGGTCTATTGAGAGACCAGTCACCTGGGGTAATCGCCTGGAGGACCTCTGCTGTGCGCCGCATGTGGAAGGGTAAAACCTTTAAAAACTGGTTTATCCCTCTTAAGTCAAGGATCGGGCGGAACCCGCCGTCCTTTTTTGGGATTAGGAAATACAGTGATACCCACCTTGCTGTATTCGCTGGTCTACCTGCTCTATGGCAGCCTTTGAAATGAGGGCGGATATTTTTTCATTTAATTGTTTATTTTACCAGGAATGGTTTAGGATCTCAAGCATGAGCGTTAGGGATCTCACGGGATCTCTGAACACTTTTTCTTTGATCCTGCTGAATATCGGGGGCCGGTGTTGTAACTGTAAATTGCACCCTTGGGATAGGGTGGTCAACACCCAAGGATCTGACGCAGGCATGCCCCACCCAGCAGCTGAGATGCTGCACGGAGAAGAGTCCGACTGCCAGCTGCGTGGTCTCAAGGCCCATAGGGGGGCGTTGACCAAATGCATGGCCCCCTTGTTCCCGAGGTTTAGGCCATATGGGGGCCAGGTGCTGTTGATGGGCTAGTCAGCCTGCCGGCGACGCCAGTGGAAGCCACAAGGGCCTGGTAGATGGAATTGACTGCCTGCGTGCCCAGGAGGGGCACGCAGAGGGTATAGGCTACCCCTCTGCCTCGCAAAGGGTATAGGCTCCCTCAAGAGGCTGGCAAACTGCTGGTTTGCGCTGCCTGGTTGCTTCGCTCCAGTGCCTGCTCTGGAGCGCCTGCAGTGACGTGTCACTTTGGTTCTGGGCTGTTGGATCTGCCCCCGAAACCTGCATGGGCTGTGAAAGGTGGGAAAGGGAGTTCCCGATGCGGCTCATACGGGCAGCGGTGTCAAAGCTCCTCGCAATAAAATAATCTGTTATGCGGTACTGAGGCCTGGGACAGCGGGCATCGGGCACCATAATACTTCCTCCGGGTAAACTATTAAGGAGGCCACCACTTGCTCCACAGGGGGCATGCGTCCTGCATTGCAGCAAAGGCCCTGCTCTCTCTGGAGAGATGAGAGAAGCGCCTAGGGTTAGGCGCTTCTGCACCTCCGAAGCTCCTCCATGCAGGGCTGTGAGGGTGGTATCTGAAAAGCTCCTTAAGAATGCTGTGGGGCTCCTCTAAGAATGCACTTGGCGTAAGTTGTTTATCTTGTGATGATATGATGTAAACACTGCTATAAACTATAAACCCTCTTTTCATCAGAAGAAGAAATCTTATAAATCGCTTTCTGTGATAAGTGGCTCATCTCGTGATGATATGATATAAACACCTCTATAACGCGGAGAGGGGCTGCGATTTCAGATGGGGATTCCATATTTGGCACAACACCTGGTGTCTGGCGTCACTCTCTGGCCAATCAGTGGCCAGCAGCCGGTTTACGTCACACAAAAGTACCGGTTCAGCTCTCATGGAGCCTCGACGGAGGTGAGACTAAAAAAGTACCAGAAACTAGGTACCAGGTACCAGATTTTGGCAGTGGAAACGAAAAAAAGTCGAGTCGTGGCAAGTTGAGCTGGTACTGTCATTGCAAAAACAGCATTATAGCCTTCCCGTTTCTCATTGGCTAGTCGTTGATATTGTTAGCTGTATAAGTCTCTTTAGCACAAGTGGGACAAACCAAAAGGGGGCATTCCTTCGTGAAATGCCGCAAGAAAACTGGGAGACTTACAACTTGCGACTAGCACGTACCGGCGTACCATACAAATGGATAGCACCATTAGTTGGTGTTTTCAAGATGCATCGTCTGTGTGTTTCCTAATATTTCTCCTCAACGGCTTGACTTTTCACTCTGAAATGTAACATAGCCCCTCAGTATAAATCTGGCCAGAGACTGACCAGGCCGTTTTTCTCATTGGTCATTACAAACGTTGGAAAAAAGCTTGATTTGTGATTTATGTGGAGCAGTAGCCTATCCAGCAGTGAGGGGCAAACAATGTGACATCTTTCTTGTATGTTGTATGCTTTTATCTTGCACTATTTGGAACCTTTTCAACCTTGATTTACCTTTCTAGGCACATGCAATTTTTAATATGTTGTACATGGACGAGATTGCTTATAAAATATTTGCCTGTGATCTTCACAAATTCTAACCACACGCATATCCCAACGTTGACATGTAGTTGCAATGCACATATCCAGGGGTAAGGACCAGTCTTTATTATTTTACACAGTGGCAAAATTCTACACGCGGTATTCCCGCGGTCTCATTAAAGGCCTCTCCATCCCAAAGTCCCGGCCAAATTTTTGTCCTAGTCCATCCCTGGCTGGAGCTCAATGTTCAAGCAGTGCTAGTGCATCAGACACACTCCATACCTGCTGCTGAACACCAGCAAAACAACCTCAACTCCTCCACTTTTATTCAAAACACCATTCAAGTCGTTATGAGGCACAGCATTTAGCCATGAGACATGATGTAAGTATGTGTGTTTGCAGTATATAGTTATGTGTGTGTGCGTGTCCATGAGATTTTGTGTCTGTGGTTGCATCTCTGTATCATGCTTCGCCTTCCCCTGCCAGCATTGGGGAAAAAACTATTGGGGTATTACTCCCCCCACTCTACTTAATGTGTCAACTGCAATGGAGAACATCACCTGAGAGGTAGGCTGTAAACACCAGTATCTTTCCCTCCATCCAGGCTACAAGGCGACACCTCTCTCCCCCCCCCCACCAGCCTGCGCTGTATTTCTAGCTTAACTGCTGTTCACACACACAGAGGAGTTGTGAGTTGAGGGAGGCTTCGTAGAGTCACATTTCAAAACCGACTGTGTTTTGCCTATGCTCCTGTTGTGCTTCACTTGGACCACACGGCCCAAGGCTGCACAGCGGTAGGGTAGGGTATAGTGCTGTGGTTTT
>NC_136940.1:15122040-15162040 GCF_949987615.1 Pollachius pollachius
TTATTATTATTATAATCTCTCTCCCTCTTTATCTCTATTCTGATGTTATTTTTCTGTCTCACTTGTGTCTTGACAAACTTCTCCAACTTGTTATGTTATATAAGGAGCCAGTGTTGGTGTATGTGTTTGTGTGTGTGTGTGTGTCTGTTTGTGTGTGTGTGTGTGTGTGTGTGTGTGTGTGTGTGTGTGTGTGTGTGTGTGTGTGTGTGTGTGTGTGTCTGTCGATGTGTGCCTATGTGTTTGTGTGTGTGTCTGCGTGTGGGGGAGGGCGATTGGCTTTGACCTTTACAGCCTTCAATAGGAGCTCAGGACGAGAAGAGAAATCCCGCTGTCTTGTTCTTGTCTAGTCTCTCACACTGGCTCTTTGTCGTATTTTGAAGGCAATACAGCGTCTGGGCTGCAAAACATAGAAATTCAGCTGTGCATGACCTGCGCATACGGATCCGCGTCCAGTGTTCTTATGCCGTTGCGCACACCCAACCCGGCAACAAAACAGAAGTAGGTTCCAGTCCAGCCCTGGCCCCTCATTTCAATCTCCCCCTAAAAGGTCAGCCCTCAGCATTAACGTCACACACACTGTATTCATCTCCCCTGTCTTCTAACGCCACCATTTTCATGATGCCTTGGCGCCCTCGGAGTGTCTTTGAATACCTGATGCTCGTGCCAGGCGCGAGTCTCTTTTTTAGTCTTCAATCCTTTTGTTTATTTTGTCATGCATCTGCTCCATAAAACATTTTATAATGGATATTGGGTCATTTCTACGCTGTGCAGTCTGTACTGTTTATACTTCCAATAATACACTATTTGTACTCTATAGAGTTTATATTATGTACTGCTTGTCCAATGTATACTGTGAATAGTGTATGTTGTGTGCTGTTTACAATCTTTACTCTGTACCATACTGTGTATGGAGTTTACTATGTATATTGTGTTCTGTTTGTAGTTTTTACTTTATGTATTGTGTACTGAGAATCATTTGTGCTGTGCCCCTCCTGGGATTAATTTCTCATTTTCTCTCAGGTTGAGAGCCCTCAAGGAAAATCTCCCTACATTTCTAAAAATATCGTAAATTCTGCAGCTTACTCACTTGATCTCCTGCCGAAAGTTCTATAACACACTTTGCGGCAATTCGACTACTTGACAAGATACATATGAGAGAGAAAGAGAGAAAGAGAGAGAGAGAGAGAGAGAGAGAAAGAGACAGAGAGAGAGAGAGAGAGAGACAGAGAGAGAGGGAGAGAGAGAGAGGATAGGAATTAACTGCAAAAAGCCTGAATCTCTCCCGTTCCTTTCCCTCCTCAGAAAACAGGTGTAACCTCCCTGTTTGGACGTGGTGCTGGGGAATCAGAAAGATGCTGCTTAGAGGAGCGCTGCTGTTGAGATGCATCAGGCAGGTCCTCCTGAGCACTGCACAATGTGTGCTAATTTAAGACACCAGAGCAGGAAAAATGGAAACATAACATGATTTTTGCCAAATAGCCCAAGGCTAAAAGTCAAGGCTGATAAAAGAGGGGTGTGTGGGAGGGATGTTTGTGAGATCTCACATTGAAACTCACCATCAGATGTGTTTTACACTGACATGAAAAGCATCACATGCCAGAAGATGCAGCTCCACTTGGCCTTTAATTACCTATGATCTTGTAAAAAACCTGGTTTGAAATTAAGGATTTGTGGCGGCTGGCAGCCGTAATGGCTATCATTAATTCCTGTCTGCTTGGCTGTTGTGGTCCTTCCACTCCTTTTGTCTTCAGAGTTAATATGAAATGCTGTTTGTTCCTGCACTTCGGCCAATTAGAGCTCCGGCATCTTGTCTGCCTGATCCAATGGAGTGTGAGTCTGGTCCTGTCCCTGCTGTTGCCCCCTCAAACACACACACACACACACACACACACACACACACACACACACACACACACACACACAGACACACACACACACACCCTTGCAGTCCACACAGCTTCCCAGAGTGTGTGTGTGTGTGTGTGGTAGTGTTTTTTTTGTTTTTTTTGCTCTGTCTTCCTAAAAAACCTTAAAAATAAACATTATTAGTTATATTGCCTATCCACACATGTATTAGTTAGAGTCAATATCCTTTCCCATTCACCTTTCTTCATCTATTCGAAAGGATAATTAAATCTAGAAACTATATGTTTCAGTCAAACTACCCATATTTCCCAGTATTTTGTTTTGGTTTCAGTTGACTCTGAGCCTCCACCTGGTTGTGAGTGTTTGAGTGTTTACGTGCAAAATTCAGGTACGGAGCTGAAAAACTTTGCCTTCCTATCGACCAGACTCAACAGCAGCCTCTAATACAAAATGGGGATTAGCTACAAATCCCCACGCCTTATACAGAGGAAGCCAGCGAGAGGGACAATGGAGAGAGGATGGAGGCTTGATTAAGTGCCTCATACAACATTGTCTCTGTCCCTGTCGAAAAAGTGAGTAAAAGAAAGAGAGAGAGAGAGAGAGAGAGAGAGAGAGAGAGAGAGAGCGAGAGAGAGAGAGAGAGTTCTCACATTGGGAATGGAGCAAATGGTAAAGTGAAATACGTTACAGTATGGTTTATGATGCAGTGGTTTTGAGAAGGCGGCATATGTGAGTTTCCTTTCAGCCGCCAGCACCCCCAGATCAGTGGGCCAGACTCCCTGGGGTTCTACACTTTAGCAAGCACAGCACTCCGCTATGGATCAACTTAGTAAATTATGGGGTCTTCTCCGGGGGATTCTGTAACAAAATGGCTTTCATAAATGTCTCCCTGAATTTCTCTTCTTATGTGTAATTCGTGAAGTTATTTCGTGAAAGAAAAATAAGTCAATTTTTTTCATTTCGATACGGCGGGCTGGATCCAAACACATTTTTTTTGCCTTTTGGAAAATTGTCATGTTCTCTAATGCATTTTGCACTCTGAGATTCAGACGGGCAATAATCTTCTAAACAGGCCTCCATCTAGCAGCCAATACAAACTACTACACTGTGCTTTTTTAACCACACGGCTATCGACCAGCCTCTCAGTTATTCTTGTACATGCATCAGTGGGAGGCCCCTGTGGAGAGAGAGGAGGAGGGGGGGGAGAGAGAGGGGGAGGGGGAGATAAGAGAGAGGGGGATAGAGAGACAAAGAGACAGATACAGAGAGAGTGGGAGGGAGAGAGGGAGAAAGCGTGAGGGACAGAAAGAGAGGCAGAGAGAGAGGGGGAGAGAGGTAGAGGAAGAGACAGAGAGAGAGGGGGAGAGAGAGACATAGAAAGAGACTCATACAGAGAGAGAGAAGCAGAGAGATGGAAAGAGAAAGGGAGAGAAAGAGAAGGAGAGAGAGAGAGAGAGAGAAAGTGATAGAGAGAGAGTGAGAGAGAGAGAGAGTGAGAAGCGAGGCGTAAACTCCATTTCCTATAGGAAGCAGGCTGTGATTAGTACTACCGTTCTGTAGGTGCATTCTGAACCGTTAGCCCGCTTGTCAAGGAATGTAAGGAGTCCAGCGGGGAGGGCGGACACCCCCACCCTCAATTACTGGCTAGCCCTGACAGCCAGCCTCCCGGCTTATCTTAGCCACTCCCCCCAGTTATCAGCCCAGACCCTCCCCTCCGCTTGCCAGATAGCCATTCACACAAGCACACACACAAAAGCATTACACATGCAAGCAGACAGTGTTGTAACCACAAAAAAACTCTTATGTATAGGTTACACAAATACACACACACACACACACACACACACACACACACACACACACACATACACACACAGACACACATACACACATACACATGCACACGCATGCAATTATACATGTTCACAAAAATAGACAATATCATTCAGTGAAGCATATGTATAGGTTGCGCATAACACACACACACACACACACATACACACACACACATACACACACACGCACACACATACACACACACAATTACACATACACAAGACACATCCCAGCTTTCTCCTAAGCTAAACCGGCCTGTCTCAAAGTTGAACCAATGCTAACCAATTGGACGAGGACAGCTCTTAAGGCAGGCAGGGCGTTAAATAAACAACAGTGGAATACCTCCCATAACAGTTTTGCCAAAATGCTCTAAAGCCTTCAAAAGAAAACTCAAATCCTTTATCTGGGGACTTAATGGATGCTGATGCCATGTGCTGCCAGTGGCTTATTTGTCTTAAAGGCTTCCCTGCACCGCCATTACAACCTCCCCCACGGCAAAATGAACCTGTTCCAGTACCATCACACCCTACCTGCCCCAGCCACCCATGTATCAACACCCACACTAACACACACACACACACACACACACACACACACACACACATGCACACACACACACACAGACACACACACACACACCTACACACACATATCTCCTTGCCTGGACACACACACACACACACACACACACACACACACACACACACACATATTCACACGCACGTGCACACGCACACACACGCACAAACGCGTCTGCATATTGTGAATTTAATGCTAGTGTGCATTTATCATATTCTATCAAAGTACAGTCAATTAAATATATAATTATGCATGTATTTACCAATGAATGTATGCTGCCACATATTGCTAGTGTCCCATGTGTCTTGTTTCTTCCTTTCTCATGTGGCCGGAACTTCCTCTGCGTTTTCTCTCTCTTTCTGTGTCTTTCTTCTTCTTCTTACCTTCTTTCTCTTTCCGAGCTCTGTGTCTCCCAGCTCCCAGCAGCACTAATCAACCCTTTCAGATCAACGAGCGAGCAAGAGACAGAGAGAGGGAGAGCGAAGGGTAGAGGGTGAGAGAGATGGTCCGGGTATGAGAAAGAGAGAGAGCGGTAGAGAGAGGGAGCAAGGAAAGGCGATACTCGGAAAGAGGAGCATGTTCACTAATAGGGCAGATGGTTGGAGGTTGTCTGTGGAGGCTTTAATGACTGGACTTGGGTGGCGCTGACAGCAAAGTGCTGCCAGGGAATAACCAGAGGAGCCAAGACCTAATGCGAAGGAATAACTCGTTCTCACATGGTAATATCCAGAATACTGACCCATCTCACGCATCTCGCCTATACACCACTCCTCTTACAGAACTAACATGGACATTTCTTCCTCTTTAATTGTTCTGTCTTTTTCCACTATCCCCCCCATCCATAAGCCTCAGTAGTGGAGACCAGGTGACTTGAATATGTAAATTAGAACCATGAATGATTTATTACGGAATTGTGCAGGGATTTCCGCGGGGTCCACCTGCTTGCAGATGCAGAAAGGTTAGGGCTGATTTGCAATAACCTCTAACCTCTCCACTCCAACAGTCTCGTTGTCACATTATACAACTGAACCACCACATGATCAATAGATTGGGTTTTCAGAAATAACCTCAAAACATAAGTGCTAAGATTTATGTGGATAATAATAAAAACCTATCGATGATTTGCTTTGCATTGAGCGTCGATGTTCCCTGTTTCGCCGGCAACGCGCACATTTTGGTGGTTTGCCTTACTGTAAATGCTCTAACGTGGAAGGTTTTTTGTCTGTCGCCAGGGATGGCTAGAGAGTTAAGGTCAATGAACGTGTTAGCTGATGGATTAGCCCAGTTTAGACACTGACACACTACATATATGTTACACACACGGGGGCAACGTGATCGATCATATCACCCGCTTGATTGTCTCCCCAATCTAATTGGGCACAAGGGACGAGCTGAAACGAGTGGGCCCATGAGATCACTGCCCTGCCACTGTTGTCGTGGCAAGACCAATCCCCCTCTCCCCCAAATGCGCCTGCTCACACACACTAGCAGGTAAAGCGTTGGATGTTGTCTGCTATTTAGGAATCAAGACGATGAGCGATTTGGGACAACGTGATTCTAGGAGATCTACAAGTCAGTAATATTTCAACCAAGAGGATCAGTCCTAATGTAATTTGTTAGGCATCTGTTATGATGAATAACATCATGAATATTTACTGCCAATAATGTCATTGTAATTTTTTTAGATAGTGCTGCAATTTTCGTATGCTAACTGTTAATATAAGGCCAAATAAGGCCAAGTTCCCTCTCAGAACCCAAATTCTCTCTGATTCTAGAAAGCCAGTGACGGTTTTGCAGTCTTTAAATTAAACATGTAGAATTGTTTTTCAATGGTAAGTTGAATTTAATATCCTTCATCCATACTGAAACCACTTTAGCATAATTTTCATTAAATATCTGGACTTCTTTTTAATCACCTAAACCAACTTGTCATTTTCCATATGTGGGTATGAATGAATGAATGCTAAGCTCTGACTGACTCTGTCGTGTTTATTCAGTATTATGGTTTTCATTTATCAGAGAAAACTGTGACGTGCAGGAGAATAAAGCTATGTGTGTGTTTGTTTATGTTTTTTTGTGTTTATGTGTGCTTGTTTGAACCATATGTTTCTGTTGGGTAACAGATTTACATTTCTCTGCCAGTTGCACACTTGACCAATCATTTTTTACCGAGCGGTTGCCATGACAGCCTGAGCTTTAACCTCTACAGAGCTATTTTCAGGTGTGTGTGTGTGTGTGTGTGTGTGTGTGTGTGTGTGTGTGTGTGTGTCTGTGTGTGTGTGTGTGTGTGTTTGTAACATAAAATGAGCATACAGAGTGAAGGCATACCATAAATAGACGTTCTAGTCAAGCAGACTGTGGTGGATGGAGCAGAGTGATGCCTGTAGTGGAATGCTTGTGTGTTAGTGTGGGGGGACGTGCGACGTCTGGCCTGCAGGGGGAGTATGGGCAGGTTGGGAGCGCACGGGATTGGCCGGGGGGATTGGACCTGATTGCGAGCAGGTGTCTGCACTCAGGCCAATCAGGGAGGGTGTACTTATGTGCCTGTTTTGTGTTGTAGTAGGAGAAGGAAAAACCCGGAGCACGGACCCCCGAGATCCCGCACGAGGGAAACCCACCCGAGGCCAGAGAGAGACATTGTGGGAACGGACCCCTTTTGTGTTATCCTTAAGAGTTTTTGTGTTCTCTTTAAAAAACAATAAAAGAGATCTCCCGCTGAGTGACGACACCCCTGCCTGCTCGTCTTTGTGTGTGAACCTGCTACAGTGGAGCCCAACGTGGAACGCGAGCACGGGAGGATGGACCAGTCCCCATTCCCCGGGAAATGTACTCGGGCACCTGGCCCAGATGGCCGAGCGGCAAGGCCAGCTCCAACAGGCTCAGAATGAGGCGCTCACGGAGCTGGCCCAGTCCTTGGCCGCAGAACGGGCCATGCTCCGTGAGCTCCTCGCCTCCGGCGGACGCGGCGAAGGACCCCGAGGGCCGGGGTCCGCCGCCCACATACAGTGGGGCAAAAAAGTATTTAGCCACCAATTGTGCAAGTTCTCCCACTTAAAAAGACGAGAGAGGCCTGTAATTTTCATCATTGGTAAACCTCAGCTATGAGAGACAAAATGAAAAATATTTGGTCACCTACAAACCAGCAAGATTTCTGGCTGTCACAGACCTGTAACTTCTTCTTTAAGAGGCTCCTCTGTCCTCCACTTGTTACCTGTATTAATGGCACCTGTTTGAACTCCTTATCAGTATAAAAGACACCTGTCCACAACCTCAAACAGTCACACTACAAACTCCACTATGACCAAGACCAAAGAGCTGTGGACACCAGAAACACAATTGTAGACCTGCACCAGGCTGGGAAGTCTGAATCTGCAATAGGTAAGCAGCTTGGTGTGAAGAAATCAACTGTGGGAGCAATTATTAGGAAATGGAATACATACAAGACCACTGATAATCTCCCTCGATCTGGGGCTCCACGCAAGATCTCACCCTGTGGGGTCAAAATGATCACAAGAACGGTGAACAAAAATCCCAGAACCACACGGGGGGACCTAGTGAATGACCTCCAGAGAGCTGGGACCAAAGTAACAAAGGCTACCATCACTAACACACTACGCCGCCAGGGACTCAAATCCTGCAGTGCCAGACGTGTCCCCCTGCTAAAGCCAGTGTATGTCCGGGCCCGTTTGAAGTTTGCTAGAAAGCATTTGGATGATCCAGAAGAGGATTGGGAGAATGTCATATGGTCAGATGAAACCAAAATAGAACTTTTTGGTAAAAACTCAACTCGTCGTGTTTGGAGGAGAAAGAATGCTGAGTTGCATCCAAAGAACACCATACCTACAGTGAAGCATGGGGGTGGAAACATCATGCTTTGGGGCTGTTTTTCTGCCAAGGGACCAGGACGTATATGACGGAAAGAATGAATGGGGCCATGTATCGTGAGATTTTGAGTGAAAACCTCCTTCCATCAGCAAGGGCACTGAAGATGAAACGTGGCTGGGTCTTTCAGCATGACAACGACCCCAAACACACCGCCCGGGCAACGAAGGAGTGGCTTCGTAAGAAGCATTTCAAGGTCCTGGAGTGGCCTAGCCAGTCTCCAGATCTCAACCCCATAGAAAATCTTTGGAGGGAGTTGAAAGTCCGTGTGGCCCAAAAACATCACTGCTCTAGAGGAGATCTGCATGGAGGAATGGGCCAAAATACCAGCAGCAATGTGTGAAAACCTTGTAAAGACTTACAGAAAACGTTTGACCTCTGTCATTGCCAACAAAGGGCATGTAACAAAGTATTGAGATGACCTTTTGTTATTGACCAAATACTTATTTTCCACCATCATTTGCAAATAAATTCTTTCAGACAATGTGATTTTCTAGATTTTTTTTTTTCATTTTGTCTCTCATAGCTGAGGTATACCTATGATGAAAATTACAGGCCTCTCTCATCTTTTTAAGTGGGAGAACTTGCACAATTGGTGGCTGACTAAATACTTTTTTGCCCCACTGTATACGTCCCGAAGATGGGGGAGGCCGACGACGCAGAAGCCTTCCTCGAGACCTTCCAGGGGGTGGCCGAGGTCTCGGGGTGGCCTTGCCCGGAGTGGGCGCACCGTCTCTTGCCGCTCCTAACTGGAGAGGCGCAGCTCGCAGCCCACAGCCTGCCAGCCGGGGCCCAGCAGAACTACGACACCATCACCAGGGCCATCCGGGACCGGCTGGGCCTCTACCCCGAGGAACATCGGCGGCGGTTCCGGGTGCTGGCCTTCAACGAGGGGACCCACCCTTTGCCTTCGCCCAGCAGCTGAGGGACCAGGCCAGGAGGTGGCTGGTCCCAGACCAGAACATGGGGGTGCGGTACCACCGGCCCGAGAGTCTCGCTGCCGCGGTCGTCCTGGCGGGAGCCACCTGCAGCCACCACCAGCGAGCCAGCGACCGCCGACACCGGGCCCACGTACCGGGGCAGCTGCCCTACGGCAGGAAAGGCCAACCCCAGCGCCGAGGGCGAGATGGGGGGAGGGGGGGGGGGGGTCCAGAGCGGGCACATGAGTCACCTCCCCCCCCCATTCCACAGACGGGCGCTCAGACGGCAGAGGAGGGGTGTTGGTTGTGTGGGCGGCCTGGCCACTTCTGGTGGGAGTGCCCCATGATGGAGGTGGGTCAGGTCGACCGCGTCACCGGGGCCCTGTCTCCTCCACAAGGTCCCGGCGAGGCGTACCGTATCCCGGTGAGGATACAGCGGCGTACGCACCAGGCGCTGTTGGACTCGCGCTGCATGCAGACCATGATCCACCAGCGCCTGGTGCGGTCCGAGGCCTTGGTGGAGGCATCGAGCATTTCGGTGAGGTGTATACACGGGGATGTGCACGAGTATCCTTTGGTCCCCAACGAAATTCGTTTTGGGGGTAGAAAATATAGGGTCAAGGCGGCGGTTAGTTCGAGCCTCTTGCATCCCCTGATCCTTGGGTTGGATTGGGCGAGGTTTCCACAGGCAGTTAGGGGGACTACGGGGATGCAGACACGACAGGTAGGGACATGTAAGTCGTGTGCTGTGTTCTGCGCCGAGGCAGGGGCGTCAACGCTGCTCAGGGATCGGGGGGAGGGGGGGGTCCTCAACCCGAGGTCCCAGCGCTGAGATTCACACCGGTGGAGGATTTCCCCCTCGAGCAGTCTCGTGACGCCACATTGAGCTCAGCCTACGACCAGGTGATAATTATTGATGGGAGTCGGGTCCGGCCAGACGCTGCGCTGACTAACCGACACTTTATGGTGGTTAGGGACAGGCTGTATTGGGTGAGTCGTGACACCCAGAGTGAGGAGATTATCACCCAGTTGCTGGTACCCAGGAGCCTCTGGGAAATGGTTTTCCAGGTGGCGCATTACAACCCAATGGCGGGCCATTTGGGGTACGATAAAACACTTAACTGGATAATGGCCCGGTTCTATTGGCCAGGGATTCGGGCAGAAGTGCGCAGGTGGTGCGCATCCTGCCCTGAAAGCCAGCTGGTGAATCCCCCGGCCGTCCCCAGGGCTCCCTTACGGCCCCTTCCCCTGGTGGAATCCCCCTTCGACCGCGTTGGCATGGACATTATCGGGCCATTAGAATGTTCCGCACACGGGTATCGATTTGTGTTAGTCCTGATCGACTACGCAACCCGATACCCGGAAGCAATTCCGTTGCGCAACATCTCTGCGAAGAGTGTTGTGCAGGCGTTGTTTCATGTCGTATCGCGGGTGGGAATCCCGAAAGAGATTCTCACTGACCAGGGCACCAATTTCATGTCACGCACGATTAGAGAACTTTACGGGTTGTTGAAGGTCAAGGCCGTTGGCACAAGCGTCTATAACCTAGTCACGAACGGCTTGTGTGAGAGGTTTAACCGGACGTTAAAGTCCATGATCTGCAAGTTCGTACATGAAGATGCTCGAAATTGGCATAGATGGCTAGACCCTCTGTTGTTTGCAGTATGGGAAGTGCCCCAGGCTTCCACGGGGTTTTCCCCATTTGAGTTACTCTATGGGCGCAAGCCCAGGGGCATCCTGGACCTCATTAAAGAAAACTGGGAGGAGGGGTCCAGTGACAGCAAAAATTAAATCCAGTACGTCATGGACCTGCGTGCAAGCTTCATTCACTAGGGGTATTGTCACGTGAGCACTTGCACCGAGCCCAGGAGAGTCAGAGACGCCTGTACGACAGAGGGACTAGATTACGCGACCTCACCCCGGGGGACAAGGTCCTGGTACTGCTTCCCACCTCTAACTCCAAATTACTCGCGAAGTGGCAAGGGCCCTTCGTGGTCATGCGGCGAGTCGGGGACGTGGATTACGAGGTAGCGCGTTCGGACAGGGGCGAAAACAAACAGGTGTACCACATCAACCTCCTGAAGAGGTGGAATGACGTGGTCCCTGTCGCGTTTGCGTCGACGCTGCCGGAGGGAGAAGAGCTCGGGCCAGAAGTCCCGGGCCCAGGTCCCACCCCTCGGGTAGGTCGGGGCGAGGACCTCTCGCGGAGTCTGGCGCGGGACGTTGCCGGCCTGCAACTCCGGTTCGCCAACGTCTTTTCGCCCCTGCTTGGTCGCACCCCGTTAATTACTCACGACATCGAGACGCAGCCTGGGTTAATGGTGCGGACACGTCCCTATAGGCTGCCCGTCCACAAACAAGATGTGGTGCGGCGCGAATTAGCAACCATGTTAGAGTTGGGCGTGGTCGAGGAGTCCCACAGCGACTGGTGCAGTCCCGTCGTGCTTGTGGGGAAGCCGGACGGGTTTGTCAGGTTCTGCGTGGACTATCGGAGGGTGAACGCAGTCTCGAAGTTCAACGCCTACCCAATGCCTCGGATCGACGAGCTCGTGGACCGGCTTAGCATGGCCACCTATTACACGACTCTGGACTGCACGAAGGGCTACTGGCAGATTCCGCTGTCTACAGCAGCCCAGGAAAAAACGGCGTTCTCCACTCCGCTCGGTTTATACCAATTCAAGGTGCTTCCGTTCGGGTTGTTCGGGGCCCCGGCCACGTTCCAGCGACTGATGGACCGGGTGTTACGGCCGCACGCCGCGTATGCTGCTGCCTACATTGATGACGTGGTCATCTACAGTGGAATGTGGGAGCAGCATGTGCGGCAGGTGACGGCCGTCCTTCAGTCGCTGAGACGGGTGGGGCTCACGGCCAACCCGAAGAAGTGCGTGATCGGCGGAGGGAGATCCAGTATCTGGGGAACCACCTAGGGGGGGGGAAGGTCCGGCCACAGGGTGCTAAGACCACAGCGGTGGCCGCTTCCCCTCGGCCCAGAATCAAGAAGGAGGTGAGGCGGTTCTTGGGGCTGGCAGGGTACAACCGGCAGTTCTGCCCCACTTCTCGGACCTGGCCAGCCCCTTGACCGACCTCACCCGTAAGAGGGCCCCAGATACAGTCCAGTGGTCGGAGCCATGCCAGGTGTCGTTTGAGGCTATTAAAACAGCCCTCTGTGGAGAGTCGGTCCTAACTTTAATCTCCCTTTCTCCCTGCAGACGGACGTGTCAGATAGGGGGCTGGGCGCGGTCCTGACCCAGCAGGTGGAGGGGGTCGACCGCCCGGTGCTTTACCTGAGCCAGAAACTATCAGACCGGGAGGGCCGGTACAGCACGGTGGAGAAGGAGTGTCTTGCCATCCGGTGGGCGGTCGGCGCCCTTCGCTACTACCTGCTGGGGCGTGCGTTCACCCTCTACTCCGACCACGCCCTCCTCCAGTGGCTCCACCGCATGAAGGACGTCAACGCGAGGATCACCCGGTGGTACCTCGCGTTGCAGCCCTTCAACTTTCGGGTCGTACACAGGCCTTGGGCGCAGATGGCCGTGGCAGACTTCCTCTCCCGCTCTGGGGGGGGGGAGTGAGTCGGCGGCCGGATGTGACCCCGGCCTGTGTCGGGCGGTGGGGGCGTTTGAGGGGACGTGCGATGTCTGGCCTGCAGGGGGAGTATGGCCAGGTTGGGAGCGCACGGGAGCGCGAGGGAAACCCACCCGAGGCCAGAGAGAGACATTGTGGGAACGGACCCCTTTTGTGTTATCCTTAAGAGTTTTTGTGTGTCGTTAAAAAACAATAAAAGAGATTTCCCGCTGAGGGACGACACCCCTGCCTGCTCGCCTTTGTGTGTGAACCCGCTACAGTTAGACTTTGTAAATCATCAAATGGTAAAAGTATGAAAAAAAAAATACCAGGAAATTCCAAAGACAAATTACAGCCTTCTGGTCAATAGCCAATTGGTCAGTTAAGCTCAATTACAGCCTAATTTCAACCTTGCCTAATCAATATCCTCTTTTGACCAGCACCAATCTATATTGACCTCCCTGGTAAAGAAATCACTCAGAATAACATCCAATCATTTGTGTTCGACCACAAATACCTTTAGTGTGTGTGTTTGTGTGTGTGTGTGTGTGTGCGTGTGTGTGTGTGTGTGTGTGTGTGTGTGTGTGTGTGTGTGTGTGTGTGTGTGTGTGTGTGTGTGTGTGTGTGTGTGTGTGTGTGTGTGTGTGCGTGCGTGTGTGTGTGTGTGTGTGTGTGCACCTCTAGGTGCAGGCTTGCTTATGCGAATATGTGGTTGCATGTGTGTGTGTGTGTGGTTGTGTGCGTGTGTGTGTGTTTGTGTGTGTGTGTGTGTGTGTGTGTGTGTGTGTGTGTGTGCATGCTCTCTGTTTGCATATTATGTATTCACATTCCTTTTGTTATTTTTCAATTTAAATGTCAGACATGGGTTGCTAGTTCAGTTTATTTAGACTCCGCTAATATTTATTCTCAATGACCTGTGTTTACCCCAAATCAAATTTAATCACATTTGGCTTGAAGAGTGCTTTTTTACAGTGCTAAGAATACTTTATCACACAAACTGCCATCACACAGACAAACCGTGCCTGACAAATAGATGGATAGACGGATGGATGGATGGACGGACGGACGGATGGACGCCGACGGACGGATAGATGATATGAAGATAAATATTTGGATATAATAGTAGATATTAGATAGATATTTAGATATACAGATAGATAGTTTATATAACGATAGATATTTTACGTAAAGATAGTTGGATATAAAGATAGACAGTTTATATAAAGATAGAGTTTACATAAAGGTAGACAGTTTATATAAAGATACACCGTTTATATAAGATAGACAGTTTACCTAAATATAGACAGTTTATGTAAGATAGGGTCGAAGTTAGTTTGATACAAATAAAGATTGTTTATATACAGATAGACAGTTTACATAAAGATAGATATCTGGATACAGAGATAGATACGGTAGATAGATTGTGAGGTGATAGTAAGAGATGATGGTGGAGGTAAGATGGAGGTGAAGAAGGGTGGTGTCGATGGTGGTGGAAGTTGAGGTGGATTGTAGTGTTTGTGGAGGTGGTGGTGGAGGAGCTAAGTAGGGTGTTATGAATGGGGGAGTAGGCATAAGACCATTGGGTTTGGGGACATGTTGTGGGCAGTCCGGAAGGTCCTGGGTTAATTATAATCGTAAATGACAAATGAGTGCATGGCTGAGGCCTCATATCAATTATTCCTGATCACCTAATCAATTAGCTTTGGTTAGGATAACAGTAGCTAAATAGAAATGAACTGCGACATTCAACTCTGGCGTGAAGTCTCCTTCTCGTCAGCCTCCAAGTCGGCAATCAAAGTCAAGAATAGAGGGGTGTTTGCCTCACACACACACACGTACACAAACACTCACACATGCAAAATGACACACACACACACACATGCACAATTACACACACGCACACACACGGGCGCACATGCAGCCAGGCATGCACACTCACACATACACGCACACACACACACACACACACACAAACACACACACACACACACACACACACACACACACACACACACATAGACATGCTATTATTGGACCTTTATTAAATATCAGAGTGGTCCCTTAATAGACAAATGGATGATCGGATCAGGCTGAAAGAGAGATAGGGGGAGGTGTGTGTGTGTGTGGGGGGGGGGGGGGGGGGGGGGAAGAACAGAAGCCTGGATAGCAGGGAGAAGACGCAGTGTCATTTTTGAATGACTGATTGTACAAGAAAAAGCTAGAGAGGAGAGAGAGAGAGAGATAGTAAGAGAGAGAGATGAAAAGTAAGCTCAGGTAAAGGGGAGATGATAGCAGATATTATAAAGAGAGATAAGACCATTGTGTTGTACCGTTGTACACACAAACACACACACACAAACCTACGCATGCACCTGCACATGCACACAGATTAACCACACACACAACCCCCCCATGTGCACACGCACCGTACGGACAGGTGATAGATAGCTAGCCTGGCCACCATCTCTTAGGGGCAGCTTGCCTTACATACTGTACTATATACAGCAGCTTTATTAGCACTGATAACCTAGTTGCTGAGTCCAGACATGACCCATTGCTAGTGAGAGAGAATTTCAGGTCAAGCCCGGGAAGAGGAATAGCCCTTTGGTTAGTATTCCCCTGGCGTAGGACCTGGTGGGAGGGAGGGAAAGCGGGAGGGGAAGAGAGAGAGAGAGAGAGAGAGAGAGAGAGAGAGAGATGAAGAGAGAGGGGGAGATATTGAGAGAGAGAGAGAGAGAGAGAGAGAGAGAATGATGTCTGGTGTGGTGGGGGTATGTCTGGAACATGGCCTTATTTTATAGAGAACTGAGTCTTTAAGTGTCATTGTGTTTGCATGAATATTTGTGCGTGCACGTTGCGTGTTGAATAAAATTGTCTATTTACAACCAATATAATGTTGGTTGTGTTTAGAACAAAGAGGTGTTTATTCTCTAATGGCAGGATCCGGTTAAGTTTCAAGGATCAAAATTATCAACATGATTTTACTGGGCACAAAATCTAAAAGATAATTATCTTGTTCACATAAAAATTAGATTTTTCAAAAACCGGTAATAGATTTTTTCATTCACTTTGGGCTTGTCAGAAAGTACTCGTTATTGTTCCAAAAGAAAACATGTTCTTCAATAAACATTTTTCTTATAATAGAAAAACGACTTCAACCAGTATTTTGTTTTAACCTATTTAAGAATGTCACCAAGAACAGAGCTATTTAAAAAAATTATCATACTCAGAATGTGCCAATTATTTTTTGTTTTTTGCTTTTTCCGTTGGAAGGCCATCATTACGTCTCATTAGTTTTCTCTGACTCACAAAGCCTTTCTTGTTCGGTAAATGAAGTAGCCTTACATACTTATAGAATATAAATATTCTTTAGACGGGGCTCCATCAGTGTCTACACCAGCTACTTCATGTCCCGCTGTCCCCTCAACCGCTCAATGTGGAGTATTGATGTGGACGTCCACATATAGTCCTCCCTGTTTAATTGGTGTTGCAAAAGAACCGCGTGTTATAGTGTGTCTGTGTGTGTGCGCGTGTATATGTGTGTGTGTCTGCGTGAACATTTTTGTCCTAGCGTCTGCTTTCTTATCTGTGAGCGCTCATTAACCAGGCTTTGTTTTCCTTGGCCTCATTAGCAAATGCGAGACAGCGGCAGTTACCTCTGCACTAATCTTATTGCTAGGCTAAATGCTAGGGTAAATGGGAGCCATGAGAAGTTAGCGTGCCCTGTCTGCATGTTTTGCTTTTCATCAACAACAACAACAACAATAACAACACCATTATCCTGTTTGCAGCGCCTGGCTGTTTATGAGAGCGCAGCGACATGGCATTTCCCCGATAAAGCTCTGGCTGAGAGAGGGTGCATATCAACAGATTCAATGCTCTGCTTTTAGCCTCTCTGCATGGCGACATGGGAGACTGATCTTGGTTTCACAAAAATTCATTTGGCTGGCCTCCTCTGTGGCCAGAAGGAACCCTGGCTAGTCTATTAAGATAAAGACAGCTTCCATGGAGACTGGTCCCTCAGGGTCTAGAACACTATGTTCTGTTTCCCAAATGTTCTCCAAGCTCATGCAAACACACACAAAAACACACACACACACGCACACACACACACATACCCACACACACCAAAACACACATTAACACACACACACACACAAACATACACACACACACACGCACACATACACACACACACAACATTAACACGCATACCCTGGCTGTACCCTGGAGTACAGAGGGAAAGAGAAGGAAATGTAGACCAACAAAGGAAGAGGAGGAGGAGGAGGAGGAGGAGGGGGAGGGCTGATATTGAGACAAACCTAGAGGGGGAGGTGAAGGCGACAGACAGCTGGGAAGGTAAATTGGTCTGCATTTGGGGGGGGCAGTGTTTTGGTAGTTATGTGGTATGGTGATCTGGAGCGGGGTAGTTGAGAAGGTGGGCTGTTAGAGGACCTCACATGTGTTTATGTGGCAGTGAGGGCTGATGGTTGGGCTGATTGATTGGGGGAGGGGAGGGTCTTTTCCAAGGGACCTATCCATCCATCCTAATCACCATGGAGATGACGCAGCCAAGGAGAAGATAAGGGTGAGGCTCAGGAGAGACTGACATCGTCCCTGAGGGGGATCATAGGGCAGTCATTTCACGTTTCCTCTGTATCCCCCAATCCCCCAATCCCCCTCACACCCCATCTAGAGCCTCCCTCTCCCCCTTCTCATCATCTACCCTCCCTTCTCCCTCCAAACCAGCCAATCTCAGCTCAGCTCATTCTCACACAATCACATTAGTCTACATGACAACCTTTTTTTGCGTCTTGAGTCTTTTTCCCCTCATCCTCTCTAACTCAACATCTGCATGGATCTTTTTCTCCCCCCCTCTCTCTATCTCTTCTCTCTCTCTCTCTCTCTCTCTCTCTCTCTCTCTCTCTCTCTCTCTCTCTCTGTCTCTCTCTCTCCCTCTTGGTCTAACTCTCTCGCTCTCTCCTTCTCTCTCACTCTGTCCATAGGGTGAAGCTACACCCAAGGGGTGAAGCTTACTAGAGGAAGAGAATATTCTGCTGAATTCCGAAAATGGTTCTATAAAGGAGATATGTCAATACCACCTCTTTCTTCATCCTCCAAATGCCCCTCTCTCTCTTTCTACAACCCACCCAGCATTTCCTGCCCCTCCCCCACTCTCTCTGTACCTCACCCACTGGCTGCTATGTCCTTGCTGGAGCAGCAGTCATTACTTACACTACATACTCAACCATACCTGGTCTGCTGCGAAATGCCACACTACGCACTCACAGGCATTCTGCAATGCAAATAGCCAAGCGATCAGCTTATTAGAGCACCGTATATATAGCATGTGGTAGAAATCAACATCAACAAACCACAGTTGTCAAAGTGGGAGTGTGAGATTTTTATCACGTTACTTCTTCATTTACAATACCCCCACCTTATATCCATTCCCTAAATTAAATTTAGGAAATGACATCAGACACACACACACACACACACACACACACACACACACACACACACACACACACAAACACAGTCCAAAACCCTTAACTGTGGTGTTATTTCAAGAAGATGGCCGGTGACCCCTCTGAAGTGGCCCCCTACTGAGGCAGCATACACACAACCTTGATAATTCACTCATACCCCGTATCCAGAAACCAATATTGTGCACGCAGCATGCACACAAACAGACACACACACACACACACACACACACTTGCAAACGTACACACACATGCACACACACACACACACAATTGCAAAAATACACAAACACACGCACACACACGTCGGTTGAAAACATGCACACACACACACACACAAATCTAAATAATTCACTGAGTGGGATAGACGTCTAACCCCTTGCATGAATATGTAAGTGGTTGCCCACTGGCCACGTGCACTCTGCCCACACATTTTGCTTTGACCACGTACAAAATTTAATCAGCTTATGAATATTTCACCAAGTGCTTCCTGGATAGTTTAACTAATTCAGCCTTCCATTCCGTCTGCCATTAGCTATATTTCGCTGAGTCCACAAATTGCTGTCGGAGAGTTCACAGCTTCTGGCTTTGGGTCTAAAGTGTCGTTCAGGGTCTGCCAAACGTTCATAGCGCACCTTTCCTCTATGCCCACCACACTTGTTTGCTGTATCTCCTCAGTTGATTTGTGCTGTAAATGAATGGGCTTTATGCATTATTGCGTGAATATTGTCTACATATATTTTAGTTTACGTTTGATACAAAGCCGCATGAATAACGCTGAGATATTGTCTTCCCTCATGCCAACAGTAAACACACAAAGAGATTCAAATTCATACCATAATAAAATTCTGATAAAATACTCGTGGATGCATATATCTCACTGAAGATTTTCACCAACTATATTGGGTTGCTTTTTGGAATATGTTGAAAGGTGACTGATACACATTGTTCACACACATGATGCTGTTGCCTGTGCATTGTTATAACATGTTACATGTTATATATCTGTGTAACATCCTCTGACTAGGCATATTATCTGTTTGTACTTTAAGCTGTTAAGATAATTGCATGTTGACACATTCAACCTCGCCTCAGTTAAATTCTCTTGCTGCTTTAGAGCAAAATGAAATAAAATCAATGTTCAGCACCTCTCGCTGTGACAAGTGTGCTATTGCCAGCTTTATTTAAGGCCGTTTTAATGTCAAGATTGATGCCTTTAGGCTGGAAAGACTTTTCCCAGGTTTACCAAACAAAACACATTTAACATTTAACAGAATAAAAAAGGAACCTGTGGGTCCTCTATTCAGGAGCTCCGCCTGTGATGGCTGAGCCAGGTAGCATGTGCGCCCGATAGAGAGACTCTTTGCACCACCAGGGGGTGGAGGGAACACACAGAGAGAAAGGTACAAAGGATGATCTGAGTTTTATATTTTGATGTAACATTTTTTTCCACTATTTCTACTTTTGTCTCCAACCCACCTGATTATCTAAGGGGTTTGCCTGTTGTTAACGTGCGTATCATGTTGTTTTGTTACAAAAATTAAACCTCCTGTTAAATCAGCATCACACCCGTATTATTCTAGGGTTCCTACCGCCCTCTGGTTAGTGTCTGGTCATTTTGGAAAGGGAAAAGCTGCCTTTCTTTTCTGGTGTGGACGTTTGTGTGTGTGTGTGTGTGTGTGTGTGTGTGTGTGTGTGTGTGTGTGTGTGTGTGTGTGTGTGTGTGTGTGTTTGCGCGTGTGTGTTTTTTGTGTGTGTGTGTGTATGTTTGTTTGTGTCCGTGTATGTGCACATGTGCATGTGTTTATGTGTGTGTGTGTGTATGTGTGCTTGTGTGCACCTGTGAGTGTGAGTGAGTGTGTGTGTGTGACAAGCGAGAGAGAAGGCATGCATGCATAAGTTCAGTGTATAAATGAGAGTGTTAGATGGATCCTACCAAGAGTGAAAGAGTGAGTGATGCCCAGAAAGTGATTGAGAAAGAGAGCGCATGAGGAGCAAATAGCGAAGAGGTGGAGGCAGCGGGTGCTGCATGGCGGCTGGCGGTGTCAGGGGGAGGCCCATGAGCAAGCCGAGGGGATGAGAGTCTGCAGAGCCAATAAATTACGAGCCTTGAAGCCCCACTATACATTAATGGAAAGAGCAGCGCTGCTCTCTCCAGTCTGCCGCTGAGATTAAAGAGGAGGGAAATGGCGGTGGACAGGTTACCCCCGGCCTCAGTCGTTTCACTGTCTATCCTCTCTATCTTTCTCTCATTCTCCCTCTCTCTCCCTGTGATCCAGCCTATCAGAACCATCCAGAGGAGCAGGGAGAAGACTCTGTAGGACTGCAGGAGAAGCAAGCACACAGCTTCTGCTAAGAATTTAGTCTGGGGAAAGGATTCTCAGGATAGGATGCGTGCGGTTGCATAGTGGCCTATTAAAGATTCCCCAGAGATCCGTTTTAGATATAGTTGATTCATGAAATCATTCATTCGTATGTCGCGTGAGGTCATCTGTGACTTAAGTCCTTGGTTACCGTGAGACCCCACTGTGTGTCTTAATGGAAGCACAACGTGTATGCTGTTTTTCTCCTGCTGTTGATTTCTGCTATTGTTTAATAGAATCAGATTCAATTAAAAACGGCTTCACTGTTTGATAACACTTCGCTCACTTCTGTGTGTCTCCTGCCAGTCTTTTAAAGTGATTACACATAATTATTACAATTAGCTGTCAGGGAAGTAGCCTTGTCCTCATCGCACAGTAATCAGGTTGAGGTGTATGCTGGGAGAGAAGCTGAGAGAGAGAACATTACTTGGATTTTTAACTAGAATTTTTCTGTTTACTCTTTTGAAAGTTGCACGCAACCTGAGGACACAGAAATACCGTTTTCTAACCCCCCCCCTACACACCCTTCTCATCTGGAGTAATGACCGCAATCCATTTTTGGGATCTAATTCTATGATAAGGCTGAATCGGTGGGGGGGGGGGGGGGGGGGGGGGGAGACAAAGGCATGAGCAAGACTGTGCTTTCTGTTCGAACAAAGAGAAAGTGGGAGGAAAAGATGGTGGGAGAGAAAGATGGTGATTAAGGCCAGTCAGAGAGACAGAGCGAGAGAAAGCGAGAGAGAAAGGCCCTGCGACAGCACCAGCAGTATGAATATATAAGGCGAGGAGCGGTTATGATGATACCCGTGTCATATCTCGTCATCCCTGTCAGAAATGGACAATATTTTAAATTAACGACTCTGGTCTCTGGAGTTAGACGCTTGCTTGTGTGCTGCACCCATGGCGGCCGCCCCCCCCCCCCCCCCATGTGTATCAGGGGCTGTCTTGTCCCACGGAGGGAGTTATGTCTATAGGAGCATCCCTGTGGGACGAGGTGCAGCAGCAGCGGTGACTCCATGCGATGACAACACAGGGCATATCATAATGAGAAGCCCAGGGCACGCCTCCACCAAGCACATACAGGGAGGGATCATACTGTAGTCATATCTCCTGGATTAACTCACATCTGTCCCCCCCCCCCCCCCCCCACACACACACACACACACACACACACACACGCACACACTCACACACACACACACACACACACACACACACACACACACAATCAAACGTACACTTACCCACACATCCTGAAAAACACATCTGAATCAAAAAAATCGTTTTAGGTTGTTAAATATATCCTATCTATATCTATATATATCCATAGTATTTCGATATATTTGAGCCTTGCCATTTGTATTGTCAATACACATCCATGGACATATACAGACCCCATTAGGTACAAGAAGTACAAAAGGTCTACACACGCTAACTCTGAGGTGTCTTCTAAGTATGCTCTGCACCACTCCTTCTCTATGGGTCATCTCATTGCCCAGTTGGCAGCTAGCAGCAAGCTAGCCTAATGACAGTGAGGCTACAGTCTCTACAGGCTAATGTTACTTTTTTACCCCTGCTGCTCGACGCTGTATTGCAGCCAGGGAAGACTTACTGGCTCTGCTGATGTCCAAACCTCCCTTCAAGATCCTACACATAGGAGAGTGTACGTGTGTGTTTGTCTGTGTGTATGTGTGTGTGTGTGTGTGTTTGTCTTTGTGTTTGTATGTGATTGTGTGTGTATGAATGTGTGTGTGTGTGTGTGTGTGAGTGTGTGTGTGTGTGTGTGTGTGTGTGTGTGTGTGTGTGTGTGTGTATGTGTGTGTGTGTGTGTGTGTGTGTGTGTGTGTGTGTGTGTGTGCATAACGATTTGTGTGTGTAGCAGCGGGTGTCTGATGGGATGGTGCTCAAGTGTAGAGCACTCATCATGGGTTATTAGTAGCATGCAGGGGTCCATCAAGCATGAGAGAGAGGGAAGAGGAGGGTAAGAACAAGCAAGAGTAAGAGAGAGAGAGAGAGAGAGAGAGAGAGAGAGAGAGAGAGAGAGAGAGATGGTTAAGAGAGGATTATTCCTCTAGCAAAGTCATGGGTCTTTACGTCCCAAAACCAGAGACTATCAATGGACTCCTGGTTGCTCCTGGTCCTCCTCTCTTCTCATCCCCTCTCTTCTCCTATCCTCTCCTGTCCTTTCCTTTCCACTTTTTGCAACCTTTTAGTCACCTGACAGACAGACTTTTAGCACATCTGCACGTATTCACTCTATTACTTTCATGCTTTTCCTTACAAACACACACACACACACACACACACACACACACACACACACACACACACACACACACACATACACATGCATACACACATTTCTAGAGACACACAGAGCGTCCTGCCACTCTCCATAGGCTCTGCTCATTTCCGGCAAAGCCCCCTCACAGCACATGAAGCCAGATGCCGACCCAGGATAAGGTTCCATGCAGCCTTGTCTGCTTTGATTCATTCATTTCATATTCAGCCCTCCTGGAATGAATACGGTTTCAATATTTGATATGCCCATAGTTTTTCATATGATCACAACATGACCGGGCGAGGTAGAGAGAGTGTGTGTGTATCAATGTTTCCCAAATGACAGTCCTTGAGGATAATACTGTGAGAAGGAAAATCATATTTTATTATTCTAATCTTATTCCCCCAATTTTTTTTCCACTTTAAGGAAAATTGTTTAAATCAACAAAGAGACATTTAAATCAAACTAAATAACAATTGGTAGTGAGAGTGAATCGATGCACATTGGAAATTTAAGTGAATTGTGGGGGGCAATGGCTATGGAATTTCCATACATAGTACGATGTGCGGACCTGGAGAGGGGCCCGCTGACACAGTGTTTTGCTTTATGGCCGGTTCAGACTACACGATTCTCAGACATTCCTCTACGATTTCACATGTCACACTATACGATCACAGAGCCAGGAAATCTGGCCTTGTCTCGTCGTAAGACTGGCCACACTACACGATTCGAGGGTGCGATGCTCTCTACTTTGTATCATTCACGTTTGCAAGATATTTAGAAAATCTAAGGTTTAGAACTAACATAAATGCTATTTACATTTTTGTCATAAAGGCTCCAGTAGTTTTTATATCTGCTCAATGCAGCAATTCCTCACAGTAGTTGCGTTGCGCGTGACATGAACGATACAAAGTAGACGCAGCAACAACGTAGCCTAGCAACAAAGCGTCAACAATGGATCCCAAGTACCTAGCACTAGGTATTATGCTGGCGGTCCTCTGCACAGAAACGGAAAGGAAGAAAAAGAACAAAAGATTGTGGACTCGTTCTTGGGTTGCACGAAGAGGAGGGCTCGGGATGTCGGTGCTACATACCGAACTGGAGGTAATGTTTTATGAACATAATAGGTTGAACACTGCGCGTGAGCTCCAGCTGTTCGCGGGGTTCCCTCACGAAACTGGGGGTGGGGTTCCCTCATGTCAACGATGGATACGTCATGCGATTCCCCAAAAAATTCTGACATGCCAAACTTTTCGTCGTGGAGTTTTCGAACGTCGCAGACGAAAACATCGCAGATCGCAAGCATGTCACATTACAAGACCTCGTCTCGTCGCAGACCTTTCAAAATCGTGTACGATTCGCAAATTTGTCTGCGACGAAAGAATCGGGGCAAAATCGGGCTGAAATCGTGTAGTCTGAACCAGCCATTACATGACTCAGCAGCACAAATGACCGGTGGACACCGGGGGTGTCAGACCTTGGGCCAGAAAACTGCCTTTCATTTGACCAAAAAATCATTTTGTGCTTAATAAAATACATACGAATATGTGAAACCAATGCCATTTTTTACAAAATCAAAACCATTGCTTATGATGATCCATAGATTATGAATATCAAAACAGGTTTTTTTTTCTTTTTATTTGAAGCTATGGTCCTGGCGAAGAAGATATTTGAAGATATTTAGAAATGTTCACTTTATAGCAAAATCTATCCTGACAGACATTACGGGTCCCAAAATGTTCAGCATGCAAAATAAGGCCTGGACAACAAGTTTCAGAATTGTTCATTAATCAGGGCGTCCAAGCCGTGCGTTTAACTGAAACTGGAAGTTATAGCGCCCCCTATAGGAATTTTGGTAGCAAACTTTTTGGATGCATACTGTGGATATGTATACCACACATTTGAAAAATGTGTCAATAACAATAGGTATCCACATATACACTGTGGATACCTAAATAAGGAAAACAACAACTAGAGTTGGGAGGTGACCTGGGAGAGGAGGAGGAAGGAGGAATATTCGGTAACCCTACTCAGAGCCATATCATGAGAAAAAATTTATGCGTTGCTTGAAATTATGTTATTGTTCATTTCTGGAGTCTCTTAATAAGCCCGCTACAGGGGTCAGAGTGTCTTCTATTGCATGTTATGGTAATTGCTTAGGTCGCAAAGCAATGTGACTGTGTTAGTAAACATATGCCTCCATAAAATGCAAACGTACATACACACACGTGGACACATGGACACCCACAAACATACAGACAAACACACACACACACACACACACACACACACACACAAACACACACGCACACACAGACTCACTCTCTCACTCAATCAAAGACCCACACAAATACAGTGATTTACACTCCATGCATATGCATGACTCTGTATACCCCACCATCAAGAAAACACAAACACACACACCCACACACACACACACACACACGCACACACACACACACACACACACACACACTGCCGACAAATGCGCAAAGGCTACTGTTTTGTAATTCATGGTCTGCTATCTCTAATAGCAGAGCAGAGCCAGGGCTACAGGGCATATTCTGAGGAGTTAATTAGAGGCAGGCCAAGGCCAGCCATCCTCCATCACCTCTTTCTCTCTCTATCTCTCTCAACATGTATTCCATCCCTCCGTTGTTAATGAGCACACACTGAGCCCAGTGTGTGCTCAGTGCTGACTCGCTACACACCTTCAGTCAGACGGATACAGAACTAACGAAAGACAAAAAATAAAAAAGAGTAGTATGAAAGTATGAAAGACAGAATGACAGACAGACAGACAGACAGACAGACAGACAGACAGACAGACAGAGAGACAGACAGACAGACAGACAGACAGACAGAGAGACAGATATTATGGATTAATGACAGAATTAATTAATTAATTAATTAATGCATTAATTAATGAATGCATGAAAGAAAGAAAGAACTTTTAAATTATCCCCCCTGGACCCCATAGATAGGCTGACTCATAGTAGCCTCTTTAAAATGTATTATGTACTGTTTGTGAGTGTGTGTGTGTGTGTGTCTGTGTGTGTGTGTGTGTGTGTGGGCGCGTCTTAGTGTGTGCTTGCGTGTGTGTGCATGTGTGTAGGGTTTGAGATGCGGCATTAGCCCCGCAGTCACAGGTAGTGACTTCATCTCTCCACTGGTGACTAGAGGCACACTAGGAGAATCTAGCTCACACACTCACACACATAAACACACACACACACACACACACACACACACACACACACACACACACACACACACACACACACACATACATACACACAGCAGAACAGATACACACATGACTAGAGCTGGAGTGCTGTGTGGGGAGCAGAAATGTGTATTGTACTGGTGCTGCAATGGTTTACCTGACAAATGCTTTTTCTTATTCATGCTATGCTCTCTCCCTCTCTCTCTTTCTCTCTCTATCTTTGTTTATTTATTGTATTCTCTGTCTGCTCCGTCTCTCTGTTTCCTTATACATGTGTTTTACCATCTCTCTCTGTCTCTAGTGTCCAGGTGCATCTTCTATCTCTGAGAGGCAGTGGCACGGGTACCAGATGCGGTGAGGTCAAGGTAAGGATCTTGCAATGACACCTAGACAATATAGTGAAGCTAGCTGTATATATTAAATGACTGCTGGTTACTACATGTTTTATGACTTATCGGAGTAGACATTCATGTAGCAGTACATACTGCACATCCTGCTGTTTGCCAGATGCTGTCATGAAGAGGATTATAAATGAAATTCTGTTTCAGTCCTTCAGGCTCCCCATCTATGCTATTGAATCACATTTATTTTTATATTGAGTCCTGAACTCTCTACCTGCGATGGCTGGCATCTTCTTTAGCTCAATGTCCTTTAGGCCCTCCACCTGCTAATAGATCTGATGTGTTGGCTCTGAGTCGCCTCTCCACCCCTCCGATAGACATAGCATCTCGCTCTCACATTCCAACACAAACACATTCACACATATATATATATATATATATATATATATAAATACACACACATTTGTGCATACACACACCCCAATACATACACACACACACACATGCATACATATAAACACACTCAACACACATGCAAAGTTTCTATCCTGGTTTGCCTTCCAGAATTCCTTCACTATTTTCCCTGTCACTCTGTTCTGTCCCAATCATTTCTTTCTCTTTCTCCCCCCCCTCTATCCCTCTGATTCTCCACCAACTCATCACATTCATGATGAGTGAGGTTTCAAAGGATTTTGTCCAACGTGAATTAATGTATCAATACTGCATCTGAGTCGATGACCTCACTTAACCATGTTGGTATCCTTGCATCATAGCAACTGCAGACAATGCAGACTTATTCTCACACAACCATACACAAACACACACATACACATACACACACATCTAACACACACACGCACACACACACACACACACACACACACACACACACATGCGATCTGTTTCTTGATTGGTGCAGACATCATAATTATTATAAGATCCACCAAACTAACTGTCCTTAAGCAATAATTATATATTTTGTTTAGTTGCAAAATCATCGAATAAATATCGGATGTGGAATTTGTGTTGGATTGACTTTTATCTGCATAAATACAGTTATTTATTCCCCCTCACACAAAACACTAAGCCAGCAAACAGAAAGAAAAGAGGCAGAGAGAGAAAGAGAAAGAGAAAGAAAGAGATTAATTTTGATCTGGAGTTCAACTGTGTAACGGAAACCATTAAAAAAGCACGAGGCCAACATCTATGAGAAACGTTCCATCTTGCATTATTAAAAACACACCGCTTGCTCTGAAAAATTGTCAGCAGGGAGCCTGCCTCAATGTCCTCTGCTCTCTTCCCCCTACTCCCTCTCCCCCTCTTTCCCCCCGCCCCCCCAACCTCTGTTACCCTCGCACTTCTTTTCTCCGTGCCCTCCACCCCCACCCCAAACCCCCACCCCCAACTCCCCCCTTCCTCCTCCCCACTTCCACTTCATCCTCTTCTTGATACATTGCCCAGGCAATTCAGAGTGCTTACCAGAGGTTGAGCGAGGTCAATATACAGTCGCTCTGGAAACCAAGCAGACCCCTGTCGCTGCCCTGTTCAGTCAGATGTGACGGCTGATCTAGGATTGATGGTCTGCTTGTATGTGCGTGTGTGGTTATGTGTGTGTGTCTCATTGCAACACCTGCTTCTTGGACAGGTCGTTGTCCGTCCCCCAAGCATAGGGCGGCTGATATCCAACTGCTTGGAGAACTAGACACTCCCAACATGGAGGGCCCTATCTTGCATCCGGCGCAATTGACTTAATCACTGGCGCATGTGTCGTTGCTAGTTTGTAACTGGCGCAGAGCATTCTTTTCCCTCCTGCGCCAAGTGTCGGTAAATTAGGGAATGATCTTGTGCTCCAAGGGGCGGTTCGGCGAAAGGAGGAGGCGTGTTCTGGCGCAAACGTTCCCTGGTGCTATTTTGCAGTTTCAGAAACCACTTGCTCCACAAACCAGGAAATACCTGGTTTAAAGTCAGTGGCGCGTTGTTCAGATGCTATTTTAAGTGCGCATGCATAATGTTGCTTGTGCAACCCGCGCATAATAATAATAATAATAATAATAATAATAATACATTTTATGTATAACATACTTTACATCAACTTAATGACCTCAAAGTTCTACACTGCACATTAAAAGAAAGAAATACAACACAAAAGACTAACTAGATAAAAAAGAAAAAATAACAGAAAAAATAATCATTTAAAAGCCAAAGGCTTTTCTAAAAAGATGGGTTTTTAGGCCTTTTTTAAAATAATCCACCGTCTGTGGGGACCTTAGATGGTCAGGGAGAGCATTCCACAGACTTGGTGCAGCTGAGCCGAAGGCACGATCGCCCATAATTCGGAGCCTTGTCCTCGGAAGCTGGAGGAGGTTGGCCTGTCCAGAGCGGAGATGGCGTGAGGAGGAATGGGGAGTGATGAGTTCTTTGAGGTATAGGGGGGCAGTGCCATGGAGGCACTGGTGGGACAGAAGGGAGATCTTGAATTAGATCCTGTACTGGACAGGAAGCCAGTGGAGGGATTTGAGGATGGGTGTGATGTGGTGGTACTTCCGCACCCCCATCAGGATCCTGGCAGCACAATTCTGGATGTACTGCAGCCGCTGGATGTTCTTGTTGGGGATCCTGATGAGGAGTGCATTACAGTAGTCCAGCCTGGAGGTGACAATGGCGTGGACAAGTTTTTCGGAATCGGGGAGAGTGAGTATTGGGAAGAGTTTTGCAATGTTCCTGAGGTGGAAGAAGGAGGTTTTGCAAAGATGTTGAATGTGGTCCTCAAAGGTCAGGTGAGGGTCAATTCTGACACCGAGGTTAGTGACTAAGGATGAGAGGTGGATGTCATTGCCAGAGAAGCTGATGTTGGTGATAGTGGATGACCGGGTCTGGTGTGGAGTGCCAACAAGAATGGCTTCTGTTTTTGAGCCATTGAGCTGCAGGAAGTTAGCCGCCATCCACACCTTGATTTCCTCCAGGCAGGTGGAAAGTGTGGATAGGGCTGCAGAGGGGTTTGGGTTTGTTTTTATGTAGAGTTGAGTGACATCAGTGTAGCAGTGGAAAGATATTCCATGCCGGCTAATGACACGACCAAGGGGGAGCATGTATAGCGTGAAGAGGGTGGGGCAAAGGACTGATCCTTGAGGGACACCACAAGTGACAGAGTGCGTGTATGATTTAGCATCACCCAGTGATACATACTCTGTTCTGTCTGAGAGATATGATGTGAACCATGCCAGGGTAGTGTCAGAGAGACCGATGGAGTAGTGAAGGCGGTGTAGAAGGATGTGGTGGTCAGCAGTCATCAGCAGGTCATTGGTGACCCTGACCAGGGCAGTTTCCGTACTGTGGCCAGAGTGGAAACCAGAATGGAACTTCTCATAAAGACTGTTTGTTATGAGGTGGTTGTGGAGTTGGGCAGAAACGACCTTTTCCAACACCTTTGATAGGAAGGAGAGGTTGGAGATGGGGTGGTAGTTGGCAGGTGCTTCGGGGTCAAGGCTGGGCTTTTTGAGTAATGGCTTGATGACAGCAGTTTTCAGAGACGTGGGGACATGGCTGGACCGGAGAGACTGATTGATGATTTTGGTGATCATAGAACTAATTGCAGAGGAGTGACTTTTTATCAGGGTTGAGGGAAATGGGTCCAGGTCACAGGTGGTGGGCTTCATCTTCCTTAGGATGTCTTCAACCTCATGCTGAGTGATGTTGGTGAAACAGCAGAGGAGCTGAGTAGTCCCGGACTGAGGGTTGGCGGATGTGACTGGAGATGCAGGAGGGGCAGAGGGGCTGGGGAGAAGAGAGGGCGGGGGCGGGGGCGGGGGAGACGAGAGCAGGGGGGCTGGAGAGAGGAGAGGGCGGGGAGGCAGGGGGGCAAGAGAGAGGGGAGGGTGGAGGGGCCGGGGGCTGGAGAGAAGGGAGCAGATGTTGTCTACTTTCAATTTGAAGAAGGAGATGAAGCTGTTGCACCGCTCCTGCGTGTTGTCTGAATGTAGGGGTGTCTGAGGTTTGAGGAGATGATTTATGGTTGAGAAAAGCTGCTTGGAGTTACGAGGGCTATCATTGATTATGTGGGAGTAGAACCGGGGCCGTGTGCCACTGAGGGACTTGCTGTAGGCCTTCTGATGTTCCCGGTAGGCTAATTTATGAACAGCAAGTCCTGAGTCCATGAAACGCCGTTCAAGGACACGCCGTTCAAGGACACGCCCCGTTCTCTTCAGTGGTCGTAGCTCACTGGTGTACCAGGGGGCTGAGCGTGTGAAGGTGACGGTTCTGGGCTTGACTGGGGCAGGGCGGTCCAGGAGGGCGCTGAGTGTTGAATTGTAGAGATCCACAGATTCAGTGACTGAAGGGGGGTTGGCAGCGGATAGATGGAGGAGGTCAGTAGTCATGGTGACTGGGTTGATGTTTTTAAGGTTCCTGAAACTGATTTGTCAGTCTGGCTTATTGAGGGGGGACAAGGTGGGTAGCTCCATTGAGATGACCTTATGGTCGGACATGCCCAGATCGTGCAGCAACAGATTGCTGATGGAAGTGGAGTTGGTGATCGACAAATCAAGAGTGTGGCCTCTGGAGTGTGTTGGGACATTGACGTGTTGGGTGAGGTTGAGACTGTCAAGAAGATTAAGGAATTCAGCTACAGAGTAGGAAGGGGGGTTGTCAACATAAATATTATAATCACCGAGTATGATGATATTCCCTGGGGTTGTGTAGAGTGTGGTGAGGAGGTCATGTATCTCGGGGATGAAAGCTGGGTTTGGTTTAGGGGGCCGGTAAATCAGGAGAATTGTAGTGGAAAGTGGTGGTTTGCATTTAAATGCAAGACATTCAAATGAGGAGTGGACAGGCAGGGACAGGGGGGACAACTCAAAGTCTCCCCAGTGAACAACGGCAAAGCCACCACCGCAGCCAGTGGTGCGAGCTTTGCTGAGGTAGGTGTAGCCAGGGGGACAGGCTTCATTAAGACTAGAGAAGACATCTGGTTGTTGCCAGGTCTCAACTAGGCACATGAAGTGTATCTCCTCATTGATGATGTGATCATGAATAAAAGATGCCTTATTATTGAGGGATTGTGTATTTAAAAGTTCAATTTTAACAGGGGGTGCAAGGGTTGTGGTAGCGGAATGTCTCTATAGGGGCCGGAGTAGGCTGTAATCCACTCCACGTTTTCTGTCCTGCTTAGAATGAAATAGCCTCTTAGTGGCAGTGCGATGACGTACCAGTTGCACGACGGGCGTCCAGATTGAGGGAATGTTCTGCTCAGGTTGCTGGTGGTAAACAAAATGTCTGTGTGTACTCCGGTGGGTATAAAGGGGGCGACGCAATAGACCGAGTTCATTTATGATGGGGATGTTAAGTCCAAGAGTTATTGCAGAGTTGAGTTTGTGGAGTTGTGAGGAGGAATAACTCAACGCCATGCCAACCAAGGACGGATGCCACCTAGCCTCGCTAGCCGCTGGCCAAACAAGGTTAGCGCCACTTAGCAGCCAGCCAACAGCTGACCCGCTAGCCAACAGCTGACCCGCTAGCCAGCAGCTAGTCAGCCGGTAGCCCGTCTGCCAATGTCAACGTCAGAAAAACCTCTCACGGTGGACTCAAGCCAAGCTCGTGGAAGTTTGTGGACTGTAGGGCTGTAATCCAAAGTAGAAGCAAGGTCCAGATTGCTTTAGAAAAGTTAGCAAAAGAAAAAATAGGTATCTAAAACAGTAGGTGACTGATAGACTCGGTGAGCAACAGCGTCCAAAACACGCCAGCGTGCACCTCCTGACAAGCAACTGTACGACTCCACGCATAAAACACGTAAAAAAAGAGAACTGGCGCCCTGACAATAGCATTAAGTGACTATATATAACTAGTAACTTAGGTAATCTACTATAGACAAAAATAAAATAAAAAAAATCAACAAAAAGTTCAAAAATATTAAAAATACTGATAAAAACAAGCCAGACAGAGCGGCATTAGACTCGCCAGTGTCCCCGTTACTACGCAACCGCATAGACTTTGCTGCTCTCATCTACCTAGCCACACATTCTTGGTAAATTATTTGCGAAAGAACAGCTGATACAGCGGTAATAAGTTGTACTTTTAAATCAATGCATCTGCAAACACCGTACACCAAACACATATTTTCTTGACACAGACGTCGTGTACATGCCCATAACTTTTAGGATTGATGAGTATTTGATCGTGAGAAAACTTTGTTTTACCGCGACTGAGTGTTAAAAAGGAATGAATGAATGCCGGCGAGCGTGTGTGTATGTGTAAAAGAATGAATGAATGCGGGCGCGTGTGTGTGCGTCCACCTGTTTAAACACACGCAAACTAAACACGTAACGCATAATACAGTCCATGGCAATTTATATTAACGGGGGGACACATGCATATTAGGAACACAAGTCGGTAACGAAAATGCATACGATACTGATAAGAAACAATGTTTATAATGTATTGCGTATATCATTAAATAGAACCACGGTTACCGCATATCATATGTGTGTTAAGTTTTCTTTGCCGAAATTTATTATTAGCTTATTATCAGTATTTCTGAAGTTGTGGAAGAAAGCCTTGTTCCATGTGTGAATTAGGCCATATTATTTGGCCATAAACTGAGCCATTTGAAGTTTGAAATTTATGTGCATCTGTCTCATCGGACACTGCAGACGCGCTGTCAAAATATCAACTCGTCAGATTCAAATGCGCTCATGGCTCTTAAAGGGGATGGGAGCTGGCACTCTCATTGGTTTATTGCACATTACGCCCAAACCACACCTACGGGTAATCAGGCTATTTCAAACCAACCCTTTTTAGATTTGCGCCAGGCGCAAGAGTCATTTTTGCGCCGGTAAAATAGCGCCACGCCATAGAACCGCCCACAAAGCTACTTGCGCTTGGCGCTTCTCACTTGCGTTTCAGACCGTTAAAATAGGGCCCGGAGTGTCTTTCCATTGTGGATGTTGTTGTCATCGTAGATGAAACCGAATAGTGAAGGAGAGAGACAGAGTGAAAGAGAGAGAGAGAGAGAGAGAGAGAGAGAGAGAGAGAGAGAGAGAGAGAGAGAGAGTGACAGAGAGAGAGAGAGAGAGAGAGAGAGAGAGAGAAAGAGAGAGAGGGGAGAGTGACAGAGAGAGAGACAGAGAAACAGAGAGAGAGAGAGAAAGAGAGAGAGAGAGAGAGAGAGAGAGACAGAGGGAGGGACAGGGAGAGTGACAGAGAGAGGGACAGGGATTGAGAGAGAGCGAGAGTGAGAGAGAGAGAGAGAGTGAGAGAGAGAGAAAGAGAGAGAGAGAGAGAGGTTGTAGTAAATCCCTGGGTAAAAATAGGTTGATGAAGGCTGGCCCTGTCTCTGGAGAAAGCGAATTTGCACTGGTAAGCTAATTTGATATATAAAAGAATCTATGGGTAAAAAGTAAGTGTTTTATGTCCCAGCTCTCTTTTATGGATGGTCCATCGGACATACCTTGGCAGCAGCAATTTTTTTGCTCTATGCTACGGATGGCTCCCATTTCCATATTCTTTATAGATTTTTTTTACTTTCCCCTTTCACTTTATGGCTCTTGGCACAGCCCCCATCTTGGGTTGGCGCAGTACAAAGGCAGGGCCTCAGCAAGAGGGGCTATATTCTCCAGTTCTCCAATCATACACAGAATCAATCCACCCTAAAGTGCTCATGAGCAACAGCATGAATCTCTGCCTGCACAAGGGCACACTGACTGCGCCATTGACTGACCCTGACCTTCAACTTCCCGAAGAAGGCAAAGTGATAATATAATGGAATTAACGCCAGCGAACATTCAGTTAAAGTCTCAGTGACGGTCTTTAGGGCTCTACAGTTCATTTGAATGGTAAATTAAGACTTTGAAGCCACTTGTCTGTCTCATCATAATATGAAACCTTGAGATAGGACATATGTCTGATCCCCAATTCCAATAGTCAGCTGCACATAAATATTTTAGGTGGCCGACTATAATTAAAGTAACGTAATAATTATTGAATAATTCAATAATATTTGGTACATAAACTGTCGTAGACTATATATGTGACACCAAGTGGCGGCTGGTGATCAAAAATGTTGGTGGGGCACAGTAATAGACAGGGGGTCTGTGTTCAACCCCCCCCCCCACCCCACCCCATATGAAAAATTGAATTGAATAGATTTGATTTCCTGTACGCATGCATTTTGGGGATGGCCACTACCTATTTGCCTACTATTCATTCAGATTCATAGCCTACATCCTGACTTGCTGGGCCTGGACAAGCTTACACTGCATATGCAGACCTACTTTATGGCCATTCCAACAGCCATTGGTATTTGACCCATTTTTGTTATTCTTATATTGAGACAAATCATGATCACAGTCCTATAGCGTCCATTTTTTGTGAGTCTCAATGTCTACTTCAAATTAAGTTAGAAACATGGGACAGTTGCTTCATTTTGTTTAAAAGCCACAGGCCGAAAGACTAAATTAATATGTAACTTACTTGCTCCTTTTAAGTATAACATTGCTTGGGGAGTCCAATTCCTCCACCGCTGAAAAGGGTGGAAAAGGGTGGTGCGCGAATGCTGCTGAGGGAGGTAGTCTATTTGATTGATTCGCTGAATTGTCCAATCATGTTGTGATAACAAAAAAGAAAAGCAATACCATTGGCCTGGGGCGCACAATGGTGCGACCCGAGGGCGAATTTTCTTGCACCAATGAAAAGCTGTCTCTGCTTGATAGACAGCAAAAAGTTAGCGAGCTTACATTGACTTCAACGTGGCCGGCGCCCCTGACTTGGAGGAGGGCTTTATTTCGAATGACCAATAACTAGCCTAGCCCAAATCATTGACGTTCAGACACATTTAAATGATTGCTGGCAGTGACAAGTATATCGCACAATTAAACGAGGATAAACGCTATGTATTTTTGTTGATTTATTTCGTATTGATAATAGTTGATTAATAGTTTGCAGATATATTCAAGTGAAAATTTCACGGAGGGGCGGCGCCCTAGTGCCCTCTATTGACCCACCGCCACTGGTGACACCGAAATATAAAAATACAATCAATTAAGTATAATTAAACAATTAATTATTATTGAACAATCACATAGACCATGAATTAGCTTTTAGCCGAGGAGCGGTTGCGGGTGACATGGCCCAATTCAGTGTTAGGGGTAACGCGTTACAAAATGGTGGTTAACATAATTTACCCACGGAACTATGGGTGGGGGGTGTGTTTAGCACGGACTCTTTTAGCAGACGGAACGACCGTCTCAGTTCAGTCCTGCTTGCCTTTCAAATGTACTGTTTTCAAGTTGTGTTAATTAAAACTCAGTGCTGGATACTCCGCCTCCGACTCCCGTCTCTCGGCACACTGGTGACCCCGTAGGTCTCGCTTCAGGGACCAAAACGAACATGGCGAATAACGCTTTTATCAAGTTGCCGGAGTTCTGGGAGTTTTCATCGACGGCGTGGTTCGCGCAGACGGAGGCGCAGTTCGCCATCCGTGACGTCACGGACGACACTGCATGCTATTACCACGTCGTATCGGCGCTGGGGACAGCCACTGCGACCCAGGCGGCGAATTTAATAGCCAATCCCCCGAACCAGGGAAAGTACAGAGACCTCAAAGCCTTCCTCTTGAAGACTTTTGAGCTGTCGCAGTTAGAGCGGGCCCAATTGTTGTTGGCTATTCGGGGCCTCGGGGACAGCAAACCCTCCGAGCATATGGAGATGATGCTCAACCTGCTGGGTGCGGAAGAGCCTAACTTCCTCTTCATAGAGCTGTTCTTCCAACACATGCCACCGCAGGTCTGGACGGCACTCACGGGCACGAGGATTACCGAGCCACGTGCGTTGGCAGAAGAAGCCAACCTTAATTCCTGGCTGCTCAGAGCTTTGTACCCGAGGTGCTAGCCCCAGCACGCAGTGTCTACCCCCCGGACAATGACAGACTAGCCAACAGAGCCCCAGTGGCCGCCGAAGGCCGTGCCAGCACAGGTATGTGCTATTTTTACGCGCGTTTCGGCGCTAAGGCAAAGAGGTGCCGGTCCCCGTGCAACTTCAAAACGACAGGAAACGCCAAGGCTTGCACTCATTAGTGGCCGTGAGTGCAGGCACGTCAACCCGGCTATTGTTCATCAGAGACACTCTCTCCGGCCGCAAGTTTCTTTGCGACACCGGCGCTCAGAGGAGCGTCCTGCCAGCTACGGTGGAGGACACCGCGCCTGGCGTCCACGGCCCAAAGTTGAGGTCCGCTAACGACACACCCATCCGCACATATAGACACCAACGAAGGCCGCCATGTTGGCCCATCCGTCGCAAAATGCCCCATCGCCATCACCACCGATGTGTCTGACAATGCCGTCGGCGCGGTGCACGAACAAAGGGTCGATGGGGCCTGGCAGCCGCTCGCCTTTTTCAGTCGCCAGTTGACCCCCAGGGAGCGCAAATACAGTGCGTTCGACAGGGAACTCCACTTCTCCACTCGCCACTTCCGGTTCCTCCTGGAAGGCCGAGAGTTTGCGGCTTTCGTGGACCGCAAGCCACTAACATTCTGCATGTCCAAGTTGGCGGAACCGTGCTCTGCCCGCCAGCAGCGCCAGCTTTCGTACATCTTCGAGTAAACCACGGACATCCGACACATTGCTGGCAACTCCAACGTGGTTGCAGACTGCCTCTTAAGAACAGTCATCGTAGCCATCCAACTGGGCCTGGATTACGTTCGTATGAGCGTGGACCAGGCCTCCGACCATGGGGTCCAGACCCTGGGGAATTCGGATACGGGTTTGCGCCTGGAGAAGGTCGCGGTGGGCAGATCAGACGTGAGGCTATGGTGCGACGTCTCCACAAGCCAGCCTCGACCGCTGGTCCCGGTGACCTGCCGCCGGCCCGTTTTTGAGGCGCTGCATGGCCTTTCCCACCCCGGCAGGAAGCCGTCAGTGAAATTGTTTTCCCAGAGGTTTGTGTGGCAGGGGCTTAGAAAGGACGTTAGTGCTTGGGTCAGCTCATGCGTTGACTGTCAAAGATCCAAGGTGCACCGCCATATTAAGGCCCCCTTTGGAGAGTTTACTGTTCCCGAGAGGAGGTTCGACCACGTCAACGTCGACCTGGTTGGACCGCTTCCCTCCTCTCACGGGTTTACCTACCTCTTCACCATGGTCGACCGGATGACCCGCTGGCCTGAAGCTGTTTCCCTCTCCTCGACGTCGGCTTCTGACGTGGCACACACGTTCATTGGCACGTGGGTTGCGCGCTTTTGGACTCCTTCAGACCTCTCCTCGGACTGGGGCTCACAGTTCACCTCGGAACTTTGGAACGCGTGGCTGAGGGGTTGGGGGTCAAGCTGCACCGCACTACCGCCTATCACCCCCAGGCAAACGGCTTGTGCGAATGTTTCCACCGTTCCATGAAGGCGGCCCTACGGGCCAGCTTGAAGGACGGCGACTGGGTGGATAGGCTGCCATGTGTAATGCTCGGCCTCAGGTGCGCCCCTAAGGAGGACCTGCAGTCCTCATCGGCGGAGCTGGTCTACGGGCAGGCCCTATGAGTGCCAGGGGATTTTATTCCTGATACCTCGGTTCCCTGGTTGGCGGCCAGACAACGTTCCTCCCTCCTGGAAACCGCCAAGGTTTTCGCGCCCGTTCCCACGTCGCAACACGGCACTCCCACTTTCCGCATGCCCCCCGATCTGCGCGCGGTGGACTATGTCTTCATTCGCCACAACGCCCACCGTGGTCCCCTACGCCCTCCTTACGATGGCCCGTTCAGGGTTTTACGCCACGGCGACAAGTGCCTGGTGGTAGACGTCGGGGGTAGGCCTGAGACCGTTTCCTGGGATACGACTAAGCCAGCTAACGTGAACGTTTCCAGACCGGTGGAGGTGGCGCAACTCCCACGCCGGGGACGTCCACCTCCGCCGTGCCCCACGCTGGCCATGAGACTCCCTTGACCTCGTTGACCCCCGGGACCTCCGAGTTGGTGGACGGCACTGACGTGCCTGCTGCTTCCTCTGCCTCGGCCCCTGTCATCCGCTCGCGACGGGGTAGGGTCGTCGCCCCTTTCCGTCACAAGGACTTTGATTATGGGTGAATTCTGGGGGGGCTTGTGTGGTGGTTAACATAATTCACCCATGGAACTATGGGTGGAGGGCGTGTTTAGCACAGACTCTTTTAGCAGATGGAACGAACGTCTCAGTTCAGTCCTGCTTGTCTTTCGAATGTACTGTTTTCAAATTGTGTTAATTAAAACTCAGTGCTGGATACTCCGCCTCTGACTCCCGTCTCTCGGCCCTACACACATTACAGTAACGATATCAATTTTTTGGGTAACGAAGTAAAGTAACGCATTACATTTAAAATATCGGCAACTACACTACTTTACTAGACTATAGTAACGCGCTTTCCTGCGTTACCCAAGCCGTGTTTGCCTGCGTATAAAGTTCTGATCTGTTGTGGTGCGTGCATGCATGCTGCCTGTGTGTCTGCAGCGCCTGCTTGCCTTGGCACGTTGCCATAGCGATCTATTTGAGTGACGTAGCTGCTTGTGCGAAGGAGTGTTCAAGTGTTGGAGCGCAGAAGCAGGTGACACAGAAAGATAGGCTGGTTGCAGGGTTCATTGTAGAAGACATGCTTCCCCTGTTGACTATTGAATCGCCTGATATGATTTTCCCATTACCAACACATTACCAACATTAACAAGTGTTATACCGACATGGAATCGAAGCCCAAAATAATTTTCGAGTCCTCCCTGGATCATGTGTGCACCACCGCGGACATTTGGTCCGCCAACAACAAAAGTTACTTAGGAATGAGGGTGCACTGGATAGACAGCATTACTTTAAAACTTGAGAAGGCTGCTCTTGCCTGCAAGAGGGTGAGAGGAAGACACACTTACAATGTCATAGCTTGCGGAATAGATCAAGTTCATTCAGCCTTTGGACCACATAAAGTAACAGCATGTGTCACCGCCGCTTAAGTGCATTTCTGTTTTAATTGTATGGGATAAAGTGACCTTTTTATATTTTTCATTGACCACTTAATTTTTGTTCTCATGTTTCCCAAAGCCTGCGTTTTGAAACTTGTGTGTTGCTACTGATTGACCTCACCATAGCCTACTTTATCCTGTTGTTTGTGGATTTTACAGTGAGGCATTTCTTTGTGCAGACAGGGATATTGTTCTTTCATATGGTTTTATATGCTATTTTGTATAGATTTATACAATAAACACTAAGTGATGATAGGGCTATGATGTTTCTCCATGTATCTACAGTAAATTAAGAAACAGGAAAGTAAATTAATAAGTAGTGAAGTTACTTTTCAAATGCCGTAACTAGTAAAGTAATCTCATTACAATTTACAGAAGTAACTAGTAATAAGTTACTAATTACATTTTTTGAGCAACTACCCCAACACTGGCCCAATGTATCTGAGACTAAGATGGCAGCCAAGCTTGCTTTTACACTTGCAGAGAGAGACAGGGGACCTGATACCCTTCATTTAGCCCCCCTCTGGAGGGAAAAGGGTGTGTATGTGTGTGCGGGTGTGTCTGTGTTTGTTCGCTTTTAATGACATTTGATGGATCTTCCCAGAGGCAGGACTCCTAAGTTACACACACTGATGAAAGCACAAACATGTGTGACATTTCAACTGCACACATTTTCATCTCTAACCCTCCACAGGGTAACAGCCA
>NC_136940.1:15164540-15197040 GCF_949987615.1 Pollachius pollachius
CTACTGTGCTCTGCTTGGTGTGTGTGTGTGTGTGTGTGTGTGTGTGTGTGTGTGTGTGCGCGCGCGTGTGCGTGCGTGCGTGCGTGCGTGCGTGTAACAGAGAGGAAGTCAGAAAAAGCAAGGGGATGAACTTATGTTATACTAATAATTGCGTTTATTTTTTTTGTTGAGCTGTAAAGTTTCGTTTCTGAAAAGTTATGATCGTGTCCATATCTTAACAGCAGCTCATCGTTTGTCTTAACACTCGTTTAGACATAAAAGCCTCACTTGGCACCGCACCACTCAAACAATCAAAAATATTGGCATACGGTTACAACTCCGCCGTCTACCCACTGACGTCTCGTTTTCCCTTTTATCCGTCTTTTACACAGTCGCTTTTCTGTTGTTGCGGATTCTATTTCATGCTCTTTTCGCTTGGAACCGCGAAATAAGGACAGTTCGGCAGCAGACGGGTTAAGGCGAACCCGGCCTTGTGATTGGCTGTCGGTTCGGCGGCCTGAACCACCCTTCAGAGGGAGGTAACTAGGCAACTTCAGCGGCAGCAGCCGATCGAGGGGACCAGCAAGTGCGTGTGTGTATGTGTGTGTGTGCGTGTGCGTGTGCGTGTGTGTGTGTGTGTATGTGTATGTGACAGAGCGAGAGAGCAGAGAGGAGGAGGAGGGAGGGAAACAAGCAGGAAAAACGCGCTGAAAGCTTGACATACTTTTGTGGGCATGTGAAAAGATGTAACTCATCTTGGGAAGGAATCTCCCGGGATGGGAAACTGGATTATTACTCCCTTTACCGAGACACCGCGGTGGACGTCCGAGTAGGCGAACCGGGGGACACACACACACACACACACACACACAACGGAATGACTGGATTCTAACCTTTCGCAGAATGGGAACTTACTCTGCTCGATTTTCGTTAAGTGAAAAGGTAAGTGCTCGAGTGCATAATGTTGCAGCACGATTGACGACTTTATGTTTAAATTGCGGAGCGGTTCCCATTGACCTGGACGGCAGTGTTTAGTCGGGATTTCTGGGAGCCTGTGGATTCAAAGTGCTTGTCCTCAATCACTGCAACGCTTCCGCTGATGCATTGGTCTTTTAGCATGAGAAATAATTTACACAGTGACACAGTGTGTAATGTTGTCATATATTTGTAGCCTGCGCGCGTGTGTGTGTGACGAGTGTGTCATTCTGAGTATAAGTGTGTTTGTCAGAAAGACATAAATGGGATAAGAGGGACATGGAAACGGATGAGAGAGCTGAAAAGTGGCGTGCTGCTGCTGGTAGCTTATGTCCTCTGTGTTTGTAGGCTACAAGTGTACCGGTTTGACGTTTGGTCTAAAGGGATTCAGCGTGATGTGTAAATGGCTTCATTTTCCTAAAATGATTGTAGTAACGCGTGACTCGCGCATGCTTTCCCGCTCCCGGTGTGCGGGGGGTCCGGTCTGCACCCCCCCCCCCCCCCCCCCCCCCCCCCCCCCCATGTTATCTTCTGCCGGTACACTGTTTTTTTTTTTGTTGCCAGAAACGGCTCTTAACAAGGGCTGATTTAGTTTCCAGCTGGAAGGCTTTTTCCGCCTAGAGGGTGAAGTGAAACTAAGTAGAACGCGTGTATTTTACTCGAGGTTATTCTGTGGGTGAAATGTGTGTTTCTTTTTTAATACATAGGCCTATATGAATGTTAATTCATTGGAGTGTTGGTTTGAAACGATTCCCTGCAGTTAATCGTCAAGGGTTCAAGGAGAAAAAAAGAGAAAGGGAGAAAGATGTAGACGTAGTGCGGGAGAGAATTAGCAGGTCAGTTTGCGGAAAAGGGGGCCGAGGCTCCGCTGCAGCTAAAAGCCGCATTAATCACGGCGCGCGGTGTTGCTCTGCAGCCCATTTCTCATCCGCGCGCCTTCTTCCACGCACGCACACAAGCATGCACGCACGCGCTCCTGATTCCGTGAAATCCCGAAACCGTGCGTAATCAGTTACTACGATTCAGTTTCGTCTACTAGGTTGACTGTCTTCCTTCATTTCGATGAGTTGTATCTGGTTTGGGAGTGCGCAAATGCACGCGCTTTCCCGTTTGTGTGTGTGTATGATTGTGTGTGTGGGTGTGGGTGTGTGTGTGTGCGTGTGTGTGTGTGTGTGTTTGTTTTGGGGTTTAGAAGGACAGATTTCAAGACATTTCAAAGAGCTACGAGGACCCTCCGGTATAGGAGGACAGTTGGCTGTCCTCATAAAAATAAACCTTATTAAACCTTTTCTCAGCATGTTTTAATACCCAAAAAGTGGTTTTCTCAAAAGTCCTTATGTACCAAAAATCTGACATATTTTGTATATTTGTGTGTCCGCCACTGCCCCTATCGGTGGTCGTGGTCCCTGCATGCTGCGACACACAAGCGCGGGAAATTATACACAACGCGGGAGATTATACACAACGCGCGAAATTAGACGCTAACTCAACACTGCACATGCTCATTTTGATATTTGGCTGGAAAGAAGAGAGCTACTACGTCTCTGATTACCAGATTCATTTGCTGGGAGTTCTGGAAATGCACGTTGTGGAGAGCAGGTAAGAAATGGTAAATGGAAATGGTTTGGTAAGATTAACACTATTGTATTTATTATTTATTTATTATTTATTAACTCCCACGTGAGGAAAGTATAGCCAGAGGTTATGGCTTGGCAAGCTTAATGTCCAGCGCTAGGGTTGTGCCCAGGGGCGATTCTAGGGTCAGAGCTTTAGAGGTGCTGAGCACTCAATGAGCCCCACTGCCACACCACCCACCCTTTTTTCACACAAAAACAAAAAATATTTATATTGAAAAATAACTTCATAATTTTAACATTGGTTCAACTAACTCAAAAGATTTTTTTCTTTTTTTGGAGCCCTTTCCAGAAGTATGTAAGTATGTTTTGGACATTATTTAACAATTTCAAAGACGAACAAATATAATTTTTAGAATAACATTTCTTACTCCCAAGTTTTAGGGGTGCTGAGCCCCTTTTTAGGGGTGCTTCAGCACCCCTAAAAATGGGCTAGCCTCGCCCCTGGTTGTGCCGCTGGACAATGTCATCGTCCATCGTGATGGCTGACCGACATCACGATGGACGGCCACCATCGTGATGCCCCCCCCGCCATCAGACACACACTCATCCTCCTAGTCTCTTATTTTATATAAGCTAAAAACGTTGCAGGGATTGCTCTGTAAATTAATGCTTGGACAGCGTTGACTACGGAGGCGTGTGCCTACGGGCCCGAGACCGTTCACTTTCTTACTGACTGGGTTGTGCAGAGTGCGATCCTGTAGACCCGCTCAATGCCAGAGAGGCACACTGCGGAAAACATGTTCGGCTAACATTTTTCGTTTCCAAATATTTATTTAAAAACGAAAATATCTTTTTTAGTGCGTGTGTGTTAAATTAAATGTTTTTATATCTTAAACAAATTCCGTTGCAAATAGGAGGCGCGCAGCATGAATATCCTAACTAAAAAAAGTTAGTCGGCCAACGCAGACACATTGTCATTTAGTATCTGAGCATACTGTTTGAATATCCATGGTATTAGTGAGATGAAAAGTGGTGAAGTTGTGTTGTTGTTTACATTTTTGTTTTTTTTGTTAGTAACTTCCATCATGCCACGGAGAACTCCCTTTCAGGATGCCACTAATCACATCCTTGCAGGAAGAGACAAGAATTCAATGTTAGAAATCAAATATATTAATCCAGTTAAAGGTGAGTGGTTTTCAGTCTATGACTATTAATTGTACAAACATCAATATAAATTAAAGTTGTTAATAGTATTTAAATAATATCTTAGTTAATAGTGGGCCTGTCTGTTGCTGTATTCTACACTTGGACATGTATTCATTATTGTACATGAGGAATTGAAAAAAAAGCACAACGTTGCATTGTAGCAATTTATAGGAATAATTCATTCTATTAGATTATTTGCAGTGCTGAGTTGTATCCAATGGATAGTCTGCTACCCCTGTTACTCTAATAAGGTTGTGTCTGCAGGTCGTGGTATCTTCACTTTAGCTGTTTTCAATCAAGGAGACTTTGTGGTCGAGTATAGAGGGGAGCTCAGTGATGCAGCCGAAGCCGAACATAGACGTAAACTGTACCACAATGCATGTTCGATCTTCATGTTTGACTTCACATGGAAGCAGAAGACATGGTGGTAGGTTCAGAATGACTAATACTGTATGTTTAGATTACTATAGTGAGAAGTCAGGATTTCTGAGGTAAAGATCTTGTGTTGCAATTTAACTTGCATCAACTGTGCATCGAACATCTATACTAGTATTGAATGTTGGCATTAGTGTACTGTAGTTGCTTGCAAATTAAAGTACAATTCAAAAGTGTCACTATAAACGTCTGTTTAGTGCATGATGTTTGTACATTTGCAGCATTGATGGAGCACTTGAAGATGGGTCATTTGGACGACTGGTAAACGATGAGCACAAGGCACCAAATTGCAGAATGAAGTTGATCGAAGCAGATGGGAAGCCACATCTCTGCCTTTTTGCACTCAAGGAAATTATGGCAGGAACTGAAATCACTTATGACTATGGTGGGAAAGAATGGCCCTGGCGTAAAGAGGTGGGTCATTTTGATTTTTTTCCCCTATGAATTGGTGTCAAGGTTTAAAAAATATAGCCTATAGTTTGACATCTTGATAAAAATGAAATCATCTCTTTGTGTTAAGCTGTGTCAGTTTCATGATGCCACAGAGATTACACAATACCTATCGCTTGTTAGTGCCAACAATCATAACCAAAAAACAGAAGTCACTGCTTGGTGAGAAGTCACATCTTGGTGGTCTTCAATCTGTTTTTTAGTCAATCGTGTCTCTCTCCCAGATGATGAGAGCAAGCTTATCTGTATGTTTTGTAGATTCCCCCTACTGTTACAAGCACTGCTGCCCAAGAGTCTATCAAAGACTGTTTCAAAGCCCAAATCATGCCATCCACAGTCTGTATTGAAGGTCAGTGAATGTTTGACTAAATGTTTTATCTAGTTGTCAATGGTGTGCTATAGATGATTGAGAAACATTTGTGCCACATATGGCCATGTTTACTGAGATGGTTTTTACATTAGTTATGGTGGCCGTATAAACATATTGTGTCTATAAAGAATGTGAACCAGCGACAGTGTGGTTGCTTCTAGAGTGATGCACAACCCCACCCTCCCTGGCCTTCTTCATATTCTTTCCTGTATTCTACAGAGACCAGAGAGAGACCAGAAGTCCAGTCCTGCAATATGACATCAGGCAGCTCTGCTTGTGAGGTAAGGTTGAATACGGCTGTCTGTTAAACCAATAAGTCCCATTGTTTTACAATGGCTAAGGAAAGAAGTAGGTCACAACACAAAGCATCACCATGTACACTTGGCATAGTTTTATTGAACAAGGGCACAGGAAAATGTAGTGAACTATTCGTAAATAACAATTCTTCCGCAAAATATATTTTCTCTAGCTGAATTGTTGGCAAGTAATTCACAAATGCAGACAGCGTAACTTTTCTAAGGTGTACTAACATAGAACAAAAAGCAGAGATGTGATGGGAATTTCACAACAGGATCAAATGTGATCCAGCCGATCATATTCAAGGGTCATTTTAAATTGTTACTCTGTTTTAGTCAGTTCAACTGTACAATAACACAATTGTGTAAGTGATGTCCAAGTTCACATGTGCATTTTTCTGTTTAACTTGTTTAGACACAACTCAGCGGTGCAAGCTTCCCTTCTGGCCAACACTCCGTTGCAGAGCTTAGTGACCACACCCATTACTTGGAACCCGATGTTTTCTCTACAGACTTATTCAGAGGTGAGTCCCTGCTTGAAGAAACAATGCCTGGTAAATACTAGGGTCTGGCAAGGTACTGTGCATTCATGTACTGTGTTCTCTTCAACAGACACCGAATGGAGAGCAGAGTGTCAGTCATCCAGTCCCACACCAGACTGTCCTGCGCATGAGGTTAGTTTGAATTTAGCTGTTTATTTTGGGATATATGAATGTTTAGAAATGATGTAGTTTCGTAAGGGACATATTTATCAATGAATTACAATTATACTGCAGGTACAGTCTGAAAATCTTTGTCGGTACAGATAGCCATCACTTAACACTGTTCCCCTGTCTACATCATTTTGAGTGTCATACACTTAAGGGTTTGAGTGAAATGGACACTGTACCAGTTGATGTTTGTTCATCTTTGCATATTGCTGTTCATTTTTTAGGTGCATTGTGTCAGAGGTCAAAGTGGCACTTCTTCTGCGAAAGAGGGGATTGGAGAAGTTGGTGGCCAGCACCAGGAGGTGTCATCCCCTGTGTTCTCAGCAGACCTTGCCAGTGGTCAGTTACAGTTTTGAGTAAATGTTGTTAACTTCTGGCAATGCATGTCATGCCTGCCAAGTGGTTGCAGCATGAAAAATGTGGCGATATCAGGCCATTTTTCTATGTCTTGATGGACATTTTGAGTAGAATATCATCTGTCAGGGATGTGAGTTGAGTATGTTATGCCTATATGTGGTTTTATGACTTGAGGAAAGTCGAGCACTGAATCTCCCTGTGTTCTCTTGTACAGAGACCGAATCAAGATCAGGGTGTCAATCATCCAGAGCTGCGCCAAATGACTCTGCTTGTGAGGTGAGTTTGAATTTACCTGTGTTTTGAAATTGACCAATGGTTAGAAGTACTGTGATGTTCCATGGAACACAATTTTCACTGTTTTAGTAAACATCTTGCAGCTACAGTGGAAATGTCCTCTTTTCAGTATGGATGGTTTTACTAACCATGGTGTCCCCCCAACACTGTTTTTTTTCTGAGTGTGCCATACACTGGGAGTTCAATAATGGAAATGTCTTCTATTCAGTATGGATGGTTTTACTAACCATGGTGTCCTCACAACACAGTTTTTTTTCTGAGTGTGCCATACACTGGGAGTTCAATAATGGAAATGTATTCTATTCAGTATGGATGGTTTTACTAACCATGGTGTCCTCACAACACAGTTTTTTTTCTGAGTGTGCCATACACTGGGAGTTCAATAATGGAAATGTCTTCTATTCAGTATGGATGGTTTTACTAACCATGGTGTCCTCACAACACAGTTTTTTTTCTGAGTGTGCCATACACTGGGAGTTCAATAATGCAAGACTTAGAGTTTGATCAAGGATGTCATTAAAAGTCCAAAGGACAGTGTCCTTGCATACCATGAGGTTGTCTGTGTTACAAACTGTCCTCACATAACGTGAATATTCCCCTGTCTCACATACAGATATAGAAACTACAGCACTTACTTGTAAAGTGGCTAGTTAAGGAATAGCGTTTTTTTCTCTTTAATACACATTCTTCCTTGTGGCATCAATGTGTACCTATATGGTGCATTGTCAGCTGTTTCCTGCGGCTTGATGCTGAAATTTGTTATGCAGTGACATGCCTCCCTTATCCAAAATGATTGCTAAATCTTGTTAAATATTCTGTCTTTGCACATACTGTATGGAGTATTCCCATCTGTACCAGTTGATGCCTGTTCATCTTTGCATATTGCTGTTCATTTTTTTAGGTGCACTGTGTCAGCGGTCAAAGTGGCACTTCTTCTGCAAAAGAGGGGATTGGAGAAGTTGGTGGCCAGCACCAGGAGGTGTCATCCCCTGTGTTCTCAGCAGACCTTGCCAGTGGTCAGTTACAGTTTTGAGTAAATGTTGTTAACTTCTGGCAATGCATGTCATGCCTGCCAAGTGGTTGCAGCATGAAAAATGTGGCGATATCAGGCCATTTTTCTATGTCTTGATGGACATTTTGAGTAGAATATCATCTGTCAGGGATGTGAGTTGAGTATGTTATGCCTATATGTGGTTTTATGACTTGAGGAAAGTCGAGCACTGAATCTCCCTGTGTTCTCTTGTACAGAGACCGAATCAAGATCAGGGTGTCAATCATCCAGAGCTGCGCCAAATGACTCTGCTTGTGAGGTGAGTTTGAATTTACCTGTGTTTTGAAATTGACCAATGGTTAGAAGTACTGTGATGTTCCATGGAACACAATTTTCAGTGTTTTAGTAAACATCTTGCAGCTACAGTGGAAATGTCCTCTATTCAGTATGGATGGTTTTACTAACCATGGTGTCCCCCCAACACTGTTTTTTTTCTGAGTGTGCCATACACTGGGAGTTCAATAATGGAAATGTCTTCTATTCAGTATGGATGGTTTTACTAACCATGGTGTCCTCACAACACAGTTTTTTTTCTGAGTGTGCCATACACTGGGAGTTCAATAATGGAAATGTATTCTATTCAGTATGGATGGTTTTACTAACCATGGTGTCCTCACAACACAGTTTTTTTTCTGAGTGTGCCATACACTGGGAGTTCAATAATGGAAATGTCTTCTATTCAGTATGGATGGTTTTACTAACCATGGTGTCCTCACAACACAGTTTTTTTTCTGAGTGTGCCATACACTGGGAGTTCAATAATGCAAGACTTAGAGTTTGATCAAGGATGTCATTAAAAGTCCAAAGGACAGTGTCCTTGCATACCATGAGGTTGTCTGTGTTACAAACTGTCCTCACATAACGTGAATATTCCCCTGTCTCACATACAGATATAGAAACTACAGCACTTACTTGTAAAGTGGCTAGTTAAGGAATAGCGTTTTTTTCTCTTTAATACACATTCTTCCTTGTGGCATCAATGTGTACCTATATGGTGCATTGTCAGCTGTTTCCTGCGGCTTGATGCTGAAATTTGTTATGCAGTGACATGCCTCCCTTATCCAAAATGATTGCTAAATCTTGTTAAATATTCTGTCTTTGCACATACTGTATGGAGTATTCCCATCTGTACCAGTTGATGCCTGTTCATCTTTGCATATTGCTGTTCATTTTTTTAGGTGCACTGTGTCAGCGGTCAAAGTGGCACTTCTTCTGCAAAAGAGGGGATTGGAGAAGTTGGTGGCCAGCACCAGGAGGTGTCATCCCCTGTGTTCTCAGCAGACCTTGCCAGTGGTCAGTTACAGTTTTGAGTAAATGTTGTTAACTTCTGGCAATGCATGTCATGCCTGCCAAGGGGTTGCAGCATGAAAAATGTGGCGATATCAGGCCATTTTTCTATGTCTTGATGGACATTTTGAGTAGAATATCATCTGTCAGGGATTTGAGTTGAGTATGTTATGCCTATATGTGGTTTTATGACTTGAGGAAAGTCGAGCACTGAATCTCCCTGTGTTCTCTTGTACAGAGACCGAATCAAGATCAGGGTGTCAATCATCCAGAGCTGCGCCAAATGACTCTGCTTGTGAGGTGAGTTTGAATTTACCTGTGTTTTGAAATTGACCAATGGTTAGAAGTACTGTGATGTTCCATGGAACACAATTTTCAGTGTTTTAGTAAACATCTTGCAGCTACAGTGGAAATGTCCTCTATTCAGTATGGATGGTTTTACTAACCATGGTGTCCCCCCAACACTGTTTTTTTTCTGAGTGTGCCATACACTGGGAGTTCAATAATGGAAATGTCTTCTATTCAGTATGGATGGTTTTACTAACCATGGTGTCCTCACAACACAGTTTTTTTTCTGAGTGTGCCATACACTGGGAGTTCAATAATGGAAATGTATTCTATTCAGTATGGATGGTTTTACTAACCATGGTGTCCTCACAACACAGTTTTTTTTCTGAGTGTGCCATACACTGGGAGTTCAGTAATGGAAATGTCTTCTATTCAGTATGGATGGTTTTACTAACCATGGTGTCCTCACAACACAGTTTTTTTTCTGAGTGTGCCATACACTGGGAGTTCAATAATGGAAATGTCTTCTATTCAGTATGGATGGTTTTACTAACCATGGTGTCCTCACAACACAGTTTTTTTTCTGAGTGTGCCATACACTGGGAGTTCAATAATGGAAATGTCTTCTATTCAGTATGGATGGTTTTACTAACCATGGTGTCCTCACAACACAGTTTTTTTTCTGAGTGTGCCATACACTGGGAGTTCAATAATGCAAGACTTAGAGTTTGATCAAGGATGTCATTAAAAGTCCAAAGGACAGTGTCCTTGCATACCTTGAGTTTGTCTGTGTTACAAACACGTGCACAGATTTTTCCAGGGGTTTTCCAGATATTCCAGGGTTAATCAACGATTGTTTTTTTTTTTGTCTTTTGTTGTTTTTAGACAATGAAGAAATGTTGGCTTCTGGCACTTTTGGATCGCCTCATCTCTCTGAGACTGCAGCTCAAGGTATAATCTCAATGATGGACCCAACATTTACCGAACATATCGTAATGAGCTGGGATCTGTGGGTTCATTAGAGTGTATTAAAAGTGTTTTAGTCAGGAATTTTCCAGTAGTACGATGGTTAGAAACTTTGTTACAAGCTTACCTTTTTGTCATCTCTCTTCATTGTGACACATATGCTTTGTGGTTAGTATTTTGATGTGTTCAGTAGTTTGCATGATCATTTTAAAACAACAGGGAAGACTTGGCCTGTGTAAAATGTATATAATTTCCTAGTAAAATTATTACTCAAGGTATGGTTGCACACTCAGGCTCTCCTGACTTCACCCGCTTCAACAACTTTGCCATGAGCATAGTTATTATAATATAGAATTGGCTGTCTGCTTGTCATGTGCATGGTAGTAGAATATATTACAGTTTTACATGTATCCCCTCTATGCCCATGATGTTTGATTGGTAGGCAGACAGGCTCTTTAAGCCCATACATTTATACTGTGCAATGTTTTTTTAGATGACCAGGGGAACTCTGCCTGTGTAACTTCTGGTTCACCTGATCTCCCTGACTCAGTTACTCAAGGTATTATTTAAATGCGGTCACTAGGCACACTTGCCAATGTGCAGTCAACACTTACATTATGTTTGGTTAGACATATGTAAGGGATAATGTATAGAACACCAGTCATTATGGGGAATATGAGCCCAGACAGGGCGACACGAAGCGGAGGGGTCTAGCTTCGTCCTGAAAGGGCTCATATTCCCCATTGATTGGTAGGCAGACAGGCTCTTTAAGCCCATACATTTATACTGTGCAATGTTTTTTTAGATGACCAGGGGAACTCTGCCTGTGTAACTTCTGGTTCACCTCATCTCCCTAACTCAGTTACTCAAGGTATTATTTAAATGTGGTCACTAGGCGCACTAGGCACACTTGCTAATGTACAGTCAACACACAAATCATATAAAGAAGCTGGGTCTATTTTGTTTTTAACAAGCAGTGTAATGAAATGTCATGTTAATGAAAACAATCCAACTTCATTTTTAGCAGATCTAGTCAATTTATTACCACACATATTTTGTCTACACAAGTTCCAGTTTGTTTGGCAATTTTGAACAGCAACTTCCCTACCTGCAAGTACATCCTTGCAAATACATCTTTTTTATCTTCTAATCTTTTTTTTAATTGTTCAGGTTTCCGTGTTTCATCAAGGCGGTGTACGAAGAGACCATGGTCTGGTGAGGAGATACAAGCCGTGATGAAACATCTGAGGCCTTTTGTTGAAAACGGTGTCACTGCCACCAGTGGGCAGTGCCTGCAGTGCAAGGAAAAGGAACACCCTATCTTGGAGACAAGATCCATTCAAAACATTCGAGATTTTGTACGCAACAGAGGCTTGGCCTTTAAAAGGCATTCAAATGCAAAACGCTAAATGCACTTTTGGATTGCTTGAGCCTTTCTAGGCATGTTTTACAAGTTGGTGTTCTGTGTTCAGAAATGGGTTAGTTCACTTCATTTATTTTGTTCACGGGCAGTTTTTTGTTTGTTTGTTTGTTTTGCTTTGTCCTTTGTTAAGGAAGAGATTCTTGAGGTGACCAAATCAAATATAGTTCAGTGATTCAACAAATGTTGTGTTGTGTGTTAATAATGACAAACATATAATAATTATTATATAATAAATAATTATTTTCAAAATTTTTAGCTTAAATGTAGATGAGTTAAGTTAATATTAGTATGGTGTACCTAATAATCCTTTAGGTGAGTGTATACCCTCACTTTGTAATCTGTGATAATATCCCAAAGTAGATAAACATGTTTTTGAAGAGTGGGTTGGTAAGGAGCAAGTGTAGTTAGTTATATTTGGAGAAATGAGATTCCTTTATTCATGTTGATGTTAAAAGTCCAGGTCACTTCTAAAGGTAGATTTTAGGGGCTATGGGCCAGTAAAATGTTATCGTGTTTGATCAGAAAGTGAGAGAAACATGATTGCAGGTTAGCAGTTGGTTCAGGACATAATACTAGGGCGCAAGGATGCAATGATATGTGCTGGTGGGGTTGAGTTCGTCCTAGTGGATGCAAGCACTGTTTTTGTGTTATGCTCCTAGTTGATTTAATGACACTTGGCCCACCGGTAGGTAGACCCCATCAGATAAGAGCCGTGGTGTTATTTGTAAACTTTTGTAACTTGACAGAATTTGATTGGAGGTACTGATGTTTTCTAGAGGAAGAAGTGTAGAATGGAGTGATTGTGCTCCTCATGTACTGTACATCATCTGCAAATGATGTCTCGATGTGATGAGTTATTTACACTTCGTTCAACTTATGTGCCAAATTGTAATGCACAACAGAGGTCAACAAAGAAAACAAAAATTACCTCTTAATATATTCCATATTATTATAATGGTGTGCCTCAGTCACTTTGGTCTTATAAACCATGTGTCCTTTCAAAACAGGTTATACTTGGTGTATGTGTATGGTGACCTGGCCTTACAAACCTTGTGTCCTTTCAAAACAGGTTATACATAGTGTATGTGTATGATGACATCACTGACCTTGTATCCCACACTGTCCTTATAGACCGTGTTACAGAAAAGTCTTTACAAACCACTAGAAAGTCTGAAAAACAGCCATTTCTTATATCTCAGTTATGCAAAGAAAATCTTTTAATTTTAAATCGTGTATAGGTTCGCTGATTTTTTTCATGATTTTTGATATGTTTTTTGTAGCTCTAGCACCACCGGAACCCGGTGTCCTCGCATCCCTATGCCCAGTCTGATTTGAGCAAAAAATCAAAAATTGTCCCTGTAGCCCGACAAACGGGTATGTGTGTGTGTGTGTGAGAGAGAGCGATAGGGTGGGGGGGGGGGGGTAGTATGACTTGTCTTGAAACGCATAATTTGATTAGGAGAAGGGAGAGGAGAAGGATTTGCTGTGACAATAATTATCATTCCAAACTGCCTCCAGTCCACAGGGGTGAGCAGGGGACTGTATGTGTGTGCACGTGTGTGGGGGGGGTTATGGGGAGGAGGTGGGTGTATATTAGCGTAAAAAATATTCCTGAATATACGGCAGTAAACTCATCAACAAACACTGTCTGTCATTCTTAAACATCCTTTTGAAACCACCTGTATGTGGGAGTGTATCCGGAGACTGAAAGGGCTTTGTGTGTGTGTGTGTGTGTGTGTGTGTGTGTGTGTGTGTGTGTGTGTGTGTGTGTGTGTGTGTGTGTGCGTGTGCGTGTGTGTGTGACCATTCAGAGGGGCCTCTTACTTCAGCCTCTACGGGCCCAGCAGGACAAATCCTGGTCGTCATAGAAACCAATAGAGTGTTGTTTGGTCAATCTCAAAGGATCACTCTTTCTTTGTTTGTGTTTCTCTCTCTTTTTTTTATATATTTTTTTTATAAATGGCCCTCTCCCGCCCCCACATCTTTCTTTTCATTTATTCAGTTCTGCTCTATTTTAATTCTGCCCACGTTTTCACTGTGCTATGTTTTTATCTGGCACCTATAATAGTGAACAGATTTGTTATTGTGCTTAAGTTCACACAGGACTATTTAAATTCTGTGTCTACGCACACCTGTAACCCTCAACTTAATTGTTTACCGTGTCTCTATAGATTCCTGGGAAGCGTATCTTTTCCCAAGAGTGACAATCCTTTACAGATTTATCAGTATTTTCCTTGCTTGTAACTTTTCTGCGTGATAAAATGAACAGTTTAGTCTAAAAGGAAGGATCAGCTAAATGATAAATCAACATGCACAAGTAGTATCGAACGCTGCCTCAAAGTGCGATGTATTTATGTATTCATCTTGAACCAGAATCAAAACCAGAACCATAGCTTGTTTGACACAGGAGAAAGCTTTGGTAAGCTAACAAACCGGCGCTATGTTATTTTCCGCCAGTCTTGCTCCGTAGCTGTCCTCTACCGCATTGCCTTATTTGATCGGCAGCTCAAATGTCCTAGGAACTGTTTGATTTATGATAAAAAGTCGTCTTTCAGTGTCCTTAAAATAGTCACATTCAGTTGTGTCAGAAATCCAATTGAAGATCCCTTGCTGGTTTGCCATTCCGATCCTCCCAACTGGACTAAACATACATACAACATTTTTCTATGTATGGGTCTTTTCACATGAAATATACATTTTCATCTTGATCTAATATAGTTTTTTTATCGATTAGTTTAGGAAAACCTTTGCATAACTAAAATTATATGATGAGAAAACCGTTTAAAAGATCTTCAGTTAACAGAGCTCAACTGCATGCTGAAAATAAGGTGGTCTGTCAGAAAGTCTGTCTGTAAGTCTGTAATTCTGTCTGTCAGTGGCTATGAGAGATAGCTGTGTTTCCATCCGGAGGTGCAGAAAGAGCTGCCAGCTAATCTGCAGCAACAGTCCTTAATCTGTAATCTCCATAGAACACTCATACAATCTGCACTGCTGGGATTAACGTATAGTGCCAAAACAGCAACATGCCCCACAGAGTGCGCACAGCTTCACACACCCACACACCCACACACACACGCACGCACGCACGCAGGCTGGCAGGCAGGCAGGCACGCACACACACACACACACACACACACACACACACACACGCAAGCACACGTGCACGTACAATTTACCTGCAAATATCTACAGTGTTTTGTGATTGGCCAGAATGAAAAGCTGTGTTCATATTCATCCAGCCATTCCTGATGGCTTTATACCAACGTAATGCCACTCCTTCTGGAGCATCAAGCCTGTGTCTAAAGAATGTCTACACAGCCAATGTGGAAATTAAATGGTGGTTGTAGTAAACAGAAGCATTGTTTGTTGTGTTTTATGCCCACACACCAGCAGAATGTGTTTTGTTTCTGAGATGTGGGCCTGTAATAACTTCAAAGGCCTGAATTACATCACATTTTTTTCACCACTTTTTGATTAAACGCCTACATCTGGTAGGGTGGTAAATGTGCTACTAATACATTATTCTGGGTCCAACTCCAATGTCTCCAATGCAAGACCCAGCTAAATATAAGACGTATTTTAGGTGCACTTTTATATGAATATCGTCTTGGTGGTTTAATTCCATCACATGGAATATATAGCAGAATTAATTGTCATCGGCAATATTTAATAAAAACATGCATTTCTGGCCCCAAAAATTCGAATCACTTATAAATCAATTTGATTATGTATTCCTATTTTAGAATATTCCGGGCTCTCTTTATGTATCATCTCTTTTTCTCTTTCTTTATCTCTCTGTATACGTCGGAGTCCATTCTTTCTTTAAGCCCTTAGTTTGTCCAACTCTCTCTCCCTCTTCCTCGCCCTCTCCCTCCCTCTCCCCATCCTTCTTCTCTGCCTCTCTCTCTCTCTCTCCCTCTGCCTCTGCCACTGCCTCTCCCTCTCCCCATCCCTCTCTGCCTATCGCTCTCTACCTCTCTCTCTCTCTCTCTCTCTCTCTCTCCCTCTCTCTTTCTCACTCTCTCTCTGCCTGTAGCTCAGCTTCAGGAATCCTCATGTTCCAGATGAGATGTTGATTAGCTCAACGCTCTCCTCCACCACCCCCACGGTTGCCCTCCTAAACCGCCATACCTGCTGCCTTTCCCTTCCAATTCCCCTCCCTGTGTCATTTCAACTTCTCCATCTCTCTCTCTCCCTCCTGTGTGTGTGTGTGGGGGGGGACTCTCTCTCTCACTCTGAAGAGGGTTTTTCTTCTTCTTGTATGTTTTCTCAGGTGCTCACACTCCTAATGATGTTTCACTAGAAACAAAAGCACTGTAGAGGGACATTTGCAAGTAAGACAAAAATCACACATATGTGTGGGTCCACACACACGCATGCACACACGCACACGTAGGCGCACACACACACACACACATTTACAACCATCACCCTTGAGTAACAGAACATTAAAACTTAAATTAATTCAGAGCCTAACATAGTAATTTTCATTGACCTCAAGATCACCAATCACGCATAGACACACGAACACACAAACACAGACACACACACACACACACACACACATACGTACACAGACACACACACACACACACACACAGATATACGTAGACATAAACAGAGGGAAGATTTGAGCATTGCACAGGGCCTCAGCGGTATATTACGTGCTCTTTGTAATATCTGCTGCTTTGTGGAGGAAGAGATGAAAAATCAGCATAAAACAAAGAATCCTAAATTAAATTTTAATCTGTGTTTTAAGCACCGAGACATTTCATTTGGACACCTACTGTAGGGCTACCAGAGCCTAGGTGGATGCCGGGCTTCAGTGTTGGTCTTATTCGTCCAACACAATGGATAGTGAATGCATGCTCCCTCGGACGACGGCAGCGCAGGGTCATGCAGGCTATTTGTTATTCTGGTGAGTGCTTGTTGGCGTTTCAGTTGATGGGGAGGGAGGGGGGGGGCTTGGGGTGGGGGATGGCCAGGGGTTGTTGGGGCGGGGTGGGTTGCGGGGCATGGGGGTTGGTTATGAATCCCTGTGCAACGGGGCTCCTTTCACTTGAGCACAAAAGAGGAGGAGAGAAAGGAAGGTAGGAGAGAAAGTTAGGAAGAGGATTAGACGCTCCCCAGAGAGGGGAACGTCACCCCCCCTAGTCACTCCTGCGCTTTCTCTCTTCCTCCCTCTTTCAATCTTTCTTCTCTCTCTCTCTCTCTCTCTCTCTCTCTCTCTCTCTCTCTCTCTACCACTCCCCCCCTCTCTCTCCTCTCTTTCCCCTTGCTCTCCCTGTCGGTGCTCATTTATGTTATGGCTTCGCGCTAATGAATTAGCTTGCCTTTTTTATGTGCTTGCTCATTCCTCTCTCTCTCTCTCTCTCTCTCTCTCGCTCTCTTTCTCTCTTGGTCTCTGCGCACCCCTCTGTGACCCTGTGTGTTTCCAAAGATTAACCACAATTAGATATTCCCCATTAACCTCTGTCCGGGAGGTACCACCTGATAGGCTGGCCCGAGAAACGCTAAATGGGCTTTTCCGCTGCAGTGCAATGCATGCAGTCTCCCTCCGGCCATTTTGGAAATGAGTTGGTCTGAAAGACTTGTAGGTGGGATACAAGAGGCATGCAGGGTGGTCCTGGGGACATCAGCTGAGGTTTTTGCGAAATAGGGTGTGTGAGTGGTGTGGTGGGGTGGGTTGGGCTAGGATGGGAAAGAACTTTCACTGGGAACAGGAATGAACCCAACTACCTCACATTTTCTGGCTGGGTTCAGATTCGGCTGGCTGGGCCAATAAGAGTGTGTGTGTGCATCCCTCACACACGCACACACACACTACAGGAAACACACATTGAAGGGAAAACACTTTAGAAAAGGACTCATTTCCAAGAGAGCTAGTGAAAGCGGCTGCAGTATGCAGGATTTCAATAAAAAGCTTTATCCTTAATCCAAGCATGCACAAGTTTCAAATCTGCATTAACCTGGACTTTGTAAAGATGTTCAGTGATAGTGGTTTTAGGGGAGCAGATGTTAAAAAATACATTTCGAAAAGGATTGGGGTGTTTGTGTGTGTGCGTGCGTGCGTGCGTGCGTGCGTGCGTGCGTGCGTCTGGGTGTTTGAGGAAGGTCATTAACTTAAGGACCTCAGTGTCAATGGCACAGTGGAGGCCTGAGTGCCCCGCCTACATTAATTTATCCCACAGGCTAAGTGGACGCCACCTATAATCACTGTCTCTCGTCTACAATTTTTTTTGTCCACTGGGACAGAAAAAACCATAGCAACCTGTGACATAGTGGGGTGAATAATCAAAACCAATTTAATATTCAATATGTTCTTCCTGAAGGTGATGATGAATCTGAATGAGTCCTCTAGTTGTTTTGCATTTTATAACAGTTATGTTGAATGCAAGGGCACCCAAATGAAAACAGGCTCTTACATGCCCAAAGGATTTCCACCAATCAGATATGTTTTGTGTCTTCCGGATATTTAGCGCAAAATATTTAACGCTCAATTTAATAATCGTACTATAATAGCAGGCCTGTCGCACCAGTTACTCAAAGTTACTCAAGTGCGCATGTGCCAAGCGCGAATGCATATATACATCGCAAGCAAGCACATGCGCACGAACATGCACGAAAACGCACACACATGTGCACACACTACACACACACACAAACACACGGACACACCGCACGTCAACGCAAAGGCAGCGACACCTACACGCGCGTGCACACACACGCCCGCACACACACACATACACACGCACAGGTAAGACGTTTAACGGCTCCGCCATCGGCACATACGCAGGTAAGAACACACACGCAAGCACGCACAAACATACACGGAAACGCACACACAAGGCCGCACACACACCGCACGTCAACACAAAGGCCAACGACACATACACGGAAGCGCACACACACACACACGCACAGGTAAGAAGTTTAACGGCTCTGCCATCGGCACACGCACAGGTAAGAACACACACGCAAGCACGCACAAACATACACAGAAACGCACACACATGCACGCACACACACAAGCAGTGACACATACACGGAAGCGCCAGTGTTGGGAAAGTACACTTTCTACGTGAACTAGTTCAAAGTTCAGTTCACAAATTTTAAAATGAACTAGTTCAGTTAAACATTCATAATTCAAAATTTTGAACTAAGTTCACAGTTCCAAAAAAATGAACTAGTTTGTAGTTCTTTTTTTCAATATGTAGCTGTGAGCTATTATTTTTTTCCGGTATTTTGAACATTGAGCCCCCTTTGCGGTTTGTCTAGGATGAAATTCATACTTTGCAAGTGACGTCACGACGACTGGCTGGCGGGCAAGAACAACGTTCTCTAGCAACTTAGTAACCTAATCAAGGATCTGCCAGGACGTCGCCAGTTTTACCATACGAATGAAAGTTGGTATTTTGAGGCGAAAATGATATGCCAGAAAGTTGCTTTGCGAATGGATGTATTAACTGCCAAGGAGTGACGCCGGGGTTATGTTTTTACCGGATCCAATCTGAAAAGGAGAAAAACTGTATTTGTAATTTATTGTCTATAAGATTAGAATTTCCCATAAGTAATATATATTGCTTAATTGAGCATTAGAATTACGATTATTTCAAAATGAAAATAACCCTCCCTCTGCCGTCATGGGGATAGCCTGTGTTGCCAGATTGGGCGGAAAATCTGCCCAATCTGGCAACACTGGTGGAGGCGTCACTAAACGATCCTAAGCAGTTTTATTTCAGAGTGCAGCAAAAAGATCCGCTGCGCAGGAACTTCAGAAATGCTTGAGAAAATGTAACTTGTGTGGACGCTACCGCATTACTTGGTCAATAAAAGGGCTACTTAAAAGTTATTTGATTCAGAAAAAAGCTATTTGTGGATCGTATTGCGGGTAGCTAGATAGTACTCACTCAACTTTGCTTTGATTATGAAGATATTGTAGTGCCGGAGGAAAAGGAGGACGTAGGCAGCGTAATAATAACCGTTTTAATCCAAAAAAGACAGAGCAGAACAATCACTCACAGCGCATGGCTAGAACTAGTGCAACCACATAAACCGTCCCCCTAGACCCCTGTGACTCATAGCCAGTTCCCTCCCACTCGATCAGTAAGAGGGGAACACAAACCCATAATGTACTCACTACACCAGCCCCCCCAGTGTTCACCTCAATATTCAAAATCCCCGCGGCGAGGAGGGCGTATGGCCCGGCCCCTACGACTGTAGGCAAAGTCAGGAGGTGCGGGAGGAGGTGTGACATCGTCCATCACATCCTCTTGTTGTGCGGGGCGGGGGGCAGCGTCGACCCGAGGGCCGCAATCTGTGGGGGCTTGTAGGGGTTGGAGGGGGGAACGGCCACGGCGTGGCAGGGGGGGTAGGACGGGGGGGCGGCCCCTTAGCGGTAGCAGAGCCAAGTCCGGGGGCAGTTCAAGGTCCAAGTGAGCCGGTTTGAGGCGATCAACAGACACACACTCCGGCGTACCCCCCATATCAACCATGAAGCTCTTGGCTCCTGCCTCGATGACACGGAAGGGTCCGTCATAGGGAGGTCGTAGCGGAGCCCTGTGGCCGTCGTGGCGGATGAAAACGTAACCCGCAGACTGCAGCTCCGGGGGCACCCGCGAAGCAGGGACGCCATGCCGCGTGGTCGGGACCGGGGCGAAGGCCCTGGCGCCGTCCAGCAGGGAGGCGCGCTGAGTGGAGGCGGACCAGGGCTCCGTCGGCTTGGGGATGAAGTCACCAGGGACCCGCAGCGGCTGTCCAAACACCAGCTCAGCCGACGATGACCGGAGGTCCTCCTTGGGCGCCGTCCTGAGCCCCAGCATGACCCACGGCAGTTTGTCGAGCCAGTTGCTGTCCGTGAGGCTGGCCCGAAGGGCGGCCTTCATGGAGCGATGAAAGCGCTCCACAAGTCCGTTAGCCTGTGGGTGGTAGGCGGTGGAGCTTGACCCCCAGATTCTCTGCCACCGCCGCCCACAGCCCCGAAGTAAACTGCGGGCCGCGGTCAGAGGAGAGGTCAGCAGGAGTGCCGTAGCGGGAGACCCACACCGCGATGAACGCCCGGGCCAGGTCGGGGGCTGTCGTTGAGGAGAGTGGGACTGCTTCCGGCCAGCGGGTCGTCCTGTCCACCATGGTAAAGAGGTAGGTGAAGCCGTGCGAGGGGGGCAGGGGTCCCACCAGGTCCACGTTGACATGGTCAAACCTCCGCTCGGGCACCGCGAACTGTTCCAGGGGGGCCTTGACATGGCGATGCACCTTGGCGCATTGACAGGCAGTGCAAGTGTCGACCCAGGACCTCACATCCCTCTTGAGCCCGTGCCAGAGGAACTTCTCTGACACCAGCCGTGAGGACGGTTTCCTACCCGGGTGAGATAAGCTGTGCACCGCCTCGAAGACGGGGCGTCTCCAGTTGGCGGGGACTACTGGCCTGGGCTGACCCATGGAAACGTCGCACAGGAGCTTGGCCCCTGTGTCACTGAAGAGCACCTCCTCCAGGCGCAGCCCTGTGTTCGACGACTTTAGAGCTTGGACGGAGGGGTCGGCAGCCTGATCCACAGCCATGCGGGAGTAGTCCAAGTTCAGCTGGACCGCACCAACCACCGCCCTGGAGAGACAATCGGCGACCACGTTGGACTTCCCAGCCACGTGCTGGATGTCTGTGGTGAACTCGGAGATGTAGGAGAGTTGGCGCTGCTGGCGGTCGGACCAAGGCTCCGTGGTTTTGGACATGGCGTGTGTGAGCGGCTTGTGGTCCACGTAGGCCGTAAACTCACGGCCTTCCAGCAAAAAACGGAAGTGTCTGACCGCGAGCCACAACCCGAGGAGCTCCCTGTCGAAGGTGCTGTACTTGCGCTCTCTGGGAGACAGCTGGCGGCTGAAGAATGCGAGTGGCTGCCAGGCATCCCCAACCCACTGCTCGTACACCGCCCCCACGGCAAAGTCTGATGCGTCCGTGGTGAGAGCAGTAGGCGCAGAGGGTGAGGGGTGGGCCAACATGGCCGTGCGGGCCAGGGCCGCCTTGGCGTCCTGGAAGGCCTTGACACGTTCCGCCGTCCAGTCGACCGGTTGTTTCAGAGCCTTGCCCTTCTGGGCCTCGTACAGTGGGTGCAGGATGTGAGCTATGTGGCGGAGGAAGCGATAGTAGAAAGTCACCATCCCGATGAACCCCTTCAGCTCGCTGTGCAGGGGCGTGGGAAGGCTGCAACAGCTTCTATCTTCGAGGGTAGGGGGGTCACACCCTCCGCGGAGACCTGATGCCCGAGAAAGTCAAGGGTGTGTCGTCCGAACTCACACTTCGCCGGATTGACAATCAGCCCATGTTGGCTGAGTCGCGTGAAGAGGGTCCGGAGGTGGGACAGGTGCTCCTCTTCTGTGGTGCTCGCGACGAGGATGTCATCCAAGTAGACGAAGAGGAAAGGCAGGTCCTGGAGCACCGAGTGCATGAGGCGTTGGAAGGTCTGCGCCGCGTTCCTCAGGCCGAAGGGCATCCGCAGAAACTCGAAGAGACCGAAGGGGGTGACAACGGCTGTCTTAGGGACGTCCTCTGGGTGCACCGGCACCTGATGGTACCCCCATACCAGGTCCACCTTGGAGAAGAAGCGTTTGCCCGCCAGATGCGCTGAAAAGTCCTGGATATGCGGGACTGGGTAGCGGTCAGGCTTGGACGCGTCGTTGAGGCGGCGGTAGTCCCCACATGGGCGCCACCCACCGTCTGGCTTAGGGACGATGTGCAGGGGAGACGCCTAGGGGCTGTTCGAGCGTCGAACAATGCCCACCTGCTCCATGTGCGCGAACTCCGCCCTGGCGACGGACAGCTTCTCTGGGTTGAGGCGCCTGGCCCTGGCGTGGAGGGGAGGCCCATTGGTCTCGATGTGGTGCTCCACACCATGCTTCACCGTGGGAGCGGAGAAGGTGGGCTTAGTGAGGTCAGGGAATTCGGCGAGCAGCCGAAGGTACTGGTCGCTGTCGGCGAGCGTGTTGGACAACCCGCTGTAGATCGCCTCCCCCTGCGTACAGGCGAAGGAAGCGAAAGTCTGCGAGTTGACCAGGCGCCTGTTCCCCACGTCCACCAACAGGTTGTGGGCGCACAGAAAATCAGCGCCCAGGAGGGGAAATTTGAAGCTGCGACGACAAAATCCCAGGTAAAGCGTTGTCCACCGAAGCAAACATCCACCGCTCTAGTGCCATAGGAACGGATAGGCGTGCCGTCCGCACCCACCAACTGCGGACCGTGCTCCCCCTTCGCCACCTCCGATCCCCCTGACGGAATGATGCTCCATTGGGCACCTGTGTCACAATGGAATCTGCGACCGGAAATGGTGTCTTTTATGAAGAGCAGCCTGTTGGTGACACCAGCGCTCAGGGCTACTACCGAACGCCGGCCCTGCCATTTCCCGCCGGTCCAAAGGAGCAGGGCGAGTGGCATCGTTTGGCCTTGGCGCCAAAAGTGGCGTGGTAGAAACAATGGCCCGCAGCGTTACCCTGCTGGCCCGAGGGTCTGGCGTCGTCCTTCGCTCTCCTGCGACGGTCTGGCGGCGGAGCAGCCGCGGGAGCCAGCAGGTCCGGGAACCGTTGAGGCATGGCCAAGACAAACCGGTCTGCCTCCCTGGCCAGGGCGCGGGGTCCAACGATGGTGGTGTTAGCAAGCGCCATCCTGACCTGAGCTGGCAGTGTGCGCATAAACAGCTCCGTGAAGAGTATCATGGGGTCTTCTGTACCGAGCAGGTTTAGCATCCTCTCCACACGTGCAGAGGGCCTCTCGTCTCCCAAGTCCGACATGTCAAACAAGCGGCGCACCCTCTCTGCGGTGGACAGCTCAAATGTCTCCAGGATCAGGGCCTTGAGGCGCTCATATTTGTTTGTCGCCGGGGGGGCGGACAGAAACCCCACCACACGCGCTGCGGTGGAGCTGCCCAACATAGCCACAGCATGGTTGTACCGGTCGTCGTCGTCGGTAACGTCGCTTTTGTAGAAATGTGCCTCCACTATAGTCCATGCAGCAGGCGTTGAGTCCCAGAACTCTGGCAGCTTAAGAGTGGGGGTGCGCACGACCTGCGTCACCCTGACAGGAGCCGGTGATGTCTGCCGCTGTGAACGTCTTCGTCGGGCGGACATGTTGCAGAATAGCAGTGTTCGCTTGTGCGGTTTTTGTAAACAAATAAATAACAAAAACGAACGTCGGGGTCACCAATGTAGTGCCGGAGGAAAAGGAGGATGTAGGCAGCGTAATAATAACCGTTTTAATCCAAAAAAGACAGAGCAGAACAATCACTCACAGCGCATGGCTAGAACTAGTGCAACCGCATAAACCGTCCCCCTAGACCCCCGTGACTCATAGCCAGTTCCCCTCCACTCGATCAGTAAGAGGGGAACACGAACCCATAATGTAGTCACTACAATATTCCCGTTTTTCACCTTTCATAAGACAACGTAGTTAATCCACCCACTCTTGAAAAAAAGTTACCTATCCGTACTTTTGTAGGCTTTCATTTTTTGTGTGGTATAAGGTGACGGAGTCTCTATAAGATAAATGTAAATATCTCCAAACTCCACGTCTGGTCGAGACGTTGCCAACTTCAAAGCAATGAACACATAAGCGGGTGCTGTGTATGGATCACAAGTTTCGAGTATGTTTATCTTTTCTTGATATCTAATCTGAACAATTATGGTCTAAATAGTTGATTGATTATAGTATTGGAAATCTGCAAGGCTACATTTCCCCTGGCTTGCCGCTGTTTGTCGCCACTTTGTCAGCGTCTGTTGCCCTCCAGGTAGCCATGGTAGTCACGTGACTGCAAAGTATGAACAGAGTGGTTGAATCAAGTATCGTAGCAAAATACAGTTTCTATCGTGTTTTATTGCACATTTAGCGCATTTTGTAAATCCCATTGATTTCTGTTGGAAGACTCGGTGCTCGTTGGCCGGAAACGGAAAGGGGGGGTGTTAACGTTGGTTGTAGTCTTTTCGCTCGGTGCTAGCCCTACTGGTGAGACGGAGAACCGAGCGAAAAGACTACAACCAAACGTAAAAACCCCCCTTTCCGTTTCCGGCCAACAAGCAATGATTCTAGGAGGTATTCTAGTCCGCTGAGCTAAGAGCCAGAGAGCTAACGTTATGGATTGTACATTGTAAATGACTTCGTGAGAAAAAATAAACCAGAGAAAGTAACAGAAAAAAACGCAAAGACGAAGACGCAAAGTCAAAAGCTGTGTTTGAAATCGTTCCATATTCACTCACTTAATATTCCTTATATAGTGTTTATGATATAGTGCACTATATAGGGAGCGAACAAACGAGAATTCGGACACCACGCTGAACATTTCTAAACGTCATTTGCATCAGTAAATGCGCCGGGTATTTGTGTGACAGACAGATGCGCCAACATCATGTAAACAAACCGGGCACTCACAAGGAAAGCTGGAGGTTGTATTGATGTTGAGTGTTACATTTCCTTGATCAAGTTTTTTTTAAGTTAATTTTTAGTTTAACATTTTCTATGTTAAATCCTAAATAAATTGTTGACATTTCTAAACGAAAGCCGGAGACGCCATCATTAAATGTATAGTTTTTCGAGGTTATTCAGCTTCTTCTTCTCCTCCGGACAAACACGACCGCATTGCATTATGGTATACGGGAATAACATGTAGGGAACATCGTATGTTCACAAAAATGTGGGGTATTTTAAGTCCACTATATAGTGAATGAAATTTACCACTGAGAATTCGAACACCACTACAAAATGGCGAGCACCCTATATAGTGCACTATATCCGTGATAGGGAACGATTTCGAACACAGCTAAAGACGCAAACTCATTGCTCCCACTAAAGAAGAGGTGAGCTAAAAAGGAGGCTAGACTGGCAGTTTACAGATTAAGCTGTTCAAATGTATTTAAAAAAAGTTAAGCAAAAACATGCTTAGATAAAGATGTTTAAATGTGTTAAGAAATGTGTTTAAAAACGCACAAAGATGATTAGAATGTTTCAAAAATATGTTTAAAATGTTTCAAAGATATGTTTAAAATGTTTCAAAAATGTGTTTAAAATGTTTCAAAAATATGATCAGAGGTATTTAAAATGTGTAAAATATGATCAGAGATGTTTAAGATATGATCAGAGATGTTTTAAATGTGTAAAATAATTAAAAGATCTTTCAAAACAAAACAGGGATTTAGAACTTTTTTTGGGGGGGAGGGCTCAGCTGAAATTTGTTCTCTGGGGGGGGCTCACTCTCTCATACTTTGAAAACCCCTGGTCTATAGCATATAACCGCATTGTCTGATTACAGTTTAATTCATTTTTTCACTACTTAACAGCTCTCGTTTTGAAGAATAATCACCGTGCCATTTGTTTCAATGGGAATCGCTACGGTCTATACTTTCAACATAAAGTGTACATATTTATAATTTGAAATTCATCCCAGCCTTTATACTACAGATACTATAGGGTCTATAGCATATAACCGCGTTTTCTGATTACAGGTTAATGTAACAGTAAGCTGACAACACCGCAACTGCAAATGAACCACATGGAGATAACCATGGCAACCGGTCAAACAACACGGTGTTCTGCGCGCGCATCCGCCGTGTTGATAAACAAATAACCCCCCTATTGAACGAAGTTAAACCGAGTGAGCGTGCCGTTCACAGACGCCAGAATGAACTAGTTCACAGCAACGTTCATCAGGCAGTAATACAGTACGTTCAGTTCACGTTCGCCCAAAATATGAACATATGTACAATCCATAACGTTAGCTCTCTGGCTCATAGCTCAGTGGACTAGAATACCTCCTAGAATCATTGCTTGTTGGCCGGAAACGGAAAGGGGGGCTGTTTACGTTTGGTTGTAGTCTTTTCGCTTGGTTCTCCGTCCCAACAGTAGGGCTAGAACCGAGCGAAAAGACTACAACCAAACGTGAACACCCCCTTTTTCCGTTTCCGGCCAACGAGCAATGAGTCTTCAACAGAAATCAATGGGATTTACAAAATGCACTAAATGTGCAATAAAACACCATAGAAACTGTATTTCGCTACGATACTTGATTCAACCACTCTATTTCATTCTAGACAAACCACTAAGGGGGCTCAATGTTCAAAAAAACGGAAAAAAATAATAGCTCACAGCAACATATTGAAAAAAAGAACTATGAACTAGTTCATTTTTTGGAACTGTGAACTAAGTTCAAAATTTTGAATTATGAACGTGTAACTGAACTAGTTTATTTTAAAATTTGTGAACTGAACGTTAAGGTAAGACGTTATGTTTTTAAACACGTCGACAAACTCTGCCTGGCAACACGTTCTGTATATAGACATACAGACAGAAATTGCGATAAAATAAGGGAAGAGACAATTTCTTACCTCGACAAGCAACGGCAGGTCGTTCATTTTGTCATATAAAAACCGTTAAATTCAAACATCGCACCGACCGGCATGTCAACACAGAAGTCATGTGATTCTTAAAGAGACAGTGTCCCTATAACACAGAACGAAAACATGTCAATAACACAGTATGGTGAATTATGTCTATAGAGTCCACCACAAGATTACACTTTGTTGCTGAAATGTAATATTACTCTCCTCTTTGAGCCCCCCGAAATGTCTTGCGATATTGATATCCCCCCCTTCCCCCTGTGGACTGTTTTAGTTGTTTTATTTTTCTTATGTTTTATGTGTATGCTATGTGGTACTGTAGGCTACTGCTGCCTGTCTTGGCCAGAACACTGGAAGAGATGTTTAATCACAATGATGATTATTATTTTTCAATTAACCAATAGTAGTTCCCTTGCATTTTAAAATGTCAATGCACTTTCAGCCCTGAATAACAGTAAAAGCTATTTAATAATTGATTTGCATGCATAGTATACTACACTTTCCATTGAACAATTACCCCTGTTACCATAAGTTGACAAATTTTATAATGTAATCAAATGCTCACACACTAGCTGCTTTCAGACACACGTGTAAGTCCTGATATTCTCCTGATGGGCCGTATGTGTGAACAACATATCCTGACATTTGTACCCTGAAAATCTCCTGAATAATACTACCCCTGAGGTAATATTTTCTCTGTAGGAAATGTAAATTACCTTATATGTGAATGAGGAGTAGAAAGTCGGTATTTCTCACACCACTTCAGTGGGCGTGTTGATGACAGTTCTGCATGTCATTGAGTGGCCCCCTAAATGATAATCAGCCTGTTGCCTTTTGTTTGCTGAATGGTTAAAATATATTAAAATGTTGGCACTGCTTTTAAGAGTAATTTGTGGTAAACTAATTTTATACGTTGTAAAATTATAGGCAAAATGTTATTATATTATGCGCTCAGAAATTTGTTACATTATCGACTGGGGTTTCCACGTTATTGCTATGGATTTAATTACAACTAGAGGTTGAGTGAGCGCAACGCGCAAAAACTCTTGTTAGGATAATAACTCGATGTAGGTTTAAGTCTATTAACCAGATCTTCACAGATAATGCCCTCTCTCTATATGGCCATTATTCTTATGTGGCAAGGCGAGGGATTCTGAAATTAATATATGCTGTATATCCTGTAAGAAAAAAAGAGAATATTTTTTTTCGTTCGTGCTCTCGCTCTCTCTTTGCTTTTATCAGACTCTACAAAAAGTGAGAAGCGGGACAGACAAGCCGTTTCCTTTCTAAATTCTAATTCACCAATATGTATAGTCAAGCGAGTGCCACCGCGCACGCTCTTGTAAATCCAGTCAGCACATTTCTAATGATTAAACATGTACCCTACCCGCTGTCAGAGTTTTGCAGCCTTTTTATATTATTCAAATGTTATTTAGTGGTTGTGGCGTAAGAGGATTTGACCCCTGTGACACATAAATACACGTAAGGGCTATAGATAAAGCCTGACAGCTCTCACTTAGCATCTGGCATTAAAGGGATGTACTGTAAGCTCCCAGTTAGTTAGTTTCGTTTTGTGAGGCAGATTTACTGTAGTAGTGAAGCATTAGTTTAAACACTGTAAGCGTCATTTTGGCCAGTATTTACAGGCGATAAAATAAAGTACTCACAGACGTGCACACACCCACACACTGTGTACTTTGCATGTTTCAGCTGCCGATGGTATTTGAAGCCTATAACAGCTTACTGAAAGACTGCAGGTTGCGAGAGATTACTGAAGCTAAAGCCCAGAGATCTGAGATCTAATTCCTCCCAATATCCACATTGATGGTGTATCACACAGGAGGTGCTAGTTTACTGGTGAATACCTCAAATCTGCGTGAACGAAAAAGAGACGCTGTGTGTGTGCAATGCATGTAGGCGTCCATGGGGGTACACGTATAAATGTATATGTAAGTATGTGTGTGTATATGTGTGTGTGTGTGTGCTTGTAGTATCTAGAGTGGGGGGCTAATCCAGCGGTAGCCTCCCCTCCCAGGGAGAATCGGGTCTTCAATCACCAGTTCCCACTCATTTGTTCCCCTTGATTGAGTTCCACCAAGGCCTCTTCTAGAATGACACACTTCACTGGTCCGCCAAGTGAACCCCCCCCTCCAGAAATACACACACACACACACATACACACACACACACACACACACACACACACACACACACACACACACACACACACACACACACACGATAAGGACATATAGCTTCAGAGTAAATTATTTCTCTCTATAATGGTCTTCTCAGGCAAAGAACCCACAGTCAAACACACACACACACACACACACACATTGTCCCACCCACGAGTAATGAGTAGTCAATGTTGAGATAGGCTTCAATTAGCAAGGGTTAGAGAGGGAGTCTTTTCAGATTTCGACTGCTCTCTCCTCACCCATACATTCTATGGGTAGATGCGGGTGATAAAGATTTTATAGACGGGAGGTTGTTTCAAAGACCCCGTCCCCCCCGGGCACCGGGGGCTTGTTCAATGTAGCCCCTCTCTTGGTTTGTGTGTGTGTGTGTGTGTGTGTGCGTGTGTGTCTAAAATCTAAAACGACATAAAGGCAGGATGTGTCTTGAAGATCTACGGTTGTGAAGTTGATAGAATGTACACAACACGATAGATTACTGTTATATTTCAGGTACCACTGAATCCACTGTATGAGTAAATTATAGGTGTACTAACTAACTACGTATAGTCTGTGCATGTATAGCAGGGTGTGTGTGTGTGTGTTCAGGGGGGGTTGTGCATTCGTAGCAATTGGGTGTGTTTGTTATTCGTAGCAATGAAGTGTGTTTGTGTCAGCGTGTGCGCGCGCGTGTGTCTCTCTTGTAGACTTGGAGTTTGAGACAGTGTTGGGACTAATAACCCAAACTCCTTCCCAAACCTGGTTGATGCCGCTGGACGGCTGGCGAAGCCCTCACTCATAGCAAACAGAGAGAGAGAGAGAGAGGATGGAGATGGGTTAGAGAGTATGTGTGTGTGTGTGTGACTTTGTGATTTTACCAAATGAGGGAAGATGAGAGAGTGAGAAGCCCAAAGAAAAAGAGAGGAGATGTAGGACATTTAAAAGAAAGAGCAAGGAGAGTGAAAGGGGAGGATGAGATGGAAGGGAGACAGACAGAGTCTGAGAGAGATTGCTACAGAGTGAGAGAGTGACAGACAGAGAGTCTTAAAAAGATGCTAGAGAGTGAGAAAGAATGACAGAGAGAGAGAGAGATTGGATTTGAATTCAACAGAAAGAGTGAGGCGCGTGGGGGCAAGTGAGAGAGGGCAAGAGATAGTGTGTACAAGAGAAAGAGAGAGAACAAGAGAGTATGAAAGAGATATACGTAGAGAGTGAATGGAAATTGAACAAAGAGAGCAAGGGGGGAGAGACACATAGATAAATATGGAAATTAGCAAGCTTGCCTCCAGAGGGGCCGAAGCTGCATTGCCCAAGGCTGTGCCACAGGTACCAAATACATCAGTCACACCCACAGCACACCTGCTACTGTACAGATGGTAGGTCCTGCGAGACCCACAGCCTCAGCAATGAAGAAAGATAGATGCTCACAGAGATGCAGAGAGAGAGATATACGGCGAAGGGAAGGTAAACAGAAAGAGGAAAGGTAATAGATTATATTTTTCAGAGATATATTGTTTAAGATAGATAGTGATAGCGATAACATCATAGCAATATCTGTGCATGTGTTTGTGTGTGTGTATATGTGTGTGTGTGTGTGTTTGTGTGTGTGTGTGTGTATTTGTGTGTGTGTGTGTGTGTGTGTGTGTGTGTGTGTGTGTGTGTGTGTGTGTGTGTGTGTGTGTGTGTGTGTGTGTGTGTGTGTGTCTGTGTATGGTTTTATTATTCACTGGTCTCCATAGACCAAGACAGACATGTGGAATGCCTTCATATACACAGCAGCACTCACATTCTCTCCAGATTTAATTCAGAAGCTTTATTGGCACCTCGGAATATAAACATTTGCATTGTCGAAGCAGTTTAAAAATCAAACAATGGAAAAATGTATTATGAAAAGGTAAAAACAACTCTTTCTCTACCTCTCTGTCTCTCTCTCTGATGGAGGACCAAACCGCCCTCCTCATCTTCATTATCGGGATCTTCAACTAACACGCAAAGCCTGCTCATGCTATACACATCTACAATTACCATTTCCCCTCTTCCTACTGCCACTGACCGCAAAGTAGCACACAGGGACATTGCGTGTATTGATGTCAGAGGAAATAAAGTGTGCATGTGTGCTGTAATAATGTAGATCTAATGTATCTAATGTAGATCCAACTATCCCTCATTACACCCTGTGCTGCTTATTTTTGTCTCTGTCTCGTTAGCTTTCTCCTCAGTTGTTTTTTCTTTAAGAATAATCAGGTCTTTTTTTTTCTTGTATTACGAAAGTGATATCCATTTGTCCTCTCTTTGTCCCCCCCTTTGAAAAGCTTTTGATGTGTTGCAAGTGGCAGGCAAATTACATGTTTCAATGCAGACTATGATCTTACTTATGTTCGTAAGGTACTAGCCTAGGTAGATATTGTGTTCCCCCATGTGTTCCCCACCCCATTCCTTGTGTTCTGGTCAAGTAGCCTGGCTATTGCCAGACCAAGCTCAATCGTAGATTGCACGTGTGTCTGGGTAAGCTGCTGTCATTTTATTCAGCACAAGAGGCGTGAATAATGGGCCTAGTTGAAATGAATCAGTAAGCTATTGGCTGCTTGCCGTCGCTTCCCTGTCGTCATTGTGTTAAACCAGCCAATAGCGCGCCAAGGGAAAAAGCCAGCTTGGTGATTGGCTCCCACAAAAACGTATCGGAAGCAGAAAGAAATGTATTGCTTCTCCAGACCCTTCTGCAGGGCAAACTCAAATCGCCGGCAGAATGGGCGGGGCTACCCAGTCTACTGGTCAAGGGCACTGGCCTGCTAGCATGCATTGCTATGAATTTGTGAGGAAACTTGGGCACCCAGGGGAAACACATGGAGACATTTGCTTCCAGACAGAATGTCTGCCCGAGTTCAGCTTTAAAAAAAAATTGAAAAACATATGCATGCATCTTTCTAAATGCATTCCTATTAATATGTCTCACTATTGGAAAATAATATTATAAATATTGCTATAGCTGAAACACAAAAAACATTGAAGAAAACGGCTGATATACAGATTCAATATAAGAACTGAATGTGTAAGTGTTTGACAAGAGGATGGGGAATATTCTCTGTGAAAGCAGAAGCAGTAGCTGTTGGGCTCTGGAGAGGGATGGTGTAGAACATTAAATGCAAGATAGAGAGTAGTCTCTGCATCTACTGGCTGTCATTAATAATACACGCGCAGAACTAGATCTGTTGGGAGGGATGTAAAGCATGCATACACGAATGCACACACACACACACGCGTGTGCGCACACGCACACACAAATACACATACAC
>NC_136940.1:15202040-15247040 GCF_949987615.1 Pollachius pollachius
AATGCATAAATATTCAGTGCTTGGAATTCAATGGCTTTTTATTTTCAAAATCCGATGCCACAGATTTACTTCCATACACATTTGTCATTTACTGTTCTATTTCGTTCTGTTCCCATTCCTCTGCTCTGCTCTGGTCTCATCCAGGCTGTGCTGGTATACTCCCATTGAGTCTATACTAGCTACTCTAAGGATCGCCGTGTGTGTGTGTCTGACGTGTGTGTGTGAGTTTATGTTTAATTGTGTGATTGTGTGTATGTGTGTGTGAACGTTATTTTTATATCAATGTAATCCTCTCTGGTCGCTTCTCTCCCTATACATGGATAAGTAGCTGCTCGATTGAGAAGGAACTGTGTGCCACTCTTTGTTGCAGTGTGTGCACGCGTGCATGTATTTGTGTATTTGCGTATGTGTTTACGGAACCGCAAGCACGTGATTCCATGATTAGGTGGTTTAAATTATTTATGGTTGTATCCCTCATTAAGCCCTATTCGTATGTACCGCCTGCCTCACGGCTCACACTCCTGCTTTTACCCAACCCATTTCTCCTCCTGTTGTGCTTCTTCCTGTTCCTGCTCCTTCACACCTAATACTCCCTAAGCCCACCCCCCTCCGCCCTACTCATAAGCCCCACCCTCGGCCCACCTCTCTCCCCCCGTTCTCACTACCCCATCCCCCTCCCTCCGTACTCACTAGCCCCACCCCCTCCATCCATACTCACTACACCCACCCCCCTCCCTCTATACTCATCCCTCTACCTCGATACTCGATCACCCCACCCCCCTCCCTCGAGATGTGATGGGTCCATCACAGGGGGGTTGGGTGTGTGTGTGGGTGGTGGTCCAGGTTCTGTGGGAGGGGATCTTCATAATGTGGAGCTGTGTATTTTTAAATAGGCCTGTGGCTCAATGATGAGGATGCTGATGATGATGAGGATGCTGATGCCGTTCCCCCGGGGCACCACAGGCCTACCTATTTTCAGTGCTGGCCGCGCTGCCTCCTGCTGTGACGCAGCCTCCAGCCAGATAATTGGTTGCTGGACAGAGAGGCTCAGAATCTCAATGTTCAAAGGACAGCCTTAGCTTTTCTGTCTGCCACCGCCTCTAAATTATGGATTTTTCTTTCATGTAATAATTGTTTTCTTAGTTAAGTTACATTTTTTAATCGGTTTTTAGATAAAATATTTGTTGTATATTTTGTGCTATGGTTTGTGTTTGTGTATTTGTGTGTAGGTGTGTATGTGTGTGTGTGTGTGTGTGTCTGTGTGTGTGTGTGTGTGTGTGTGTGTGTGTGTGTTTTGTGTGTGTTTGTGTGTGTGTTTGTGTGTGGGCGTGTGACGTGTTTTATGTTGTTATCTTTCCGCATACACACAGATACAAAGTAGGGCTACAGGTCCAGTGGGAATCTTGTACCAACATAAGAAAGTATGAGAAACTTAAAGTAATAATGCTGAGGTCTTTGCCGTATCTTTTCATCAGCAGTGTGTGTACTCCTCAACCATCACGACATTTGCTCCCCACCTACACCGGGGGCTCGCAGAGTAAAGGCACTGTGCAAGAGATTGCGGAGATGAAAAAATAAACGAAACAATGAACTTTCAAATAATATTTTGGCCTTGAGTGTCATGGTGAAGAAGAGCTATTGTTCATGTGGACACAGTATATTACTTACATATTACTTATCTTGGTTTTTGCGTACTTTTGGAATGTGTGTGTGTGGCATGCACACATTGTTGCACATCTTTCCTTTTGTTCAAGTGTTGTATTATTACATTTCATATACTGGATGTAGCCTGTTGGGAACTAGCTGGATAGAATGAAGCTGATGATTTAGTGGAGCATTTGTGTGAGACATTGTCTGACTGACAGAGCAGGGCCCCTGGCTTCCCAGACATAGAGAAAGGGGGGCAGAGAGTTAAATTGACAGACAGACCAATGGAGAAAGAAGGAGGGACAGACAGGTGCGTGTTGGGGCGGGGGGAGACAGCACGGGCTGATTAGTAAAGCAGTTTTGATCACCACCGTTGACATTAAAGCTTCCCATTCCCCACTCTGCATGAGAGAATACAGCCTCACACACACGCAGGAAGTGTATGCAGGAACAAGACATCCTAAGATAGTACAAAGGCTCAGAGTGAACGCAAACACACACACAAACCCACACAAACATTGATAGGGGAGGTGCAGACAACGAAAACCGCTACTTTCCCGTAAGACATGAAAACTAACAAAATTGAAAGACAAAGCAGAGCTTTGATATTCAGCGGCCCATCTGTAAACAGGTTAGATAGAGGATGCCCGTCAAGATATGTGCATGGGTGTGTGTCTGTGTTTGAATGTGTGTGTATGGTCAGTGGGTGTGTTTGTATATATGGTCAGACAGTATGTATTTGTGTGCACATGCATGCCTGTGTTCATATGCAGCATTGACATGCTTGCATGTTTTGTTTTACGAGGGGAGTCGTTACTTGTGGACGATTTGGGAGGGATAGCTAACTGTTTTTGTACGTGAGTGTGTGTCTTTGTGTGTGCACACGCATTGGTGTGCGTTTACTGTTTGTTGTGAGGCCTGTGCCTGCTGTGCCTTCCTCCTGGCAGTCATGAGGACAGGCAGGGAGCCATTTCCAGCATAGCGCTCTTGTCCCTGTGCTTGTTGTTTGTGTGTTAGCCTCCTGATGGGGTGTTGTCATGCCGGACACAGGCTTGGAACCTTCACACTCCACATCAAGCGCTCTGCACAAGGCTGCAGCCCGCTCTTAGCCACCTGCTAGGATGCTATGATACATGAGAGGTTCGAGGTAGATTTTTTGAGTACATTTGCTTGTGTTTCGTTGCTTCCTTGAGGGAAATTTCTTTCATTGGTATTATTTGTTTTGTCTCCGAATGTCTGTAAACTAAGACTTGGCACTAATTAATATTAGCGTTAATAATCTTTTAGGTATTGCAAAGCCATGAATATAATATATATGTATGTAACCCAACAAACATATAACACAAATCTCAGGTTTGATTTGAAGTATTAGTAGTTTTAGGCTTGTACCATATCTTGTATTACCATAGAAAACCTCAGTTGGACTGTATACAATATTTAGAATGAATAAGCATTCCGTGGTACATATCAATGCCTTTCCATAGTCATCCGATCCAAGTGAAATCCAATATTCAACTTTTTATGTCTTCTGTATGATAAGGGTCATTATATACCCTTATCATACAAATGTTTATTGAAGTATATGTTGGTATTGTTAACAGGAAAGCCACATGGGCTGGAGTAGGCTATGTGCAGAAAGGAGTAGTTGGTCAAAGTCCTCTAAGGAAATAATCTTTACCCCATTCGCTTGTCTTATCTCCTCTTCTAGCGATCAGCCTGTCATTCTCTCTGCGTGTCGTCTCCAGCGTGCTCTCTTTCCCCCCTGATCCTCTGTCCTCCCTCTCTTCAGTGTTGTTACCCCTCACCGGTGACTCTCTCCCCACTTACTGCTTGGTCTTCTGGTGGGGCACATAGGCGAGTGGACATTATCCCCATGGACTCCTAAACAGCTGGTAGGTTAAGTGTTGAAGTTGACTAATCTCTGCTCGGGCTTCGTCTAGCGCTGCCTTGCTGCTGCTCAAACACGTAAGTTTTGGGTTGTTGACTGTGTAAGCTATTTGAAAGCTGGATGCCAAGTTTTTAGATTTTGTGCCATTTGACTGTTTCAACAATTGCGCTCAAACAACCGATGTACTTTATTTCACCTCAGGAAGGAATGGCTTTTTCCTTGATCGGCTCGCTTGCTGGTGCTTTGATGACTCTATGTCCCAGTCTGTCGTCGTAAAAGCACTTTATTATTAACGGAGGCGTCAGCCATAGATGCGTGGATGTGTGACCTTTAGCCTGTGCAGGGCTGTTATGCTGGTTATTCATCAACAAATGTAACTCCATCAGGGAAGCTGGGGGGGGGGGGGCTAAGAGCGAAGAACATAAGGAGTAATGGATAGAGCGGGGAAGTATAAGGGGTCTGTCCCTCAGAGAGTGAGTGGGAGTGAGAGAGAGAGAGAGGGGGGAGAGAGAGAGAGAGAGAGAGAGAGGCTGGTCATTAGTCTGTTGGAAGGAAAACAAGACAGATCTGCTAGTCTAGCTCTGAGCCTGAGCTAGACGGTAGAACACAATTACTCTGAGAGAGAGGTAGAGAGATAGTGATAGAGGGGAGAGAGAAAAGGATAGGGAGAGAGAGTGAGAGGGGAGAATGAAACAACCAGAGAGAGACATTCTTACCAACCAATAATTATTATTTGGTTGGCATTAAGGACACATGCTATTTAATGAAACATGCACCCCCCTCCCCTCCATTCAGGCATATAATGCTCTCCACCCTGCCCCTCTCCTCTCCTCTCCACTCCCCTCCTCTCCTCTACCCACCTCTACCCTCCCCTCCTCTCCTCTTCTCTCCTCTCCCCTCTTCTCTTTCCTCCTTATACCCAGACCCCATACTTAAGCATGGTAAGCCCATGCACTGAATGCAGATGACCCATTGAATGAGGGCACCCTTCTACCACGATTCTCCCCACAAACCGCTGCTCTGTCACCCACCGTTGGCGTTTTGCGCAGCTGAATCCCATCATTGCTATGTGTTTTTTCATACCCCCCGGGAGACCTAGATGAGAAATGCTTTTCTCTGTTGGTCTCCAGAGAAGCACACCATGCGTCTGCCGTGTCTGCCGTGCGTCTATGCAGCCCATTTCTTACGCTCTGCCCTCTTTCTGCAGTCTGGCTTCAAGTCTGTTTCATTAGTGGAGCTGTGGTCTTAAAGGGGTAGTTCGGAATTTTGGACATAGGGCCTGATTCCAAAGTTAGCCTTGGCGTTATTAATCATTGGAGACAGTTTTCAACACATTTTATTCAGTCCTTCTAGTTGCAGAGCTTGCTTGTGTTAGGTTAGCACATGGCAACGGGCAATACTAGCCTGCTAATAAAACAGTCTTACCCACTCCACAGTACACCTGAGGCAAATCAACTATAACAATCGGGGAGAGTGAGTATGGGGCGGAGTTTTGCAATGTTCCTGAGGTGGAAGAGGGAGGTTTTGCAAAGATGTTGAATGTGGGCCTCAAAGGTCAGGTGAGGCTCCATTCTGGCACAGAGGTTAGTGACTAAGGATGAGAGCTGGATGTCGTTGCCGGAGAAGCTGATGTTGGTGATAGTGGATGACCAGGTCTGGTGTGGAGTGCCAACAAGAATGGCTTATGTTTTTGAGCCATTGAGCTGCAGGAAGTTAGCCGCTATCCACACCTTTATCTCCTCCAGGCAGGTGGAAAGTGTGGATAGGGCTGCAGAGGGGTTTGGGTTTGAGAAGTGATGGAGAGCGAGCATCAGCAGTCATCAGCATTGATTAGTGGGTTAGCGAGGTATGTTGCGCTCAAAGCCTGGGTTAAGTGGGACACGAAAGTCAATCTCTTTTAGCGTCGCTGTATCACCATGGGGACTTATGCTCTCAACCAAACCTGGTCGGGAGCAGGTTTTCAGCTAAGTCTATCGGATAAGATCGGCGTGCGCAGCTTTACTGGGTGTTCCCGTGGACCTCGGGGCCCTTATCGTGCAGGGGTTTCTCCGACAGAGGCTCTTTCGGGACCGATCCCTTGGCATTGCCTGAGAATATTCTTTATGAGAGATACAGGTTCTCTCATAAAGAGGGTATTCGCTACTTGATCGACCTTGTGGGACCTTATGCAGACAATGCGAACCGTTGCGCATTGTGTCTCATTAGTGGAGCCGTGGTAGAGTGGAGGTTGCGCGTCAGTCTTGAATATCGGCGTGCAGGGTTCATCTCCGAAGTGACACGCCTTTATGTGAAACTTAAAAAGTCCCAATTCTCATACATATGGAATACTTATTCATGAAAGGTTATGGAATTATATTTTTGTGCTTATTTCGAACTTGAACCCATATTCTCAAGGCCGTGCTGGTACCACATCTATGGGGTAAAAGGCATGATGATAGACTGGCGAGATTTGAACCCCGGTCGCTGGCGTTCGGGACACGCGTTGGGTGTGGCCGTACCTTTATTCTAATCCACTACGCCACCGCCGCTACCTCTCAGCTTTGGAAAACATATGCTATACATTTCTTACATAGGGTGTATTTAAATGGAATTCCCTAAATTATAGAATAAGGCAGGTTGGACGTTGCTTAGCCATTTTGAAATCCTCATCACTCTATTGGGATTAATGGTGAACAATTCTTCATTTTGCATAGTTATTTTATAAATAATATGCAGAATCTTTTCACTTATACGCATTTATATAGACTGCTTGATCTATCCAGTTTGTTAAGGTGAGTAAAATGAGGCGATAAACACCCCTTTCACGTGAACGCGCATTGAACCTAAAGCGGAAAACCTGGCTCGACTAATCTAATCCTAAATAGGCTTGATCGTGAGTTGCATCTCTGTCGAGCCAGGTTTTCCCAAGAAAGCCTGGGTATGTTCTAGGGATGGGTCAGAATATTCGATTGTTCAATTATTCGTTCCCGAGGGTCAAAGTCGATTTTTAACATTTGGACCGTTAACATTTTTTCCCAATTCAAATATACAAGAATTAACAGACGGAACTAATGTTGGACAAGTGTCCAAGGGCATTATCCCGCTTATACCACGGGCACTTACCATAGAAAATAAATGAAGACCATTCATTTATTAGGGGGATTATTTGTTTATCAACAAGGCGGATGTGCGCGCAGAATTATCGCCATAAGAACATTTGTTTGAACGGTTGCCATGGTTATCTCCGTGCTGTTAATTTGTAGTTGCGGTGTTAACTAGCGATGTTGTCAGCTTACTGTTACATCAGACAACGCGGTTATATGCTATAGACTAGTGTTGACTCGTTCGCGAACGAATCAGTTCGAATGAACGAATCGCTAAAACGAACGAACTGAACTGGTTCCTCTCTCTCGTTCGCCTCGTTCGTCTCGTTCGCCTCGTTTGTCTCGTTCGCCTCGTTGGTTCTCAGAGTCGACTCCTCCCAGACCCACTAGTCGCTGACTCGCTGACAGTTCGTTCACTCACTGTGTGAGTGGTGAGTGGTCCGACTGAGAGACGTCACGACTCACGAGAGCCAGCCAATCGTATGCTGTTCTAGGACTGAGTCTAGGACGCTCTCGTTGAATTTTAGTCAATGAGAGACAGAAATCAACAGGTTTAATGGGGAAAAAACAAATGGGCTTAGCGAGCTATCTATTATTCACATTGGCCATCTGTTGCATGGACGTATTTAAAGGATGCATTGTACATATTTATAATTCGAAATTCGTCCCAGCCTTTATACCACATTTTTCACAACCTACCAGCTCTCGTTGTGAAGACTACTCACCGCGCAATTCGTTTCAATGGAAATCGCGACAGTATAATTTCAACATAAAGTGTACATATTTATCATTTGAAATTCGTCCCAGCCTTTATACCAGAAACTCTAGAGTCTATAGTGTAGCGACCCTGGGACATTTAAAGAGTTTGTGTGTTATGTGTTGCATTGTATTTCGTTGTCCGTTATGCCAGTTGTTCTCTGTGCATGCATTGGATGTTCTTCTTGTCAATCAGTGTGGGGGGCGAATCATCAGGTCAGCTGGGGGAGGGCCTTGGGAGAACAGGAGGGTGGGGGCTTGCACGTTGAAGGGACCGGGTTGGGGGGTTGCCCGGGTAACCGGTTGTTGTTAGTGTGGCTTTTTGCCGTTGGTTACGGGTTTTCAGTGACCTGGTTTGTCACCGACGAGGTCATTACAATAGCGTAAAACTGCGTTGTCTGATGACTAGTTAATGCATTTTTCACAATTAACCAGCTCTCGTTTTGAAGGCAGTGTTAATTTCGGCAGCTAGATTTAGTCTTTGGCTGCACAGGGTTCTGTTTATGGGAGCCTAAAACACCCGGGACACCCACCATCATTGCTAAATCAAGTCTATTATTTTGCTGATATGTCAAACATCCAATAATCAACTATACCCCCCATCCCGCTGCGTTTGGTTAAAGTTGTAATGTTGACGTATGAGAATGAGAACGAGGGAGGCGCTGAGTCTGAGCCGTTCATTCCATGATTCTACCGGAAACTTGACTGAACCGGAAACTCGACTGAACGAACGAACAAACTAACGAACGAGGGGCTGAGTCTGACTTACTCAGAGAACCGTGTATGATTCGATTCACCGCTACCGGAAACTCGACTGAACGAACGAACGAACGAACGATTCGCGAACGATTCCCCTTGGCGCACTGAATCACGCGAACTGGTTCGCAGAAACCAATCAATAAATCCATCTCTACTATAGACCAGTGGTTTTCAAACTGTGAGGCGCGCCTCCCCTGGGGGGCGCCAGAATTCTTCAGGGGGGGCGCGACGTGAGAAAAAATAAACCAGAAAAAGTAATAGAAAAAAAACGCGAAGACCCAAAGTCAAAAGCTGTGTTTGAAATCGTTCCCTATTCACTCACTCACTATTCCCTATATAGTGATTATGATATAGTGCACTATATATAGGGAACAAACGAGAATTCGGACAGTACGCTAAACATTTGTAAACGTAATTTGCGTCAGTAAATGCGCCGGGTATTTGTGTGACACAGACAGATGTGCCAACATCATGTAAACAAACCGGGCACTCACGAGGAAAGCAGGAGGTTGTATTGATATTGAGTGTAACATTTCCTTGATCAAGTTTTTTATTTTTTTATTTCGAATAACATTTTCTATGTTAAATCCCAAATAAATTGTTGACATTTCTAAACGAAAGCCGGAAACTCGATCATTAAATGTATAATTTTCCGCGGTTATTCAGCTTCTTCTTCTCCTCCGGAAAAACACGACCGCATTGCATTGTGGTATACGGGAGTAACATGTAGGGAACATCGTATGTTCACTCAGATTTTGGGTATTTCAAGTCCACTATATAGTGAATGAAATTTACCACTGAGATTCGAACACCACTACAAAATGGCGAGCACCCTATAAAGTGCACTATATCCGTGATAGGGAACGATTTCGAACACAGCTAAAGACGCAAACTCATTGCTCCCACTAAAGTAGAGGTGAGCTAAAAAGGAGGCTAAACTGGCAGTTTACAGATTAAGCTGTTCAAATGTATTTTAAAAAAGTTAAGCAATAAAGATGTTAAAATGTGTTAAGAAATGTGTTTAAAAAAGCACAAAGATGATTAGAATGTTTCAAAAATATGTTTAAAATGTTTCAAAGATATCTTTAAAATGTCTCAAAAATATGATCAGAGATATTTAAAATGTGTAAAATATGATCAGAGATGTTTAAGATATGATAAGAGATGTTTAAAATGTGTAAAATAATTAAAAGATCTTTCAAAACACAGGGATTTAGAACTTTTTTTTTGGGGGGGGAGGGCTCAGCTGAAATTTGTTCTCTGAGGGGGGGCTCACTCTCTCATACTTTGAAACCCCCTGCTATAGACCCTATAGTATCTGTGGTATAAAGGCTGGGACAAATTTCAAATTATAAATACGTACTCTTTATGTTGAAAGTAGACCGTCGCGATTCAGCCTTTATACCACAGATACTGTATGGACTATAGCATATAACTGCGTTTTCGGATTACAGATGAATGCTTTTTCACAATTTACCAGCTCTCGTTTTGAGGGCTGAACAGACCATTTGACTGGAACTACTTAGCAGATAGTTGTTGTTTTGCGTTTAAGATATGAAGGGATTTCTTGCCGATGATCCATGGCTGCCTTTGTGAATGTCGGCACACATCGAATAATCGATTATTTGTTCATACCACCCACCGATTATTCGACCATGAAAAATTGGAGTTATTCACATCCCTAGTACTTTCAGCGAGGTTCGTAGTATACCCCACAAGAGCAGTGATGGCGCTCTCAACAAAATGGATGCGCCCGTGAAGAGATTATCTTTTTTTGTATTTGTACCACGTAGGTCATTTTAATGTCGATTTTAAATGCTCTAACACGCTTGATTACATTGCTACTCTATTCCAGTTACAAATTTATACATTGCATGGTCTTGCTGTGCGTGCAATACAATGTAAAGTTGTGTTGTTTGTTTTCGGGCTGGTTTGCTAAAGAGGCTAATGTATCTAACAATTAACAACGACTAGCCAATTTCATGACACAATCACAAAGACGAACAGCAACGCTATGAATGCTCCAAGACCGGACGTGACGTCAAACACGGAAGGCTGCCGTCCGAGGATCAGGATCCCCCTGTCTCACGGAAGTGCGATTCTGTCGCCCAATCAACGGACGGCGTGTGCAGCTCGAACTTGCCGGCACCCTTTCAGACGCCCAAAAGAGGAGTACAGCGAGACGAGTACGGCTCCATATACGGCTCAGTCCGGGTCACGCCCACTTTTGGCGGTGGTAACCTTAGCTCAGGGGTCGGCAACCCTAGGCACGTGTACCACCACTGGCACTGGGCAGCAAAATCATTGGCACACTTAAAAAGAAAAAAGAAAAATAAACTTTTTTTTTATTTTTTATTAAAAAATGTCAGCACAATACAGCAACATAACTATTACTACCGATTTTTTTTTTTGCACTTTATTCTGTTTTGGGCATTTCCTCCCAGTGCAAATATGTTTAAATTAGTTACAGAAAGCAGTGTTCTGAAATGGGATAAATTATTCGTTTTTAAACCTATGTTGTGAGTAATAGAGAAGAAAATATTTAATATATTGTTGCAATTGGCCTGTATGCATCACCTTCACATGGTTTTGCAAAGCTGTACATGTCTTAAAGATATTGATGTGGATGGTTCAAGATTCTCATATATTCTCGTTTTTTACATTTCTCACAGTGCAAATATGTTTCTGAATGAGTTTCTGAAAATGGTGTTTTAAGATGGGACACATGTAATTATAATTTGTAAGGCCATGTTGCAAATATAACAACCAAAAAAACATTTAAAATGTTGATGCATGATTGTGGACTATATGGAAATAGTACAATTCCAGGTCTTCTGGAAATGTTTTTGGTCGCTGTGTCATAATTCAGCTTAATTTTTAATATATTGTTGCTTAAGACACACTCATTAACGAGAAAATGTCAAACTGGCACTGCATGTTGAAAAGTTTGCTGACCCCTGCCCTAGCTTATCCGTGCCGCACCTTAGCGAACTGAACTTATCCGCACCCTCCGGTGGAAACGCGCCATTATTTGTCCCTGAAGAACTCGCATATCTAACATTAGTTCCACATTACATTAATAAATTCGCACTCCAGTTTTATTTAATTTTATACTGTGTATTCTCTGTGTAAATCCATGCACCCAACCGTGACGTCCGTACCAATTCTGTTCAATACGAATACATGTATCGTTACACCCCTAGTGTGTGGGCAGACCGGATGTCAATAAGGGGTGGTGGGGTTGGAGCATTTGGGCTGTAAGTTGCCGAAGCCATGCCAATGTCATCGCTGTCTCTTTCTCTCGCTCTCTCTCTCTCGCTCTCTCTCTCTCTCTCTCTCTCTCTCTCTCTCTCTCTCTCTCTCTCTCTCTCTCTCTCTCTCTCTCTCTCTCTCTCTCTCTCTCTCTCTCTCTCCCTCTCTCTCTCTCTCTCTGTCCACCCACCCTCTCCGGCTTATTTTCCTACTCCACTCTTTCTCAGACCCTCTCCCCTCTTTCTTGCGCCCTCCACTTCTCCTCCTATATCCCCTTACTCCTGCTTTTGCCTCTCTTTACAAAAGTCCCCCCCCCCAGACCCTTCCTCTCTCCCCCCCTCCCATCTCCCCACCCTTTTGGTGGAACAGTGCGGCTGATAAAGCCTGCTGTAATTGGAGTGACTCACACGTTTTCCCAGTGTGTTTGGACCAGATAAAGAATATTGTCAGCGTTTTGCCGACATGGCCTCTGCCGACAGAATTAAATGGACTCTGTTCTCTTCTGTCTGCGGCAAATTAAAAGCCTCTCAATTCATCTGCTGCTCTTGCCTGAGGCTTAAAGGGGTTTGTGGGGGGTGGGGTGGGAGGGGGCCTCCTATTCAGGCAGGAAACCCACAGCCCAGTGAAGGAGAAGGAAGACGAAAAAGCTGAGACCCTCTACTGCCTGTCCTGTTTTTTTTTTGCAGAGAAAACCCCGGCCCTATTTCATTTTGCTCTCCTGCCTTTCTTCTGCCAGTGATGGAGAGTGACGGGGAGAGAGAGAGAGAGAGAGAGAGAGAGAGAGAGAGAGAGAGATGGATGGAAATGGGTTAGAGAGTATGTGTCTGTGTGTGGGAGACAGAGTTAGAGACAGAGAGAGACTGAAAAAGAGGTCAAGAGCGTATGTCTAAAGAGAGGTGAAGACTAACTTGGTAGATATTTTTTTCATGCAGCCTGTCAGCCTGCAGCTGTCTCCTTCTGCTGTCTTTGCATATGGGAGAGAAAGAGGAGGAGCATGCATGCATTTAATTGTCTGCTTGTGTGTGTGTGTTTGTGTATTTTTGTGTGTGTGTGCGTGTAATATAGCGTGTCAGTCGTCTCGTCACGCTAATAAAAACAAATAAACCGCTAATAAAAACTAATAAATCCCGGCAAAAAGTGTTATTTTGTTTATTTTTTGAGTGGTCACGTGTAGTATATACTAAAACAATTCACCTCAGGCCTGAATAATTAATTATTCCCCCTAGGCCTATTCCCCACTTTTCACTTCGCCTTTGGCGAATAATTGTTAATTTGCATGGAGAAGGACACGAGCTAAAGGGAAGTTAGGTGAGAATTGCATTCATCAACAGGTTCTGCTTAGTGAGGAAGGGTTCATGGTTGGGATTGCTAGGATTCTGTTCTAATACAGTCTGAGAGATCAGGAGGTTCAGTAGATGTCTGGCCCTAAATATTATTATGGGGATCACACGACTCAAGGCTTACAGCAACAAAAACAACTCGCTCATCGGCATACCAGATGAGATGCTTTGCTTCCACTACCCTCACCGGGGAGTGAGAGAACGAGAGAGTGTGACCTAACAGAACATCTTTCTTTTCTTCTGCTGCTTTTTTCCTCCTCCTCCCCAACCCCGTCTCCCCCCCCTCTCTCTCCAGCTCTCCTTGGCCGCATGTGGGATGTTGTGTCAGGGCTAGGGCCCCTCCCCTTTCTCCCATGAGCCTCCTGTGTGCCCACGCACACACCTGGCGCCTCCCCCTCCGCTCTTCCGGCGCCCGCCCATACGCACGCACTCGTGCACTAACACCCGTGGCATCGACGCGGCCGTGAACAGGAGCCTCCCGAGCCCAGCAGTGCCCTGTGGAGTCGAGGCCAGCCCGCGTGGAGCCTGAGGATGTCAACAGAGACCGAGCTGCAGCCAGCGCTCAGGCCGGGTACTGTCAGACGCGACTCCAAGCGGAAAGGTAGGCCTCAGCCCGCCCCCAGTCCAAGTGGTCAGAACGATTAGCGTTATCATGAGTCATATTGATATTCATGTCAATGTTAAAGGAAAACCAAGCCGTGAAGCGTGTTGTTTTGGAAGAAAGTGATGTAAGGGGGTGACGTTGTAGGGCTATGGATTGATCCAAATCCAAAACTCAACTGAATGTGCGCATGTTGTAAATGCAGACATTAAATTGTAAATATGGACTCAGTTAGCCCTTTATCGGTTGAAAACATTATGTTGAATGAATTCATTTTTAATATATCTTCTGCTGTATTTTCCGTACACAATGAAAGTGGGGGATTCAAAATGACTTGGTCATTGTAAAAAACAGTAAAAAAATGTCCCCCAAAAATCCTACATATTTCCTGCCTTTTGTAACAAATTGTTATGAGTTGGATCGGTGAGCGGGGTTTGCAGGGTTCAGATCCACTGATGGCGACTAACAGATGGGGGGGGGGGATGCTAAACGCTGATGTTGTGATGTTGTCACTCGCTGTCGAGGGTTCAATCACATCCAGGTGTGGGTGGCTCCAGAGGGAGAGGGAGACAGCAGGTTGAGGCGCTGGTGAGCAGGTGTGTGTATTTGTGGCAGGGGCGTAGCGGGTATAAGGAGTGTCAGTCCAGGGTTAGACGGGCACCTCATCCCCGCCGCCACCTGTCTGGCCCGCGTGAGCCGGGATGCGCCCCGTTTCACCTCTGTGCGATGGAGCTGAAAAATATAGCGCTGCTGTCGTAAGTGACGCTCTATATACGTAGACCCGGATACTACACACACCAAGCACGCCCACAGACGCACACACAGACATACACACACACACACACCAGTATTTCTGCTACATGCATAGAGCTAGGATAACCAGGACCACGTCAATCAGCTGTTGAAATAAATATTTGTAGTTGAAGTGACAAGCAAGTGACAACATTAAGAATAACAACTGTAAACCAACAACCTGTTAGAATTTTTTTTTTTACAAATAATGCTATTACAAATAATATTAAAAGTTGGCCAGCAAGTTGATAAATGAACTTCCATAAGCCTATTGAGAAGGGTGTGCGTGCCTATGCGAACACAGTCCTGCGATGTCTAAATCAATTGAGGTCAGCTTCAGTATCAGGTGTGGCTCAACATTCATCCTGCTCCTGTATTTAGTTTGTATGATGGCAAGTGAAGAGAAGCCCTTCTCACATGGATATGTGGACGCAAAAGAGAGAAGAAAGCACACAGAGGGTATTCGCTGTGTTGATGTTTCTAAAGGTCCAACAACGACGCCTTCTGAAAGCTGACTTGTAATGTTTCGTCGCATAACAATTCTGTTAAACTCTCCTGCTCACCAACAGCGAAGTCCTCCGGCATTTCATAGGTTTCAATGCTGAGCATGTTTCTCATCAAGTTGTTCGCTTCGGCCGTCACTGAGCTGTATTGTCAGTACTCGGACAAGTCTCCGAGCGAGACGAGGTGCGCAATGATGGTGTCCCCGACTATTGAATCGTGAACTTGTGCCAAATCTTAATTCTCCTTTTCACCCCAACCCCTCATTTTTGAGTTGCCCTTGCTTTAGTGTGGCTTCGACCTGCCCTTCGAAACAGAAGGTTAGTCAAATGGGACAACCCTTCAAGACCTTGTTACGTCATTATTAGTCGTCTACAGCGTTTATGTCAATAGACGCGAAGAGTTTGTTGCTTGTTGTTTTGAGTTACACAATTCCGTCTTCAGCTTTGGTGATTTCTTTAATTTCTTTCGCTTATCAGCAAAGCTGAGAAATGTGGAAATAATAACACTTATTCAAGGCCTTATTCGATGCCTGGGAATGCTGGTGGATCAGTTCGAGGTATGTTGAATATACTGCAAGAAAGCTTTGTTGTAGTAAGCCTAGCTACACAACTTGCTAGCTAGTATAACTAACGTTAATTTTGTTGGATCAACCCCTTTGTGATGCATGTAATGTAAAATAAACAACTGTTTACTTTGTTTTTTGTTTTGATCCGTGTGCAGGTCTGATAGCATTGAATACTGTACCCATGCATTGTATTTAACTAATTTTAAGTAGTAAAAGTCCTTCCAATTCAGACTGAATTATGTGAACTTATTACCTTTTCCAGACCAGTCGTCCATTGTACTGCAAGCTAAATGTAAAGGTGCCCATCCTGCGTTGGTGGTTCAAGATAGAGCTGGAGCTGGGGCAGGACTTCCGCCTCAGCAGAAGAGCCATGCCTGGTTTGCAGAGGCTGCTTATTGCTCGTGTCCGGGATTTATACAAGTTATTTTTTAATTTCACTTTAATTTCAGAATTAATTTTTTGATTACATTGTTTTGCTGAATGAATTTTGAATGTCTCAGGAATGCAACTATTACAGTCATGGTAAAACTTGGTATGATAAGTCAAGAATCTGTTGGAAATATTGCACTTCATTTTGCATCGAACATTATACCAAAAGATAAAATATGAAACTAGAATAAACATAGAACTTGAGGTAGTGTGCGATCAATGTCAAAAATAAATATGGTTGTTAAGGGATTAACAATCATACACAATCACATTTTATCAATATTTTTTCCAAGGGGACCAAATTAACTGTTGGTTTTTAACAATCAGTGGATGGTTCATCTTTTTTTCTTCCTAGGGGTTTAGGGGACTATCAATTTGACGTTCCTTGTTATAAGGAAAATATCTATTATACATTGAAACCACATTAGGATAATGCGATGGTCATCATCATTTTATGTTTTATGTTTTATGTGTTTTTGATCCTTTCGCATCTTTCGCCACCATCTTGCCTAGGATTGTTCTTGATATTTTTTCTCAAAAAGCATTGTGGGAGAACACTTATTTTTGAGTGTGCCTCTCGAAAATCTTACTTTTTAACATTTACATTTGGGGCATTTAGCAAACGCCTTTATCCAAAGCGTCTTACAATAAGTATATAGAACCAGGTGCCAAGCACCAACAATTGCTAGGTTAACCCATTCCCGCATACAAAAAAGCTTGCAAAGCTAATATGCTACAGACCTAAGTACTATTTTTAAGTGCCAGGACGTACAAAATACAATAAGTGCATACGTTAAGTGACAGGATGTACAGCATACTATAATTGCGTACGTTAAGTGCCAGGTCGTACAACATTCAATAAGTGTAGGGGGGGTGTGTAGGGGGGGTGGGAGGGGGTGGCTATGCAGAGTCTAGGTGAACTCTGAACAAGTGAGTCTTGAGTCTTTTGCGGAAGCTGGTGAACGACTATGTGGTCCTGACATCGGCAGGGAGCTTGTTCCAACACTGCGGTGCCAAAACAGAGAAGAGTTGTGACTTTTGTGATCAACCTTTGTTTACTCGTAGCAATAGTGGTACCAGACATCCAGCTGAAGTAGATGAGCGGAGCACTCAAGCTGGGGTATGCGGTCTTACCAACGCTTGGAGGTAGGCAGGGGCAGTTCCATTGACCACCTTGTAGGCCAGTACCATCATCTTGAATCTGAACTACTACATGTAGCCAGTGGAGGTCCCGAAAAAGGGGGGTCACGTTCGAGAATCTAGGTTCTTGATACACTGCAAAGGTTTAATCGCGGAGGCACGGAGTCCATTTTGGAGCGAGTTGCAGTAGTCGAGGCGGGACATGAAGAGCACTTGGACCAGGAACTGAGCTGCTTCCCTCTTGAGGAAGGGCCAGATCCTGCGGATGTTGTAGAGGGCAAATCTGCAGGTCGGGCCACCGCGGTGATGTTCGCGGTGCAGCATAACTGATTGTCCAGTACCACACAAGGTTTCTCGCTGTTTCCTCAACAGTAACCATTAAGTCCATGTGAGGGCAATCTTTCCCTGGCATAAAGAGGAGCTCAGTCTTGTTGAGGGTAAGCTTTAGGTGATAGCCCTACCCCTTAGCTCTACCCCTCTATGAAACGACTATTGGGACAGCCCTATCCCTACATTTGACCACGCAAAGTTGAGGGGTAGAGCTAAGGGGTAAGGCTAAGGGGTGAATTGGGAGATGACGTTTTAGATGCAATGGTTTCATGGATTCATTTATATAACATCACCACATACCACCACATAACACCTGTGCTCGGTTTAATGTTCTCCACTTCATTTTTAATAGTTTTGCTCAAAATATTCTCCTGTCCGCACTCCTGTCCGAAACAGGCTGATATTGAAACAAAACTATTAAAGGAAAGGCAAAACTTATTTTAAACCCTGTTTTAATTTTCTCATGGTTAATGTATTTCCATTCAGACTAGTATTTAGATATTATTATGCTTTTAAATAATTAATCTATTTTTTTTTTTTTTCAGAGATTCCTCTGTATACCACTTAATATCTCAAGGTAGGCACGCGTACCACAGTTTGAGAATCAATGCTATAGAAGAATGAAACAGGCAAGATGATACTGTTGGTGAGATTAGCTCATCCATAGGTCTGGACTGAATTTAGGAAGCATAAAGATACAAAGAAACAAGTGACTTATTAACAGAGAGCATCTACATTTTTACATGTAGAACCTTAGGAACAGTATTATATAACCCAGACAATTATTAAGCGACAAATCACCAAAACTAACATAATGCAAAAACCAAAAAGCATATTATATTGTTATACCATTGTATGATTAATTTCTGTCTGAATGCAAAAGGGGCCCTTCTGGAATCATCAGCACCATGCACCCGCACCTCAGCCACCGTAGCACCCTGCATACCCACATCAGAAGAGTGCTCAACACACTCACACACACACCTCAGCACCACTGCTGGAAATCATTGTAGGGGAAACGCAAGGTAGTACAGTAGATGTTTGCACAGTCTGTGGCTCAGTTATGGCAAACAAGCGTTTTGTTCCCAGCGGCGCACTCCACGTCAGAGGCTCCTCAAAGTCTCTCTTGTCCTATTTAGAAATGGCATTGGATCATGTTCATCACTCAGATAGGTGCTGCACCTTTAGGGCCGAGGGGGACTGCAATATGGTCTCACACACACACACACACACACACACACACACACACACACACACACACACACACACACACACACACACACACACACACACACACACAGCACATATACATAATCACACAAGCACCAAGACAAAGGAATGCACACACACATAGATGCACACATTGAAAAACACACATCCACACAAACTAGGGTTGGGATTGAAGCCCAGAAGAGCAACTGAAAGGGAAGATGAATTGGTTGCCCTCAGCATCCAGACTGGTGGTGGAAGTTGGTCTCCCTTCAGTCCCCCCCTCTCTCTCTCTCTCTCTCTCTCTCTCTCTCTCTCTCTCTCCACCATCCCTCTGTCCATCCCTTTCTCTCTCTCTCTCTCTCTCTCTCTCTCTCTCTCTCTCTCTCTCTCTCTCTCTCTCTCTGTCCATCCCTTTCTGTCTGGTGTCTTACTCTTTTATTTTATATTTGGTGTGTAGGGTACATAGTCGTCAATGCACACACGTGGAAACACACAGCTGGCTGATGAAAGTCAAATGCAATAATATACCACACACAGGCAACGAGTCTGCCCCAAGCACACAGAACATTTTCAATATTTCCTATTCATGTCTAATGTATGTGCGTGTGTGTTTGTGCATGTGTGTGCGGGCGGGACCAAATGACCCAGAAACCAAGTCCGCACCACATTTATCTCCTTTCTCTTTCTATTCCTTTTGTCCCCCTATCTAATTCGTCATTCTTACCTTATTTAACTCTTTAGCGCCTACGCCCAAGCCTCTGTTAAAAGTGATTAGAGTGAGCGAGGGACAAAAAAAGTGGCTTGGCGGCCATATTGGAGAGGGAGAGAGCAAGACTAATGAGCTAACATGGAAGATAGGTGTGTCATTTAAATCCTTTGTTTCAATTCAATTTTGAACAAAGCAATCAAAAGTGTACCACATCGCTCCGATGTGTGTGTGTGTGTGTGTGTGTGTATGTGTGTGTGTGTGTGTGTGTGTGTGTGTGTGTGTGTGTGTGTGTGTGTCTGTGTGTGGTTGTGTGTGTGTGTACGTGTACATGCTATATCCATACAGAAATTACGTCCATCCATGGAGCGCTTCAAATAAACCAGTTTATTTTCCTCTCTTTGCCATAAGGTTTCCTTTTTATTTAATTACCCTGAAAAACCAAGGATAACCTCCAACCTTTGCCAGAAACCTGATAGCAGCAATGTCTTATTGGCTAGGCCAAAACACTTGAAACTAATACTGTTTAGTAATCCACAATAAGTCCATGAGATTAAATGGCTTCACAGACATCTCTCTCTCTCTCTCTCTCTCTCTCTCTCTCTCTCTCTCTCTCTCTCTCTCTCTCTCTCTCTCTCTCTCTCTATATATATATATATATATACATATATGTGTGTCTGTAGTGTGTGTGTGTGTGTGTGTGTGTGTGTATATATATATATCCTTACCTCATTCTTCTACTACTCCTACTACTTTGACACGTGTTTGAATTATCCAATCATCAAACAAAAAAGTCCCCCTAGAGATGCCGTAGAACAACTAGCATCACAGCTATGCGCTGGTAGTGTTAACTCAGGCTCCCTTGTAATATGTAACATCCTGTCTGTGTTATTTAGCATGTACATACACTAGAGTGGAAACACACTCCAGCACCCACTATTGGATAGTTGTGTTTAATTAGTACAACTGTTGACTCGATCAGAGGAAACATCCTAGTATCCTCCAATACCAATAAAACAAGCGGTTGACACTCTGCCAGGGCCTGCTTCTTCTTCTTTTCATTATTATTTTTTTTATTGGAAAGAAAAACTACCACTCAGTTGTTTTTATTACATATCTCTATATCCACCTCTGTAAATTAAATTCTCCGGCACATAAAACCGAAACAGAGATTTATTTCCTAAGGGTGTGTTAGTTGGTACGGGTGGACCCACTTCTCCCTGCACCACACTGGTATCCTGACCATGGATATCATCTGTCCGGGAGGCGTCTTGCACTTTATGTGGCATCCATAGTGGCCTTGGCTCGAGTGTTCCTACAAGTGTAGCCAACACAGGAAGTAGAGAAAAATAAGGAGATCTCATTTTGCAATGTGTGGATCTTGAAACATGCCTCCATGTTATTGGATGGGTTATGATTATTTTTTTAAGATTGGCTTTGACATGGGGTAAGACATTAACCATCATTACCGCCGACATCGGTTGGTTAAGTATTTGATAAGAGAAAAGGGGGGGGGGGGGGGGACCTTTTACGTTTTTGACAAAGTTGACTCACTGGTAACTCTCTGTCATTCATGAAAGGTTGTCAATGTGACTGTTAAGTTATAATGACCTCAACGGCTGGGGGAAGGTCGCTTGTGTGGCAACATGGCAAACTCTCTCTTTCTCTCTCTCTCTCTCTCTCTCTCTCTCTCTCTCTCTCTCTCTCTCTCTCTCGGTATACTGTAGCTGCCAGCCAGAGGCGTGAACAGAGTGGTTAAGGGTTATAGCTTGGCAGCTGTTAGTGTTTGGTGTGTGCACACTTTCTACTTGTGTGTTCATGTGCATACATACTGCTGCATGTCGTTGTGTGTATATTGAGTGTGTGCATTTAAATTTGTATATGCGTGTGTGTCTCTAGTGTGCGATTAGCTAACACATTATCTTCTTGGTCTGGATATTATGTTCCAATCCAGTCTATCTGCTACAATCACTGCTGCCATTTACGGCAATATCTTTCCCCTGGGAGCCTAAGAGCGCAAACAATGGTTTAGTGTGTCTGCATGGTGTGTGAGTCTGTGTGTGAGAGACAGTGAGAGATAGAGAGTTTGTTCTTGTGTTTGTGTGTGTTTGTGTGTGTGTGTGTGTGTGTGTGTGTGTGTGTGAATGTGTGTGTGTGTGGAAAGAAAACGTGCTTGCCTTTCAAATTTTAAACCTATGCCCTCTATGTTTGGGGTCCAGAATCTGTGTCCAGGTTCCAGCCCATTGCAGTGACTCATTGCCTTTGCAGAAGTCCAGAGGACAGGTATTGCTGGGCCAAGGGCCTTTGGGATTATTTCCTCTTTCCTCTTGTCTGAATGTCTCTAAAAGCTCAGGTCTACGTGTCACAGGCTCCCTCTTTGTTTCCTGTGTTTCTCCATTTTAATTTCGATTGTTCGCTGACAGGGTTGGTGTGTTGAATATGGTGCCATTTCTTAAGTTGACTCATGTGGGAGTCATGTTTCTCTACTATAGGGTTTTTTTAATTTTATGTTTGTTGTAAGCCTTAGTTTGGGAGAGAATTAGATAATTCTTTCCATTATTGTCGACTGCAAAAATGTTTCTGTGAATTCCATTAAATACAGTTAAATAGCTAATTACATAATAGCAGTTGGACACTGCCTTTTAAAATTGTATACAAATACATTTAAACAGTGAGGCAGCAATGCATTAGTATCATGTGCCTCTGAGCTATCACTAGATATAATCTTTAGTTACCTCAGAGCTTTTTAAAAACGACAAAAGGACACTCTGCTTTAAAAAGGCATCACTGATATAATGAAAAAAATATCGGTTCTACACTCTGTATGTATGCTTCTCCGAGTCTCGGAGTATTTGTGCAACTGCAAAAGGTTGGGTGTTCCTTTTTCTTCACAGCATGTTCAGTTTTTCTTTCATTTTTTCTCTTTGTCGCTGTCCTCCATATTGATGTGTCTTTGCCCACATCACTACCTCCAGTCTCTATAGCAACAGTTTTTGCCTTGCTCGTAATTTAAAAAAATGGCACAATGTCACGCACATTTGCACACACTCAAATGCAACCTCGCCCTAGTACACGTACCATCTCAAAGACAACCTCTCTCTTGTGCACTTACTGTCACAAACACAACCTCTCTCTTGTACAAGTACTGTCTCAAAGACAACCTCTCTCTTGTGAACTTGCTGTCGCAAATACAACCTCTCTCTCGTACGCGTACTGACTCAAATACAACCTCTCCCACGTACGCGTACTGACTCAAATTCAACCGCTTCCGTACACGTACTGACACAAATACAACCTCTCCTGTACACGTACTGACTCAAATATAACCTCTCCCGTGCACGTACTGACTCAAATACAACCTCTCCCGTACACGCACTGACTCAAATACAACCTCTCTCATACGCGTACACGTACTGACTCAAATGCAACCTCTCTCTCGCACACATACTTTGTGTCGATGTTTGTGTTTATTTCCTGTTGGCAGTGTTCTAGCCCATCGTTATATTCCCATAAGAAGCAGAGGTCAGGGTATGATACTTAATGATAGCTACATTTGTTGTAAGATACATGTTGTCTGTGCTGATTTATTTGTTCAAAATAAGTTATGTAGTCTTGTTCTCAAGATGATGTCCTGGAAGAAAACAATTTGTTGTCCTTTAACTTTTGATTTGAATTACATTTAATTGCAGGTGGAATGTATTTAGCAATACTGCTAAAAAGATATATCGCAAATAGAATATTGTTATTTTCGAGATGTGATCAGATTCCTTTGACCGTATTTCTTAATTAGTTAAGTAACTGAAATGAAGACTACACAATCCATACTTAATCCATTTATATTAACGAGACCTGACCTGTGCATGTTTTAGCGTGCGTGCATGCATCTGTTTGTGCGTACATGCACCTGTATGTGCATGCGTGTGTGTGTGTGTGTTCCTGCACGTACAGAATTAAAGAAGCCACAGCCCCGCACTCCTCTCATTGCAGCAGGACGGGGGTCGGTCGAATCATACAGCCCACAGACGGACAGATAGAGAGACAGAAAGGCAGTTGCCTGAGTCAAAAAGTTGAGAAATGTTCAACTTTTCAGGCAGCGACGGATCCGTATGCCAATCAGAACGCGTTATGCAAATACACTACTGTGATACTACTTGGACTCTTGGGATTTGCAGTCCGTTTTATGCATCTTAAACTTCAGTGTGTTCGATCTGACAATGAATCATACAAATCCAAGACCAAAATGCAAAGATGGGGTCTGCATGATCTATGGAATGAAAAAGATCCTCCTAATAATATTCTATGTCAGTCCGTATTGGATATAGACTGTGTGCACTCCTCCCCTACAAACTCAGAGCTCTCTTAGGCCACGTTTATACATAGCAGGGTATTTAGAGAAACAAATATTTCCCCCCCTCCATTTTCAAAAATAACATTGTGCACACAACATAGTTTTCAAAAAAGTTGTCATTTACATCAACCCGCATAAATACACCTTAGAGCGCCATTATAACTATGCCAAACCTATGGGTGGCAGTGTAGGGAGAAGGATAAAGCCATGCAAGCCAATCAGAATCCTCAGAATCAACAACAACAAATAACACAAGCGACTTCCTGTTCCTTTCAAAACATGACTAGTCACACTGACTAGTCAATAACGTTCATTGTAGTCCATTGTGTACATTTTTCTAGTCAGCACATTCTGTGTGGACAAGGTCCACTGCTTTGATAAAACTAAACAGATCCTCAAAGAGGTATCATCATAGGACGACACAGGTGTCACTCAAACAAACTCAAACAGTAATTATGAGCATAATCCTTTTATGAACCAGGGCACGGGTAACAATATATAAGATAAATCTAATACCCTTGTCCTGTTACATTAAAGTAGCAGACCCATAATTAGTCTAATGAGCGACACCTAGGGTGGTCCTGCGATGGTACCTCGGTGAAAAGGACATCATGGAAAGCAGTGCTATACCAACAATAGGATGTACAGATCGGTTGGCGATGGATAACAATTATAGAAGTGAAATGGATACATAAGCATGGGTAGGCATAAAGGTAACATTAGAGAGCAGCAGAAAGATGGAAATACTAAAGGTTGCTTTTAATAAGGATTCTTGAAATTCATTGTACATTATTAAGCAATGGTAGACATTGAATCAGCCTGTGTGTGCGTGTTTGTTTGTGTGTGTGTGTGTGTGTGTGTGTGTGTGTGTGTGTGTGTGTTTGTGTGTGTGTGTGTGTGTGTGTGTGTGTGTGTGTGCTTCAGATTAAATCAAAGATTCTGCCATTTTTTGAGTTTGAAGCTCAGCATGTGTTACAGCCATCCTTCAATTAAATATGTGTGTATTAATTGTTGATAATGTTTATTTGTAATGTTAAATGTTAATTGAGTGATTAGATGGCAGGAGGCGTGTTTTGTGCCACCTGCAAATTCACTGGAGAATGGCAGCCGGTGTCAGTCTGATAAAGTCACAACCTGGTGCAGACACTGTGGAAATATATAATTTTGACCACTCTAACATAAGCCTTTCGTTTAGTTAAGAGTTTATTTGTTATTTTGAAACCCTTTTTACTCATTTTTGGAAGCCCTTTGTTTGAAAATAAATACACGAAATACACTTATCAAACATCACAGTTAATGCCCCGGAGGCATCACTCGACTTGAATGCCGTGACATTAAGTCAAAATTATCTAGATTCTCGACCGACTGGAAACTGGATTGGACAAGTTTGCAGCGCTAAAGTACTCTCGGCTGATGAATGGGAAATGTTTGACAACTACCCTGAGTACCGAGCTGAACAATGGACCGCTGGCGCGCGGTGAAGCCTCGCCAGGCCTTTCGTTGGAAGCGCTCACTGCTCACTGCTTATGCCAATATTTGTGTGATGGATAAGAAGTGGAAATGGAAAGCGATACTGATCAAGTTGTGGACCCAGAAAGGAAATTGTTGCAAACAAATAAATTGCGCAGAGGAAAGCTTGGTGCAGTGACAAGAAAAAAGAATGAAGTGCTTCATATGATGAAAACAAATGATAATAAAGAAAATGAGTAAACGTGGACACATTCAATGAACTGTTAACAAACTTTATGGATTTGCAAGTGGATGTTCACTCACTGCTAGAGGTTGATGAAAGAGAAGCTGATCATACTTATTGGTACGAGCCAAAGTTAGTTGAATTCAAAGAATTACTAACAACTGTTCGCTCATGGATGTATGAGGATGATGATGGTGAAGATTCTGGGAAAGAAGATAAAGTGGATGACATAAATGCTTTAAGTGAACAAGTTGATAATGATGATGATGAAGAACAAGCATGCAGTGAGATTGGCCTTAGCGCGTCACAAGTTTCATTATGCGCCAGCCGCTCCAAATCATTAACAACCGCCTGCGTAGAAGCCGAGGCTAAACGCTTGCATTAACAGCTGAACTGGCAGCCGCAGAAACCAAAGCAAAAGTACTACGGCAAGCCGGAGCTGGCTCAGTGAGTTTGAAGGCAAACAGCCGCACAAGTCAAGATCGCTCCGCCTTATCTCAACACCCCCCCCCCCCCCCCCCCGGTAAAAAATGCAAAAAACCCAAAAGCATTCACTGAAATCTGAACCAATCAATTAACAGCCATACTCATGCAAGAACAAGTAGCCCAGAAAATGTTGTAGACATACTGAAAAGGCAAAATGATATAACTGAAATATTAATAAAACAGCAGAAAGCCTCCCACCTACCTGTTTGAGAGATTCCCAGCTTTGATGGTGACACACTGCCCTTCCATTCCTTCATTACAGCCTTTGAGCAAAGCATAGAAAACAAACCAGACAATATGCAAGATAGACTCTACTACCTGGAGCAGTATACTGTGGGGCATCCAAGACAAATTGTACGCAGCTGTCAGCATGTGGATATAATGAAGCAAGGAAGCAGCTTGAGTGATATTTTGGAAACAAGATGAAGATCACATGAGCAAAACATTAAATTGGACAGCTATAAAAGCAGAGGATAGCCCTGCATTAAGAGCATATTCAATCTTTCTCCGAAGCTGCTACAACACCTTGTAAGGAATTGACTATGTGGAGGAACTGGAAAATGCAGCAAATCTGAGGATATTTGCATCAAAGTTACCCTTTAAGCTGCGTGATAACTGGAGAACAGTCGTCTGTGATGTTCAAGAAAGAAAATGCAGACATCCAAAGTGTAAAGATCTCCTCCAATTCATTGAGAAGAAAACTTGTGCTCTACTAGATCCCATGTTCCAGGCGAAATAAATATGCCAGTATCAGTGGAAAATAGAGCCAAACCCAAGGTACCACAAAAGTCCAGCAGGGAGAGCAGTTTTGCCACCACTCTCACCCCTGTCTTAGAAAATGCAAAAAACAAGATGTAAGTGGAGCATTAACAAATAACAAGGAATGCCATTAAAAGAACCTTCCTGTTTTATAGCAAAGACCACTCAATGGAAATGGAAATGTATGTTGTTTAAAGGACAACCCAACAAAGAAAAAGTGGAATTTATGAGGGCCAATGGATTGTGCTTTGGATGCATGAAAAAATGACACATGAGCAAGTACTGTAAAAAATGCATGACATGTAAAGCCAAAGAGAGTGCACTCTCAATAGTCCCAGTAAAGGTGAAATTGGACAAGAGAACAAAAACTGTGCAAACATATGCCTTTTTGGATGGAGGAAGCACTGCAAAATTCTGCACAGAGGAGTTGATGCAACAGCTAAATGCTAATGGAAGGAAGCAGGACATTTTGCTCAGGACAATGGGTCAAGAGAAGCCAGTGTCTAGCTACAAAATCTCTGGTTTGGAAGTTGCTGCTTTGAAGGGAAATGGATACCTTAAACTGCCTGATGTCTACACACACAAATCCATCCCAGTCATCCAAGAAAATATCCCCAAAAATGAGGATATTAGAAAATGGCCTTACCTGGATAAAGTTGACTTGACACCCATTGATGCCAGCATTGGCCTGCTTATAGGGGTTAATGCCCCAAAGGCCATGGAGCCATGGAGAGTAATTAATAGTGAGGGTATTGGGCCCTACGCTGTGAAGACTCGACTTGGGTGGGTTGTCAATGGCCCACTCAACATGGTTCAGCATCTCCTCCATGCTGAACCACAGCATGGAGGAGAAGGGATAGTTGCCGTTTGCTGACTCCTGGAGCTCTATATCTATATAATATAATATAACAATAATAATATTATATACGGGTATTTATATAATATATCTAATATCACGGCCAAAAGCTATGTGCGCCTTGAATGATATGAATAATAAAGACTGTGTCTGACGTCTCTGGTACTTCCACAAGTAAAGACTCGTAGTGAGGGATATCTCGGCCATGGCTGAAAAGAATTGGGGGGAAGGAACTTTGGCATTGACTCTCTGAAATCCATGAACCGCGACATGGAGAAGAAAGGGATTGTACTCCGGGAGCTGAGCTGCCGGACTGCCTCCGAGCTCCCCGCGCCAGAGCTGCCGGACTGCAGTCCGGCCGCCGTCGAAGCCGTCTGGCCGCAGTCCGGCGGTGTACTCCGGGAGCTGAACTGGCGCCGAAGCTAGGTGGCAGCTCTGGCGGACGAGCAGCTCCAGCTGGGGGCACTCGGCGGCAGTCCGGCAGCTCAGCTCCGGGAGTACAATCCCTTTCTACTCCATGTCTCCTCCTCCCGACTTCCGCCGAAGCTTCGGCGGCAGCACCGGCGGGGTGAGCTCGGCGCCAGAGAAAGGGATTGTACTCCCGGAGCTTAGCTGCAGGGCTAGCGCCGAGTTCACCCCGCCGGAGCTGCTCGTCCACTGGTCCACAAAATCTTAGCGATGCTCTGATTGGAGGGGAGTGGGGAAGTGGGAGGTAATATTCAAATGCCCTTCCTACGTAGGAGGGGGCGCTGAAACTGACTCGCTCGTTTGGTAGCTGGAGGCAGGCTGCTTCCAGAAATGCGTATCTCACTCAAAAAATCATATACAGACTTTTTTCAAAGTTTGTATGCGTGTGGGAGCACCATATACCCACAACAACAGCCCAAATCCCAGGAATAGTGCTGTTTTCATAATATGTCCCCTTTAACAAATTCACTGGTAGGCGTATTGCTTTGTTTCCGCCAGGGCCCCATAGCTATTATGACTGACATTGAGGGAATGTTCCACCAGCTGAGAGTGGCAAAAGAGGATGTAAACTATTTGCGCTTTCTCTGGTGGCCAGATGGGCATGTTACACAAGAGCTGGTGGAGCACAGGATGACAGTGCACATCTTTGGAGCTGTCTCTTCCCCTAGCTGTGCAACATTTGCCCTTTTGAAGACAGCTGATGACAACCAAAATAATTATGTAGCTGAGATTGTAAACACCATCCGGCAGAACTTTTATGTTGATGACTGCTTAAAAGCTGTAAATGCTGTGGAGCAAGCAACATATCTCTATGAGAACCTCACACACCTGTGCACCAAAGGGGGATTCGGCTCAATAAATGGGTGAGCAACCATCGCTCCATCCTGGCAGCCATCCCTGAAGATCAGAGAGCTAAAGGAGTTAAAACACTGGACCTGGACAAAGACCAGCTTCCCATGGAAAAGGCGCTTGGTGCTCAATGGAATGTAGAACAGGATACCTTCACGTTCAGTATTGAGGTAAATCCCCACTGAGTGACCAGGCAAGGCATTCTGTCCATAGCAAGCTCAATATATGACCCCCTTGGCTTCCTGACACCAGTTATTATTGTGCAAAACAAAGCTGGGTTGGGATGACCAAATCCCGCAAGAAATGGCTCAAGTGTGGCAAAAGTGGCTAAGTAGCATAATTTTAGTGGATGCATTTCACAACACCAGAAACTTTGCACCCAAAAACTTTGGAGCAATAGCAGCAGCACAGTTGCGTCATTTCTGTGATTCCAGTGAAATGGGGTATGGCTCAGGATCTAACCTCCAGCTGACGAACACCAGGAGAGAGGTGAGCATTGCTTTCATCATGGGAAAGGCCAGAGGAGCGGCACTTAAGTAAACAACCATACCAAGGCTGGAACTTGAAGCTGCAGTCTTAGCTGTACGCATCAAGAAGATGCTAAAAACAGAGCTAGAAATCAACATGGAAGAGCATGTTTTCTGGTGTGACAGCATGACAGTTCTTCACTACATTGCCAGTAACACCAAACGATTCAAAACGTATGTGGCAAACCGTGTTTCCATCATTCGAGAGCTGTCAAAAGGGGCACAATGGCGGCACATAAGTTCCAAGCTAAATCCAGCAGATGCCGCATTACGTGGCTTGAAGGCTGATGTATTCCTCCAGTTTACTTGTTGATCAATGGCCCATGCTTCCTCTCCAAACCTCAATCACAATGGCCAGGAACAATACAAATGGATGGAGTTCTTGACGACGACCCTGAGGTCAACGTTGAGATTTCTGCCTATGTCATAGTGCTGAAAGACAGTGAATGTCCCACAAGTAAGTGTCTGAGCTATTTTTCCAAGTGGACAGACCTAATGAGAGCTGCAGCATGGATACTGAAGATAAAAGAGCTACTTCAGCTGAGAGGACAAAGAATGAACTGAAACAGCAAGTAAAAACAAACATGCCCAAACTGTCTGCGATTTGGAGAAAGCGGAAAAAGCCATTGTCTGTTTTGTGCAGAGGCAGTCTTATCTGGACAAAATCAAAGCCTTAACTAAAGGCACTTTGAAGAAGGCTAGCCATCTGTACAAGCTGGACCCTGTGATGGTGGATGGAGTCCTGAGAGTTGTTGGTAGGTTGAGCAGGTCGGCTCTCCCTGAAGAAACAAAACATCCAATGATTCTTCCAAAAAGCAGCCAAATCTCCATGCTACTTCTGCGTCAAATCCATCATAAAGTTGGTCATGGGGGCTGAAATTACATGCTATCAACTCTCTGGCGCCACTTCTGGATATCACATGCCAACTCTGCCGCCAGAACAGTCATTGGAGAATGTATGACCTGCAAAAGACAAAGACAGCAACCTGGTGAGCAAAAAATATCAGGCCTTCCTGCGGACAGAATCATTGCAGATCTGCCTCCATTCACAGATGTTGGGATAGATTACTTCGGCCCAATGGAGGTGAAAAGAGGACGAAACACTGTGAAGAGGTATGGCGTCATATTCACCTGCTTAACATCATGTGCAGTCCATCTAGAAGTGTCCCATACACTCAACACAGATTCGTGCATAAACGCCATCAGGAGATTTGTCTGCCGCAGAGGTCAAGTGAAAGAAATAAGGTCTGACAATGGACCCAACTTTGTCAGTTCTAACCGGGAGTTAAAGAGTGCCGCCAGAGACTTAAACCAAAACAAGCTGCACCATTCTCTCTCATAGGATGAAATAAAGTGGATCTTTAACCTGCCGTATGGAGCTCATCATGGAGGAGTCTGGGAGTGGCTGGTACAGCTAGTTAAAAGGGTGCTTTGTACAGTGGTAAGGCAGCAAGTGCTGGACGACAAGGCCCTACATACTGCATTGTGCGAAGTGGAGGCTGTGTTAAATGACCGTCCAATCACCCCATCTAGTGGTGACCTAAATTACCTGGAGGAACCTAACCCCAAACCACCTCTTGCAGCTCAAAGCAAAGCCACTTTTACCACCTGGCTTGTTTGCCAAAAATGATCAATATGCTTGCAGGCGATGGAGGCAGGTCCAGTACATTGCTGACCTGTTCTGGAAGAGGTGGGTGAAAGAATACTTCCCACTAATGCAAGCACGTCAAAAATGGAACAGAGTAAAATAAAGCTTTGCAGTTGGAGATCTTGTGCTTTTCATGGACGAATCAGCACCCAGAAATTCGTGGCCATTGGGGCGAATCATAGAAACCATGACCGACTCCAAGGGATTCGTTCATCGTTTCCGGCTGAAGACTCAAACTGCAGAGCTGGAACGACCCATCACCAAGCTGTGCCTTCTTTTGGAGGGGGCTACAGCTTAAACATCGACACTTAAACTGATGGATACACTGAAGGACGCTGGCAGACACAACATTTCTCATAACGCACATAACCCCTTGCATACACCAACTTACCCTTTTTGGTATTTTTAAAGAACGAAGACCATATTTATGCCTTTTTAATGGCTTATGGACTGATAAAGAGACACTTTAAAAAGAAAATGTTTGAAAAAATATATATATGTAAGATGTAACTGATGTCAGTGGATTCTTGTGTTATGGCTATATATTTTTCCCTTTTTGGTTTTGTAATTATTTGCTTGGCAATAATTAGGGGCCGGAATGTTACAGCCATTCTTTACCTTAAGTTAAATATGTGTGTATTAATTGTTGATAATGTTTATTTGTAATGTTAAATGTTAATTGAGTGATTAGATGGCAGGGGGTGTGTTTCGTGCCACCTGCAAATTCACTGGAGAATGGCAGCCGGTGTCAGTCTGGTAAAGTCACAACCTGGTGCAGACACTGTGGAAATATATAATTTTGACCACTCTAATTTAAATGTTTGTTTTCTAGCACCTTAAGCCTTTCGTTTAGTTAAGAGTTTATTTGTTTTTTGGAAACCCTTTTTACTCATTATTGGAAGCCCTTTGTTTGAAAATAAATAAGTCTTGGATGGAAGAAAACTACGTTTTGGAGTGCGTATATCAAACAACACAGTTAATGCCCCGGAGGCATCACTCGACTTGGATGCCGTGACAGCATGGTTACTGCAATATCACACATTTAAATACAGCAAAATGATATTTCCACTTTAAACACACTCTAGCACACACATACAAGCACATCCTTACCCAAATCATACACACACACACACACACACACACACACACACACACACACACACACACACACACACACACAAATACAAGCAAATCCTTACCCAAATCCACACACACACACACACACACACACCAACCCGGTATCATGCGATTTCGTGCTCATGCGCACAAACGTTAATCTATTGAATCGTGTCCCAGAGCACGATTGTCCGACTTTTTTCATGCTGCACAGAACGAAATGTAAACCAATGCATTCTGAATGGGAGCGTTTCTCAGATGTTCCCGTGCTACACAGAACGAAATGTAAACCAATGCATTTTGAATGGGATCGTTATTCAGACGAGAGAGAGAGTGTGCACAGACAGTACAGTGCACATCTAATCATGACATGCCCTATTCTTTTCAATGGGGCTGCGTCCACGTCACTTGACTGTCATGGTTGCTATGGTGGTTGCCATCGACCGCCCCCTCTGCTCCTTACATGGCTCTAAAAACCACGCGGCAACGGAGCTGCCCTCAATTGTGTTGTTTTTGTCGTAAACTAGGGTCCGCTGGTTAAAAAATAGACAGATATTCCAAGGTTTCCTTCTAAAGGCACCTTGGATGTTTTTATTTTCTGCAGTTTAGACTTCGTCTATAACCTATTTTTGAAAGCAAAACACCAAGCTCATTGATTTAAGGAGGCAGGGTTATTTGAAACAATTAATTAAATATGTGTGAGAGGTTATTCCTCCTCCTGAGTGTGCTTCCTATTTATGTCTAGTGTACATCCCTACTGTCCACAAGCACCCCCCCCCCCCCCCATATGGATTTGGAGAATTGTTGCCACGTCCCAGTGGTGGTGGTATCATATATATGAAAGAGGGCATTCAATTATACTACAATAATCAATTAGGAGGCCGAAGCCCTAAAGGAAGTGATGCAATAGGTGACTGAGTCGAGAACATTTACCAGTAAGCTATAGACCTGGGGTCTCTTTTATATCAAAGGGAGACTCAAAGGACGCATACGCATCAACCTGTGGCTCCAGCCCTACAGAAAATGACTCAGCAAGTGTTCCATCTCGTTGCACCTCATCCAGCAGCTCGCTTGCAAGATTTTGGCCTGAAGTTCTTCCCAGACCTACACCCTAGCCGTCCAACATGCATATCTGAGAATCAGGCCTCTCTTTAATAATGACAATATGTTATGAGAGAAATGCACATTAACTTTTTGTTATCTCATAAGCGGCGTGGTGCCGGCTCCTTTTGACCTTTTGACCCGAGACTTCAAAAACTTGCCAGCTGTGTCTACACACCTTAAGCCACAAATGTACACCTCCATCCCACAAAAAATGGGGACTAGAAACTAACCTCTGTCTTATGTACATTTACTCTACTGTTGGAGGTCACGCACCTTTTCCGTCCTTTTCGAGATAGCTAGAGATGCCAAAATGTTTACACACATTTCCCGGGGTCCCAAAAACGACATATCCGAGATTTGGAGTTCTAGCCCTTAGAGAAAAAAAGTTTTCCCAAATGGACTGTTATTTTGACAAAGCCCCTCAGAAGTGTTGCCTGCAAGACCTAGTGGTTCAGAATGCAGTGGAAAAACAGTTTTTGAGATAGGAAGGTCCTACCGCCCTGAAATTTGAATACCTTATTCTAGGGCCGAACTGGGACCCCCACATCGAAACTTGGCCCGGTCGGACCCTGAGGGCAAAAAGGGGGGGGTCTGAGGTTTCGGGTTAGGGTTAGGGTTAGGGTTAGGATTAGGGTTAGGGCCTTCTCCATATCCATATGGGGAGGGAGGGGTGCTTGTGGACAGTGGGGGTGTACACTAGACATAAATAGGAAGTACACTCAAGAGGAGGAATGACCTCTCACACGTATTGAATTAATTGTTTCAAATAACCCTGCCTCGTTAAATCAATGAGCTTGGTGTTTTGCTTTCAAAAATAGGTTATGGACGAAGTCTAAACTGCAGAAAATAAAAACATCCAAGGTGCCTTTAGAAGGAAACCTTGGAATATCTGTCTTTTTTTTAACCAGCGGACCATAGTTTAGAAAGAGAGAGTGTGAGGGACACTGTACTGTCCCTCACACTCTCTCTCTCGTCTGAAAAACGCTCCCATAAATGCATTGATTTACATTTCGTTCTGTGTAGCACGGGAACATCGGAGAAACGCTCCCATTCAGAATGCATTGGTTTACATTTCGTTCTGTGTAGCACGAAAAAAGTCGGACAATCGTGCTCTGGGACACGATTCAATAGATTAACGTTTGTGCGCATGAGCAAGAAATCGCGTGATACCGGGTTGCACACACACACACAAATACAAGCAAATCCTTACCAAAACACACACACACACACACACACACACACACATGCACACACACACACAAACACAAAAAGGCACATCCTTACACAAATTCATCCCCCCCACACACACACAGACACACACACACGAAAAGCCCATTGTTACACAAATACATACACTCATACACTTGCACAGGGAAGGTTTTTGATTGAGCATGGTCTCACAAGGTAATAATATCAACCGCTCAGTGGGAGAGCGATCCCTGCAGCGAATGCATCTAATTTTCTCTCTCTCTCTGTCTCTGTATCTCTCTCTCTGTCTCTCGCTGTCTCTCATTTTGTCTCTCTCTTTTTCTCTACCTCGCTCTACCTCTCTCCCCGGCGGTGCTATCTTTAGTAGCAGTAATGGTGATAGATGCAGATGGAGGTAGCGGGACTTAAATGTCAGACTCAAATGAAAAGTGCTGTTCCACTGAGACAAGAGCAGCTGTAAACAGACATTTAGCTTGCGCACACACATACGCGCACCTAAATATATATGAACGCATGCATACACATACAATTACTAAAGTAATTACACACAGAGTAATACCTCCCACTCAGGTTCACACACGCATCATAACAAGAAGAGCAACAAACAGATGTACACACATACACACAAACACACAAAACATGGTGGCTGCTGTGTTGAAGTTGTAGAATGTGTGTGCGTATGTGCGTATGTGTTTCAAAGGGATTGTTTGGTGTATGGGTGTGTGTGTTTGTGTTTTCCATGTGTTCCCTCAGCACAGAGGCAATGGCCACGCTTGTTATGTGAAGACACAATCTCTGTGGAAGAACAGGGTCCTGCATGGGTGGTGATGGGTGATGGAATTGTTGGTGTGGAATGGGGTGGTCAACAGTGTGCAATGCATGTATGTGTGTGTGTGTGTGTGTGTGTGTGTGTGTGTGTGTGTGTGTGTGTGTGTGTGTGTGTGTGTGTGTGTTAGTCTGTGTGCGTGTGCATAAGTGCTTCTTGCTATGAGGCCAACTTACTGGATGTCTAACTAAGGCGATATTTGAACCTCTTCAAAGGCGCGGGTGGCAGCGGTTTAATCACTTAGTCTCGTCTCACCGTGCTGGGGGGCGAGACAGCCGACCTTCCCCCTCTCCAGAAATCAGGGCAGATGCCTCCGCTGTTCTTCATCCTCTTGAGTCCCCTGTGGTGTCTGGAGTAACCCCCCTCCCTCCCCATTCCAGCCCTCAAACCCAGAAAAAAATGAAATAAAAATAAGAACCAGAAAATCATTCAACCATTTAAAAGCAGCGAGCTGGGCATTGCATGGTCTCTGGCTGACAGGCAGCAGAGAGAGATGGTGAAGCTACGTCTCTGCATGTGTGGATCCCCCGGCCCTCCCAGCGTGGATACTAGCAGCTCCTTGCAGGGCACAGCTCCCTGCATTAACCTCTACACTGAGACGCTGTTCATCACAGAGTCTGGAGTCTGGTTTTGGCATCCTGGTACGTGCTGCCGGTGCCTACGCACGGATTACAAAGAGACCGGGAGAGCGAAGGGTCAAACAGATAACATAATTCTCTATCCGTCTATCTCTGCCAGCCCGGTGGTGTTTTTGTGTATTTGAATGACTCATAAAAGGATGTCGTACCTCTGTATCCCTGTGTAGATTTGATTCAAGCCGGATGGAGATGAATTTAATTAAATGTGTCTGTGTCTAGTGCACCAAGATATAGAGCAGTGGGAGGTGGCAGATATATGTGTGTAGACAAATGGTGTTCAAAAGTGCATTTATTACTGTGATCTCGCTCAGCGCCTCACTTGGTTCAGTACTGCCGTGCTGGACTACTTGAGGGACACTGTGGGTTTATGTGTGTGTGTTTGTGTGTGTGTGTGTGTGTGTGTGTGTGTGTGTGTGTGTGTGTGTGTGCGCGTGTGTGTGTGTGTGTGTGTGTGTGTGTGTGTGTGAGTGTGGCTGTGTATGCGCGCACGCAGATTTGTTTGTGTGGATGTCTGTGTGTGTGTGAGCGCTCTGTTTTTTTTGGTGTGCATATGAGTGTGTATATATGTGTATGCACACATTCTGTGTGTGTGTGTGTGTGTGTTTTAGGAGAAAATGAGCCAAAGGAGGAGCGCAACTTCTTTATCATTCCAAGCGTGACCTTCCGGGATGGGGGTTGTCACCGCGCCGCTAACTAATGCTCCTATATATCATGCGAATACACTGTTTTACCATTATTCCCACCGCTCCGCCCAGCCACCCTTCAGCTTGCTCTGGCTCTGACCCCGTGTCGAGGAGGTAGTCGCTGGTATGCGCTTATACACACTCAGCTCGCCGAATCAGAGAGATCTGTTGGTGTAACGCGCCCGCTGCCGTCAGTGCGTTGCTGCTGATGGAGGAGGCTGTCATCAGTATTCAAATGTCTCCTCTGTGTTGTCGCTTATAGTCATGGCCTTTTACTGCGGGTCGCAGAAGGAAGGCTTCAAATGAAGGTCTGAGGGCAGGAGTTGAAAAAAATAAAAAAGAGAAAAATAGAGGGACGGGGAAGGACTTGTGCCTTGTGTGTGTTTGGTTTGTGAGTCTTCCTAAAATAGTGCAAAATCAGAACCACCAACACACACACACACATGCACACACAAACACAGGGTGCACATTATATCGGCAATCTCACACACAATTGGAACGGAGTGATAGAAGAGATACGATCAAAATTTGCCCCTCAAAGTGTTAATTACCTGGCTTTCTAATCCAACGCAACTCCTATCGATTAACACATCTGACACTAACACTAACAACTGCGGCCATTGATACCACCAACACACCACCACCTCTACACCACCAGCGCCACCACCACCACCACCACCACCACCACCACCAACAACAAGCCAACACCGCCATTACCACCACCACTGCCAAAACGCTACCACCACCGCCCCACCATAACCACTGCCACCACACCAAACCACCACCGCCACACCACACCACCACACCGCAACCCCCCCCCACCACACGGCTACACCACACTACCAAACGCCAAACTACCAAACACCAAACGCCAAACCACGATCACTTTCACAAACACCACCACCACCAACACGCCATCACCGCCACCACCACCAACACAAACAAGACACCACCGCCAGGACCACCACCACCGCCAACAAGCTACCACCAGCACCACAACCGCCCCACCACAATCACCGCCACCCAACTACAATCACCACCACCATCACACCACCGCCGCCAACACACCCCTACCGCCACACAACCACCACCACAACAGCACACAAAAAAGGATGTAACATAACATAACAACATGTGACTTATTTGACCCCTTAGTGGGTTATGAAGACAGAGTTGTGTTCAGATCAGTGGTCTGAATCATCGTCTCCCCTTGAAATGGATTGTCTTCAGGTAATTTGCCCGCCCCGCGCAGGACAGAGGTCCTTGAGTCGAGGATGCAGACCGCAAAGATGTCTGCTACCAATGAAGTCACCCCAGAGAGTTGATCTTTGGGTGCTCTTTCTCTCTCTCTCTTTGTCCTGACTCCTTTGGTTTGTTGGGTGTATGTGTGTGTGTGTGTGTGTGTGTGTGTGTGTGCGTGTGTGTGCGTGTGTGTGCGTGTGTGTGCGTGTGTGTGCGTGTGTGTGTGTGTGTGTGTGTGCATGTGTGTCTTCAGGACAGGATCGCAGTGAGGCAGCGCTCATCAGGCGTTTTAAGGGTGATGGCATCCGCTACAAGGCCAAGCTCATCGGCCTGGACGAGGTCACTGCCGCCCGCGGAGACAAACTCTGTCAGGACTCAATGATGAAGCTCAAGGTGAGGTCACACTCTCTCCCTCTACCTCTCTCTAACTCCCTCTCAACCTCTTTCCCTCTCACACTCTCTTTTTCTGTCTCACTCCGACACTCTGTCTGTAGCGGGTGAGACAGTGTCGGAACAATTGTTAATATTTATTTATTGTACCTTTTATTTGAGCAGGTTTGAGGAATATTTCCAGAGAGACCTGGCCAAGAAATTCAACAATACATTGCGTTGCAACCTTTAAAACACAGAAAACACCACAAATTAACAGTACATCTAGTACAGGTGTTAGGCAAACATAAACATTATAAATAATTAATACTTCCCTCTGTTTTTTATGATTCTGCCACTAAAGCTAGAGGGTATTCCAGGCACTAAAATATTTAGTGCCTGAAAGATTTTTTTAAAGAGCAAGCAACAAGCAGTATATAATTAGTAGGGCTGGGCAACAATTTAAAGTTTTAATCGCGATTAATCGCATAGTATGGTGAGTTAACTCGCGATTAATCACACTTTATATTTTAAAAATTATATTTTAAATCCACTCCAATTGAAGTTAATGAGATTATCAAATGGAATGGCACATTATCATTCATACCAAATGTACTTAATAAGCAAAAACTAGGCCAAGTGATCTTGAGGGAGTTTTATTGACTCACTCAGTGTGGGTTGAATATGAATCTTACGGAAAACCACAGATTTGGGAATTGTAAACAGGCAGTTAATTAGTGCAATTGTAAACCAACACTTACTACAAGTGTAGTTAAATTCAAATAAGTAGCACCACAGATTTGGGAATTGTAAACAGGCTGTCACTTACTGCAAGTGTAATTTAACCTAAAGTAAGTGGAACTAAAAACAAAAATGATTTCTGAAATTAATGTTGACATTCTGTGGGCAAAACAGAGTAAAAACGAAGTAAAATAATTAAATAAAAATGACGCACATTAATGCGTCAATTTGTATTAATCGCGTTAAAACAAGATTGCGTTAACGTGTAATTAACGCGTTAGCTTGCCCAGCCCTAATAAATAGCTTAATTAACTCTCCAACCAAGACAGACAGACGAGATGGAAAGTTTAGTTTTGTTCTTTCCGCATGTGTTTTACGAACACTGTCTAGCGATATTCATTTCTAGCGTGACTCGTGCAGCACAAACTGACTGAAGAATCATAAATATGAGTTATTTGTTTGTTTTTTTCTAATGTAGAGAAATCTACATTAGGATTGAAAATAGAGCAATAAAAATGTCACACTTGTGATGGCCTGCAAACAGAGTATCTACTCAGATATGAATCTCCCAGGGCGGATTTTATTTAACCATTCATTCATTTGTATTGCAGTACAGTAGTACATAAATAAAACTATTCATATTGACAGAAATATTCAGAAATATTGATTGATTGAATATCAGGTCAATGTTTTTATTTGGTTAATTAAACACCATCCACATACCTTTAAATAAGCTTATGATTTCCGCTGCATGAGTTTATACCACGGTTGGTTAGAAATGAACATACAATACATTTCCTCATAATAATACAGATCAAGATTCAAATTAGAGCCGCAATGCACTCCTTTAGTATATGTGTAAGACAAACCAATGTATCAGTGCATAACATACTAATTTAAGCATCCATATATGTCTAAAAGCATCAGTAGCTCTCAAACAATATATGTATAACAATAACTTATACATATTCATGAGCTGTACAGTCTGAGCTGAACTGACTGAGTCAGGCTATCCTAAGTCTGGACAGATACAGGGAGCTGTGGGCAAAAGAGGTGAGAAATATAATAGGAAATTGAAAATGAACAAAAAAAAACAGAATTTAGAGGCAACATAGAGGGCATAGTACTGGGTCTGTTTCTGTATTTATTGCTGTTTAATATACATCCACTGTAATACATGTAATAAACTGAGCATGATAAGATCAGAACACTTTTACACAAATATTGTTTATATTGAATAGCAATGTGGGTGAATAAATATCCACGAGAGGCGGCAGGACAGTCGTTTACCTGTCGACGCTCCGACCACGGGGCTGGGGAAGGAATGCGAGCAGGTTCTCAGGTCTAGGTGGCGAGTAAACTGATAGGGTGGAGGAGGGAGCGGCGACGAAAAACAAAAGACAGCCCATTGATTAAAAGACCGGGCCACTCCTCTTCTACCCAGACAGGATATTCATCACTTCTCTTCTCCTCTAATCCCTCGTCCTCCCCCTTCCATCCACCCCCACCACAACCACCACCCACACCACAACCACCGACCCAACCACCACTCCCACCACCACCACTCCCACCACCACCACCATTCCCACCACCACAACCACCAACACCACCACCACCACACCTTCCTCTGTACCTTTCCACTGTCTACCTCTCTGGTCTTCACCTTTTGTCATTCCCTAGGCCCATGAAGGAGATGTGTCCTTCACCTAAACAGATAGATAGATAGATAATTGATGGATAGCAGGCTGGCTGGCTGGCTGGATGACTGGATGGATGGATAGATGTGATAGGTAGTAAGTTGGTCCATCATTCAGGGAATAGATAGGTAGGGAGGTATGTAATTATCTAGGTAGGTTGGTCATTCGGGCAAATAGTAGGGGTGGGAATCTCTTGGCACCTCACGATTCGATTTGATTCGATTCCGATTATGAGGTCAACGATTCAATTCTAAAGCAATTATCAATGCATCTTGATGCATCACGATGCAACAATTGTTTTTATATACATTTCCATGCGTGATTTTCCAAAATATATATATACATCTGAGTTTGATAATCACTTCATACTTTTGTGATGATCATTAAAGACATCAAGAGATGAATTAATATCTGATATTTTATTAGAGAGAAAGCTTTTGTCACAAATATGACTTTCTATGAACAATGCAATGATCAATGAAGCTTGCATTACAACACAATATGGAACTATGTAAAAAATAGGTTTCAGTTTTATTTTCTTTCTAATCTTTCTTTTCTATGTCATTAAAGAAAAAGCTGCTCTTGAATTAGAAGGAGTTCTTGTGTCTGGCTGTGAGTTTGTGTGCATTCTCCCGTAGGCTGAATCGCAATCGTGTCAAGACAAATCAGATTGGCCAATACACACTGAAGATACATTAAATCATTTTAAAATCACTAAAATTATCCCTCTCTGGCGAACAGAATGTTGCTACAAATAAATAAAAAATAAAGAAAAAAAAAAAGTAAAGAAAAAAAAATAAAGAATTTTTTTTTTAATTCCGATTATTAATTTATCTGCATTGAGACGGAATCTTTCTAGAGAGAATCGCGATGCATCGAAGAATCGATTCTTTTTCCCACCCCTAGGTAGATAGGTAGGTAGGCAGGCAAGTGGGTCTGTTGGTCAGTCATAATCCTCTTGTATAATGTGTGTTTAATGACTCCACCTGTCTACAGGGTATGGCCGCGGCCGGGCGCTCTAAAGGAGAACACAAGCTGAAGGTGTTCCTCACTGTCTCCTTTGGCGGCATCAAGATCTACGATGAGAAATCAGGGGTACGTGTAGCCGCCTGTGTGTGTGTGTGTGTGTGTGTGTGTGTGTGTGTGTGTGTGTGTGTGTGTGTGTGTGTGTGTGTGTGTGTGTTTGTGTGCATGCGCTGGCGTGTTGTTTGTGGTTTCTTTCCGTGGATGAAGTCTCTCCGGATGCGGGACAGGGCCCAGGGGAGGCAGGAATTAGGCAGGGTCTAATTGAAATCCTGATGACATGGCCACGTCCCTATTGTCTCCTGCACTCCAAAGCAGAGACAACTCAACATTGGTCTTACATTATGCTCTGGGATTAGGCTGCCTGTTCTTCCTCCACCTCTTCTGTCCTACACAGCTGGCTCTTTGGCCTACGGATTTCACCTCAGCTTTCCCATCCGTCTGCTTTTGTTGTTCCCTCTTCATCTTTTCACTTACTGTCTCCTCTCCTCAAAATGCTCTCTCTGTCTCTCTTTTTCCTTCGCTCTCTGTCTCGCTCTCTCCATCCATCCTGCTTTCTCTCTCTCTCTCTCTCTCTCTCTCTCTCTCTCTCTCTTTCTTTCTCTCTCTCTTGCACTCTTGCTCTCTTTCCCTATCTCTCTCTGTATCTCTCTCCCTCCCTCCCTGTCTTCTGGTCTTATTTTCATCCTCCCTTCAGCAGAAAAAGCAGCCTACTGAAGGCAGCACCTTCAGATGGGTGGAGAAACAAAGATCTCACTACACAGGGAAGTGGGGTCTGGACTTTTTGTCACAGCCCCGTGTCAATCAGCTGTCGTTTAGTGGTTTGATTGACCCTGGTGGACCCCGGCTCCCCCAAGCTGTGTTTAGGATGAGCATGTATGTCTTCAACGATTGAGCGGATGAGTGGATGGATTTGCTCATTGGAAATATGGCTCAATGATTCAAGTTTACATGTAGTGATTTATGTTGCCCATGTCTCACACCTACAATTATAATTAATGTATGAAGATGATTAGGGTGATAGGTTGAAATGGCCAGGGAACAGGATTAATGAAGAGGAAGACATTTGGACAACTGAGTTGAAAAGCTGAAGTATATAGAGAACTATGTAGATGAATAGATAGATGAATGGGTGGATGGTTGGATGCATAGAAATAAACATTGACGATACATAGTAAGATACATAGAAGATACGTAGAAAGATACATATTAAAGATACTAGCTAGCTAGCTAGACAGACAGACAGACAGACAGACAGACAGACAGACAGACAGACAGACAGACAGACAGACAGACAGACAGACAGACAGACAGACAGACAGACAGATAGTAGGGGTGTAACTGTTCACCGATACGAATCGGTATCCAGTTGGATTAACACAGATGCGACTTCATCGATACATATTTCAAATGACAAAGAATCTGTCGGTGCACCGATTTAAATGTTGCGAAACGGTTGAGTGAAGCTTCAACCTGATATCAAGACTCATGTCAACTCATTCATTCCGTTTCCATACGGATCCGGAAAATAACACTTAAGGAAGCGGGCAGATCGCATGTGTGTTTGTGTATGTTTGCACCAGCGAATCTGAAATCAAACGTGTGGAAGTCCTTTGGGTCTTATAAGGAGGGGAAGATAATACAAAAGCTTCACTATTTTTTAAATTGTGTAGGACAGCGAACAAGTCTATAAATAAACAAATAAGTAGACATGTAGTTCTAAATTTATGAATGTGTCTTCCATTTTTTCCCCATGCCATAAAGAAATAAATATAAAAACCTAAGATTCCATGGCCCCTATACCATATACATATTTGAAAGTAGGCAATGTCTCTTTTATAGAAGGCTTATTTTAATTAATAGAAAATGAATGTGTTCATGTTAAACGAATATTAACTGTATATATCAGATTGATTCATACATTGTATCTCATCAAATCGCACCGGATCGTTAGAACATTGAATCGAATCGCATCGAATCGTTCCATATTACAGTTTTTCTCAGTCGCTTTGGTAGATTTCTCGAATCATCCTCAACATTTGCAAAACACTAAATGCATTTCTCAAAACAATTCGTACAAATAGCAAAACAACATGGATTACCTGCAAAAGCCAGTCTCTTGCTCAAAATCCTTAGATCATCTCTCAAAAGTAAATTTCTGTGTCAATGAACATGTCAGTGCCATCAGAATGACAAGTCCTTGTGTCATTGTGTACGGATAAGACAGTCAAATTACTTAGTCATGTTGTCAATATAACAGTGTACTCTGGAGGGATGTTCAGATGTAAACTATGAAAAAAGTTTTGAAGACAATTATTGTAAATTGTAAGTTACACCTTAGTGTATGTGGTAGATTGATTGCAAGAAACTGGACAAGATTCACATTTACGCTTTGACTGTTTGTACTGTAATTTGTTACTCTAACAGACCATGTCATTGCTAGAAATGTGAACATAGGACAATCTCCTTAGGGTAAACTGTACATAAATTGCTGTAGGAATTACAATGCAGTCTTCCTACACCTTCTGACGTTCCTGTCTGTTGGGCCACGAATTTCATTCTCACGCGGCTCACTCCTCTTCCTCTTCTTCTTCTCTCTGGCTGTTGACCCCGTCCAATTCCTTGTCCTCCCATTGTCAGACATTTTAACATTGTGTTGTGCTCCAGCTATATATATACTTGCCAGTTCATGGTTCAGGAGATGCACCTTTACTGAGCTATTTCAGTAAACTGGTTGATCGTTGATTGATCTAACACTTCACACATTTTCCTTCTTTAGAGAAAGTCAAGATTAACCTGGGAGCAATTTACCAATTCAGGACATATTTCGAAAAAAAAGTCTAATGGCAATGTATAGAAATATGCCTGACATATTATCACAACTCGTTCAACAATTTGCATGTAAAGACTTATGCAATGAACTAATACCTAAATGTTATGGGGGTGAGACTATTCAATAGAGACCCATTACAATACATTTTGATCAACATCACGTAAGCAATTGATAAAGTAGGAAATAGCAGAGAATTGTACATAATCATTTGCATGAATGTACCAAAGCATTTGCAACTTGTTCAGAGAAATGAGAAACTGCTTTTTTGATGTGCACAAGTGACACAATGATGTGAAGATTGAACAGTTCGTTTTGAGAATTTCAATTCTGATCTGAGAAATGTACCAAAGCGACTGAGAAAAACTGTAAAATGTATCGTCCCTGAATCATATCGTAGCACATGACAGACAGACAGACAGACAGACAGACAGACAGACAGACAGACAGACAGACAGACAGACGGATGGATAACAATGACCTAAGGATCAGTGTGGCTACAAATTAGAGAGTTAGACAGACAGACAGACTGAGCGAAGGCCATACAGTGACTGACTAAGCAGGTGCGATTGGTAAGTAACAAGCGAATGCACATATATCACAGTAAAGCTCTCTGCAGGGGGACCTTGGCCTCTGTCCCAACACATAAATATGACTCACACAGATCTGGTGTCTGCACTATTAGCCCTACATCCACTACTTATGAGGAGGGCGCAAGAGAGAGGGGAAGAGAGAGACAGTGAAGGAGAGAAGGCGAGAGAGAGGGGGAATGTATCTGCCAAGATTCAGAGATCTTTACCGTTTCATTCCTCTCCTGCACATCACTCACCTGGATGGATGGATGGATGGGTGGATGGATGGTTGGATGACCAATGGAACGGATG
>NC_136940.1:15252040-15267040 GCF_949987615.1 Pollachius pollachius
TGGTGGTTTGTCTGACGATCCTACTTGACTTTCCCACAGTGTGGGTGGAGGGGTGGGGTGTGCGGGGGTTGAGTGGGTGGCATGGACTTCTGAGGCTGCGAGGCCTATTGAGGAGAAGGTGTAGACTTGGCTGTCCATCTGCATACAGCAGCTCAGGCTGTAATTGGACCAGAAGCACTTTGATGTGAATTAGCCGTGCAGCGCCTCCGTCTTCATAAAGGACTCAGGGTTTGCTTCTAACAGCTCAATTTAAGAAGTGAGTTCACAGAGTAATTGCCTTTTTTTCCACTTCTGATTGAGTTTTTCTATTTTTTTTTATAGTTTGTTTGGATAAATTCGCAAGGCAATTTGAGTTTTGTTCTGGGAGTTTGTGTGGTAGGGGAAATGGAATTGTGCAGATTACTTTCTGAATGCTGGCTGTGGTTCATCTTTCAATCCCTCCCAATTTATTAAGTACAATTGTAAAGGAATGATAGGAGTACTATTATGTCATGATAAAAGGTTAGCTTGGTCACCAGCTTCCACAGATGTAGCTGAGCAGATTCCACTACTTATTCTCAGAGGTCCCTCCCTTTTCATTCCCAAATATAATCTCCATAAAATATCATTAATATTTAGAGTTTTTATTAACGTCACTATTCACTAGGATGATGATGAGTGTGCATGATCCCGCACCATATTTATTTGTCATGGAGATGTTGCAGTGAAAGGGAAACGGCTAATGAATAACATTTTTGGCTGTGAATATTATTATTCTTAATACACAAAGAGGATCTAAAGGTAGACCAGGAACAAAGATCACTAGAAGATGTGTTCTTTCTTCAAACTGTCCTGTCACTGTTCTCCTGTCCTGCCACAGTTGCCCAAACAAGGGGAGCATTTGTTGGGGGAGTCCTCACGGGGAGAGTTATGCGAGATTGGACGGTATGCTTGTCCAGGCAGCGTGTCTGACTGACAGACGACATGACTTACAACAGGATGGTGGAGCTAAAGGAGAAGGCGTTGGCTCTTGCGGTTATGTCTGTGTGTGTGTGTGTGTGTGTGTGTGTGTGTGTGTGTGTGTATGTGTGTGTTTGTGTGTTTGTGTGTATGACTCAGCAGTATACATAAACAAAGTGACTTAAAAAAACGGTGTTTTGTGTTTATTGGTGAATCATTAATAAAATTGAGCCGGATCTATTAAATATATATTTTCAAATACACCAATTTTGAAATGATTTATATTGAGGGTGGCAACTTCATGTTTTTCCATATCAGGGATCTGCTTCATGAAGATTAGATCTGTGTGGGGGATTATTAATGACCAGGGTGTTTCTGTCTTGCGTGTCCAGGCAGAGCCAGTGATCCTGGATCTGCGGGACCTGTTCCAGCTCATCTACGAGATCAAACAGCGTGAGGAGATGGAGAAGAAGGCTCAGAAAGACAAGCAGTGTGAACAAGCTGTCTATCAGGTACATACACACACACTCACATACACACACGTACGCACTCACACGCACACACACGAGCACGCACACGCACACCACTATCACCACAAGGATCTACAACAGTAACAAACACCCACACACACACACAAACACCCAACACTATCACCATATATATCTACAACACCTACACGATCTATCAGGGACCCACCCTGATCTAGAGCACACACACATACTCACACTCTCACACACACACACACACGCACACACACACACACACACAAACACACACACACACACACACACACACACACACACACACACACACACATGCTGGTACGCCAAGTACACAAACTATTAAATGAGGTACAAACCCCATTGATCAATTTCTTATATGAAACCGTATTAGCAATTGATCATTTCATTGTTCTATAGCTTTTTGAGAATTAGCAGGCATGAATCTGTTTAGCTTCTTTGAGGGTGATGCACCTCTTTTATGGTTTGTATCTATATGACCACTGTGGTTGAGAGGAATATTTGAAACCATTTAAATGTAAAATACATTAAATATATATATAGCCTTTATACTCTGTATTGGTAGTTTGGCATTGTATTTAAGTTGCGCAGTAGACTCCTTGAAACAAACTAATTAAAGTGTAAATAAAGTCAATGCATATTGATGCAGCAGAGTCCTTGAGACCATCTGCCATGTCCAGGCGTCCTATCTCCTCACCGTCATCTTGCCTGCCTGTTATGTGGGCTTCCTCCTCCTCTCTGTCTGTGTCTGATGATTGCTGAACGCTCATCTGAATACAGAGGAGCTGCTAAGCCCTGCTGTTCTCTTCGCCTACTCTTTCTCCTTCACTGGCTTAACTCCCCGCCTCCTCGGCTTCTCCTCTTGTCTCCCCTCTCCTCCTTCTCACTGCTTTGGATCCCTCTGCCTCACTCTCTTTCGATTTATCTTTTTTTCCTTCTCCCTACATCCCTTTATCGCTCTCTTTCTTTCCCTCTCTTTCTCTATCTCTCTCTTTTTGTATTTCTGTCTCTCTCTCTGTCTCTCTCTCTTTTTTTCCTGCTGCCGCCCGGCTGCAGACAATTCTGGAGGAAGACCTTGAGGACCCTGTGTACCAGGTAACTTCCTGACCAATCACAACGCTGCTTTTAACCACTGTATTCTATGTCCTCCCGTGTTTCTCTGTGCACGTCTGCCTGTGTGTCTGCGTGATCCCGTGTGGTTCCCTGTTGCCGTAGGAGGGTTTCTTTTGTATTTTTGTATTTTTATTCAGTTGCTCCTTGTTGTATGTATGGGTGCTTTTTAATTACAATCCAATTCAGGTTTTTTTTAAATCCAAGCCTATTGACGCCTTATCATCTCTGCAATTTATTACCAAAGTTTGTCTCAAATTCCTTTTCTTCAGATTTATTTTCCTGTTTCTTCTCTTCCTCTGCTCCTCCTTCTGCTGCTGACGTTGTAGTACATTGTGTTTGAGGCGGGACATGAACCCATCCGTGACCAATCAGAGGAAAGCATTTATCAGGTACCCACAAGCTGCTCTGCTATGCTTGTGTCTGATTCGTGGAAAAGTGTGTAAGTTAATGAGATATAATAAATAGATTGGAGGCCATGTGTATTCTATTTTAGTTGTTTAGGTTTTTATCTATTTAGTATAAGGGACAAATCCACATACAATAAAAGATAAAGACAAATTAAAGTTGTCCATTCTGTCAGCAAGGCCTACTGACTTTTTGAGAAATATGTCTGGTGCTAAAAAAAACCTGCACACAGTAGAGACAGACATTTTTAAACGACATCAGCTTAGTCATATCTTCTGCCGCACATACTGCATTACATCAAATAGCAATACCCAATACAAGGGTTATTTTAACAAGGAAAGCCTTAAATCCTTTATCTCTAGACAATCTTTCTCTCTCCATTTACTCTCCAGAAGTGAGCGATGACAAGCTTTCTTTAGTTGCCATCTTTTTTGTTTCCGTATTCAAAATACATTTTCTTCCCCACATGAAACAAGAGAATTTGAATCCTAAAATCAAATAGCGTAAAAATGGGAGGACCGGTCTCTGGAGGGGCCTGTAGAGCATTGGACCCCAGGGATGGAAGCCTTTCTCTGGGTGCCCCGCACCCCCCCAAGGCCTGGCTAGACCTCCATCAGCGGGATAGAAAATGGATGAGTTGGTGGGTGGGTGGAGGGGACGTTGAATATATGTGTGTGCTTGTGTGTATAGATGTGTATGTGTGGGTGTGTGGACAGACCCCTCCTCTTTTCTTCCTCCCCCATTTTGCGGTTTCCCGCGGAGATGAAAGAACGAGGGAGAAAGAAAGATTAATCACCGCCTTCTGTTTGATCTTTAAATAAAATGGATGGAAAATAGACTGGGTGCTGGCGCACGCACCACTAGGCACGCCACCAAAACACAGACCCAAACGCATGTATACACATGCATGCGCACACACATAGACACAAACATACACATACACACACACGTAAACACACTCACAAATAAATGCATAGATGATACACAAACGTACACATGCACACAAACACACTTAACCACGCACACACAAACACTCACAAAAACGCATGCAAACACGCACACACACAAACTGAAACACACACACACACACACACACACACACACACAGAAGCACACACACACTCACACACAGACTGCAGGCATTAGAACAACAATGCGCAACCAGCGGTCCACAGAGGAACGAACATATGAATAAAGATGCAATGTTCTGGATATAAATATTGGAAGGGAGTAAACAAGTGGCTGTGCTAGAGAGACATCAACATTATTCAGGAGCTAATGGGTTAAGATAGGATAAAGACAGGGAGGGGAGGGTGGCACTGTAGCATTTACAGGATAGTGGTGGAATTACCAAAGAGAGACACATTTAAAACTTATGGTAAAACTACATGTTAGTCGAAACCTGGAGGAAAAACACATCGGGCACTGTGTCAATTACAACCGTCTAACAAAAGGATCCAGGATTTCATAAATCAACGTTTCTCACACACATGGTCAAGCCCCCATGGGTGCGTGACACAGAGATAGTGTGTGTGTGTGTGTGTGTGTGTGTGTGTGTGTGTGTGTGTGTGTGTGTGTGTGTGTGTGTGTGTGTTTGTGTGTGTGTGTGTGTGTGTGTGACAATCTGACAATGTGACTTATTACATGTCTCACGGGGTGATAAGCAGCTGGGTGTTATCCATTCTTTATTCGAGATGGAGAGACAGCGAGTGGAGAGAGGGATGGGAAGGCCCGGAGACAGTGAGGGGGAGAGAGAGAGAGAGAGACAGATACCCAGATAGAGAGACACACACAGACACAGCGTGGGACAGAGAAAGAGAGAGAGAGACCCAGTATCAGACAAAGAATGTTGATCAGATTAGAGGGATAGCACATTGATTAGCTTGGATGACACATATACACACATACACACACACACACACATACACACGCACACACACACATACACACACACACACATCCACACGCCTACATCCTATGCTGTGATGCTCACTTGAGAGGGAGTTCTGGAGATAACGGAATGTGTTGGCTGTTCTCTGATTCTGATTGGCCCCCCCCCCCGACCCCGTGTAGGTTCCAACCAGTCAGCAGAAGGAGGGAGTCTATGACGTCCCAAAGCGACACCCAGTGAGTGACTGTGTGCTTTGCAAGTGTGCTGTTCAACCCAGTTCCCCCCCCCCCCCCCCCCCCCTCCCACCCCCAACCCATGGTCAGACAAACCTCTCAGTGGTTCAACCTCCATATCTTTACCAATCTTTATATCTTCAGGTATATTAATGTCAGGCCACCATCAGAGAAAACATCCCCAGGTTATTTGTCCTGTCCCACGTCCCCCCATCCCTCCCACAAGGTGAACCCAGTTCATTACCATCCAGTCAGTCAGGTCCCTCCTGAGAGGTTTGCCGGGACCCAGCGCTGTGTGTATGTGTGTGTGTGTGTGTGTTTGTGTTGTGCTGCTCATTGTTGTACTGCTGTTGTTGTTATTGTACTACCGCTGTGCCGCTCCTGCTCTGTGGAGATGTTGTTGTGCTGGTGTGTGTGTGTGTGTGTGTGTGTGTGTGTGTGTGTGTGTGGTGAACTATCCCTGTGCTGCTCTGACGGCTGTGCTTGTTCCTAGTATTTGTATAAATGTACTACCAGAGATGTGGACTCGAGTCACATGACTTGGACTCGAGTCATGATTTTGATGACTTCAGACTTGACTTGATAAAATTACACATGACTTGCGACTCGACTTATACTTGACTGCTATTGACTTGAGACTTGACTTGGACTTTGCCTCTTTGACTTGTAATGACTTGACATGTCTTGAGTCAAAAACATTTATTGTTTTAGATATCTAACATATTTGCCGCTTGGAGGGCTGGGCTAGACACCCAAGACGCATTCACATCCGTGAAGATGAAAAAAATAACAGCGAGCGAAGACAAATCTACACTTTATATTCTTATCGGCTGCGTTTTGATTTAATCCAGTTTAAGAGTTAAACCATGTTGGTGCAACCCAGCCTAAGGCTGGGTTTGGGTTTCATATCGGCTGCGTTTTGAGTTGGTCCCATTGAAGCTGTCTGGCCAGCCTCGGACACTTAAGGCCCCGTTTACACAAGGACGCTTGAGGGTAAAAGCGACCAAATATTTTAACGGAAGTGCCTTTCGTTTAGACGGTGACGGCGTTTTTGGGGCTTAAAAACACAAAAATCAGAAACCACCCTTCAGAGTGGAAAACTTGAATACGCTCCGCCGTAGCGTTTCAGTCTACACTGCCAAGACGCAAAACTCTGCTCAGATCTGCTCACGTCGCATACGCGTTTACGTCACATACAGCGCCAGTACAGGGAAATAAACAAACATGTTGGGTTATTTCCATGCGTCGGATCGTCAAGCTGCTCTTGCTAGTCTAATATGCATTCTGTCCTTCGGAGGAGACGTAAAACCGAGGTCCTGACTCACTGAGGTCATAAAAGATCCCAAGGCACTTATCGCAAAGAGTAGGGGTTTCCCCGGTGTCCTGGCCCAACCAGGCTCATTCAATCTGGCCCCCTAATCATCCTCCTGTATAATTGGCTGACTTATTAATTCCCTCACTCTCCACCTCAAGCTGGTGTGTGGTGAGCGTTCTGGCGCAGATTGGCTGCCATGCATCACCCAAGTGGGTGCTACACACTGGTGGTGGTTAGTGAGGTCCCCCCTTCACTGTAAAGCGTCTTTGAGTGTCTAGAAAAGCGCTATATAAATTCAATGCATTATTATTATTATTATTATTATTATTATTATTATTATTATTATTATTATTATTATTATTATTATTATTATTATTAATAATAATAATAAACTTACAGGAGTCTTTCCACGAAATGTACAGGATATGTACAGATAGTATTACTGAACAGAGAAGGATCTGTAATTATGTTTTGGTTTTCGCGGCGCAGATAAGAGAAGGAAGATTCTACGCATGCGCTCAGACATGGCGATGTTGTGTGATTGTGTATCACAGCACCACCTAGCCGCCTGACATGCATACCCAATCGAAATCCACACACTTTTGCGTCACCGTATGCGCGCATATTTCCTCCCGAAAACGCTCGTCTAAACGCGGAATAAAAAGTGAAGACGCGACGCCACTTTTGCGTCTTCTGTTCAGACCGTCATCATGTAAACGTAACTAATGGTGCGTTCACATCGCTGGAAATATGGAGAAAACATTTTCGCGACGTCGGAAAGTTCGCGTGAACGACACCTCATGACGCTGTTATGATTCTACTTCCATTTGGTAACTCGGGCCAAATTTTGATAACAGAGTTTCCCAGTTGGTGACGTATGGTTTACTAGTGACGTGCATGAGCATGGCGGAACATGAACGTTTTACTCAATATAAAAGAATCAACCATCATATCACATACTTTACTATTGATTGATGTTGTAACGTCTGTTGGCATGACTTTGCTCAGTTTTAAACGTTGTGTACTGGTAAACAAGCTCTAGATAAAGGCAAGTGTTGCCTTCCAGTGGCAATACTGTATGTGCTTCTCATAAAAAAAAACAAAAGGATAGTAGGTAATAGGCATCAAGAAAATAAAGGCATGCAAAGTTGAAACTGATCCTACTAAGTTCTGTTTAGCTCAGTTTTTATCGGATAAAAAAGCCCTGCTTTGAAGAACTTTTACATTCCCAACCGGTTTCCCAAGTGCACATGAACGGTTGCTGTCGGGAACACGCGTAAGCGTGAGCGTCATCACTGGCGAGCCGTCTCGTTATCACCAGGAGAGTGAACACGCCTTAAACATTTTTCCGTTTACCTTCGTTCAAAAAATTTAACAAATCTACACACTCGTATCTTCAATAATATCTAAACGGAATTTCGGAATTTTCGAATTTTTTCCATTTATCCTTTCTTCAGAATCACAGTTTAGGTTTCATATCGGCTTCGTTTCAGTTGGTCTCATTGATTTACGTTGACGCTGGAGAGGATGTTTAGCAGTGTTGTCAGATTGGGCGGTTTTTACCGGCCTATTGGGCTACATTTTGAGGACGTTCAGGCAGCGTTGCCAGATTGAGCGGTTTTTCCCACCCTATTGGGCTACTTTTAACAACATAAGATTTCGGCGCATGCGCATATCATAACACATTTGAAGACAGAATGAACGTATTATAACTGTATTGATAAGAAATGACACTGTACATTAGAGTGATATGTTGTGAAATTATGATTGATAGCCTAATAATGACATTGTTAGGTAAAAAAACAGTGACTTGTTCAAGACTTGAAAAAGTTTGGGACTTGGACTTGGACTCGACTTGGCTTTGGTGTGACTTTGACTTGGACTCGACTTGCCTTTCCCTGTCTTGACTTGGGACTCGACTCGGACTTGACTGCTAAGACTTGGGACTTACTTGGGACTTGCCAAACAGTGACTTTGTCCCATCTCTGTGTACTACTGTGTGTGTGTGTGTGTGTGTGTGTGTGTGTGTGTGTGTGTGTGCGTGTGTGTGTGTGTGTGTATGTGTGTGTGTCTATTGGGCTCCCATCCTTATTTGCACGTATTCCTAGTTGTGCCTTGGGCCTGTGTGTGAGTGTGTGTATGTGCTTGTGCATGTTGAGCTAGGTGAGGGAGCCCGGCTCTCTCCATGTGTTCCTGCCATGACTGCATGGGAGCTGTCTTGATATAGCATGCCAGTCTGGGGTTCGCTGCTGCCAGTGAATGTAATATGTGCCCGCATGATCTTATTGTGGCTTCCTCAGAATGCATATTTTGTCATTGGCTGTGGTTCTTTAATGGACACGGATTACATGTAACAATACAGATGTGCTGGGGTTCATGGGTGCAAAGCAATAACATGGGATGTGGAACACTGCCTTCTCCATGTGTCATGTCATATCAAGTATATGTGCAGGTCTGATTTACATAAATCACATAATATGTTTTTTGGGTATATGTGTCGGTGTGTGGGTCGGTGTGCATTCATGAGCCTTTAATAACTAGTGTGTGATTCTCTACTTCCCTTGTTACTAGGGCACCGTGTCTGTTTTAGTGGTCCTGCAGTCCGTCCAGGGTGCCTCCTCCTCCCCCCCACTGTCTGTCATTTTGTCTGTCTGGCCGTCTGTCTGTCTTGGGTGGGGTGCTGAGCTGCACTCCTCTAGTGGTTCAGCAACCAAGCAGAGATCTATTCTGTCAGATGGGGCACACTGACTCAGTCTCCCACCACTGTGGTTCCATGTTTTCCCTCTGCCTCCACTAAGAGGCTTACGGCATGGGTACTCTCTCACCCTCTCTCTCTCTCTCTCTCTCTCTCTCTCTCTCTCTCTTTCTCTCTTTCTCTCTCTCTCTCGCTATCTCTCTATCTATCTATCTATCTATCTATCTATCTATCTATCTATCTATCTATCTATCTATCTATCTATCTATCTCTCTCTTTCTCTTTCCCTCATTATATTTCTCTCTCTGCCACTTTCTCTCTCTCTTACTCTCTTGCTCTCTCTCTTTCTCTTTCTGTCATTCTATTTCACTCTCTCTCTGTCCCTCTTTCTCTATCCCTCTTTTTTTCTCTCTTTCTCTCTCTCTCTCTTACTCTCTTGCTCTCTCTCCCTCTCTCTCTCTCTCTCTCTCTCTCTCTCTCTCTTTTTCTATTTCTGCTCTCCCATGCTTCACACCCTGCTGGTGGCTATTTCTATTTCACTCTCTCTGTCCCTCTTTCTCTCTCTATCCCTCTCTTTCTCTCTCTTTCTGCTCTCCCATCCTTCACACCCTGCTGGTGTTGTGAGATGCTAAGCTACCTGATGTACCCTAGCGTGGCACTGTGTACATCATAACGAAAAAATCCAATGTTGATATCTCTGACTCTTAGCTGAACGATATGACCCCACATCTCCCTCGCTTCAGTTCAACTCCAAATATGATTATATCATCTCTTCCAACCTTAGCTTGCAGGGAAATCCAAATCTCTTCATAAAGTCATTAATCACTCACTCACACACATACAGATTCTTGTTCTATTTACATTTTTGGGGTTGGGTAGTCCATCCAGGTAATGTATCCTGACCCGCACAGTAAAACTAGATGAGACATGTTTTGCGCCTGCAGGCAACACATGCAGGGTTACTGCATCACGTTGACTTCCCGTTTCTGCACTTGGAGGTCAACCTATGCACATCATCATGGCAGCTCACTGGTGGGTTGATAAATAAAGCACAACTGTGAATGAGTACCTAAATTGGCCAAAAATAAGGTTTACCTCAGAATAACCTTGAGTGGGTGTGTTTGTGTGTGTGTGTGCGTGTGTGTGTGTGTGTGTGTCTGCGCAAAGTGATCAGTCAGACTGCAGGGGTGCAGCAAGGTGGCTTTAATTAACAGGGCTGTGTTAATTGTCCGCGGAACACACATGCCCAGGTAATTACCGTTTCCCTGGAGATGGCTAATTGATAAGTGTCATCCTCGGCGATAAGGATGAAGGGGCAAGCAGTGAGGTGGGGGAAGGCATGATGTGCAGGGTGAAGTGCCAGTTGGCAGAGATGAAAAGGCTGGGATGGACAAAGAAACAGATTGATGGGGGAACATGAAAATAAAAGAGGAGGGGTGAGGAAAGAGCGATAGAGAAACGTTATGGCAAAGATGGGTGGAGCCTTATTTTTATCCAACTCCTCCTCCTTCTACTACTACTTTTCCCCCAACAGTGTGCTTTATAATCCAGCCTCTCGCTACATCGCTGCCTGGCTGTCATGTCCTTCTTTCTGTCTCGCTCACCAGGGTTCCGTACATCGTGGCTTTACAGCAACAATGGGATTTAAACCCGCTCAGAGCGCTGCGGTTTGAAGCAACCCGAGGATGAGTGTGAAAACCACTTTAAACCATTGAGTTAGGTCTCTGTGTCTGAGAAGATCCCCCTTGACAGGTCTGCAGAAAAACCTTAGCAAAATTCTTTTTTGTGTGTGTAGTGGTGTTGGTAAGTGTGTGTGTGTGTTCCTGCGCATGTGGTAAATCTGTGTGTGTGTGTGTGTGTGTGTGTGCGTGTGCGTGTGCGTGTGTGTGTGCGTGTACTTGTTTGTGTGTGTGTGAGTGCAAGTATGTAAGTGTGTGTATGCGTGTGTTTCTGAAACGGCCTTTGTACACGTGAAGGCATTGTGATTGCTATCCACCAACAGTAAATTGTACACCATCCTCTTGCCTTTCTTCTTCTTTCCATGTGTATTCAGAACCACACTGTTTTTGTATCGCCAGCTTGTTTTTTGTGTTTTTGTCTGTCTATTCCATCTGTTTGTCCATTCACCTGTGCCATCTGAAAAAAAAGGGTTGTGATTGCAGAACGGGCAGCAACAACCTTCTCATAACCATGATGATGATCATCATCATCATCATCGTCATCATCATCAGCCACCATCCTCAGAACCACCACCTGAACCTGCCCAGCCACAGGGGGCAGTGGCAGACCTGATAGATTTAACCTTTGGAATGGTGACCCAGGTATGGAACCAGCAACCCTGCCTTCCTTCTCTTGAAAGATAAATGTTTTACTCTATGGTTGCCCCTGGCAACTGCTCCTTTGAACTCCAACTCCACCTCCCCCCCACCTCAGTAAATCCTTCTATTTACTTATTGTCATGAACTAAGAACATTGTGATTCACCCCTGACTGTTGACCCCCTGGAGGCGTTTCAATGGCAACCAGATCTAATCAGGAATAAGGGTTCACATAGAAAGTTTCCTTGCCAGAAGCAGTTGACTGTGTGTATGTGTGTGTGTGTGTGTGTGTGTGTGCGTGCGTGTGTATGTGTGTGCATGCCTGTATGTGTGTGCCTGTGTTTGTGTGTGTGTGTGTATGTGTGTAACTGCCTATGTATGTATGAGTCTGTGCCTGTGTGCGTAGCGGCCTGTATATCCGTGACATTGTGTGTGTGTGTGTGTGTGTGTGTGTGTGTGTGTGTGTGTGTGTGTCTGTTTGTGTGTGTGTGCGTGCCTGCGTCTGTGTGTAAGTGTCTGTATGTGTGTATGTGTGTGTGTGTGTGGATGTGCCTCTGCGTATGTGACTGTGTGTGTACACGAGGTTGGACCAACTTGAGGCAGAGGTAAGTGGGGCGTATTGAGAGGAAGTAAATCACCGCACACAAACGTCAAGCGGTGGTTCTCGCTCTGAACACACGCAAAGGTCATTTTGTCCATCAGAGATTTGTCTGGGCCAATACCGGGTGGAGTGGTGGACGGGGATGAAGGGTGAGGCGGGTGGAGGTTTGTGCAGGGTCAGTGGTTCATTCCAGAGAGTCAAGATACTCTCCACACGTTAATAACACATTCATAAAGACCCTGGCATTACCCTGCAGACCGTGACCTGTCCACCCCTTACCCCATCATTCAACATGGCTGGGGCCAAGGCCCCGGGGTATAGAGACGGTCCATAAATCCATAAACGTCCTTCATATTTACTTCTCCCTCGTAAAGCCAATGCCAATAGCAAGCCTTCTACTGAAACAATGTATTATGTTAGTGGATTACCAGCAACGGCTCAGATATTGACATAGCAGTCTGTAATTATTCAGTTACCAAAGAAAAAGGATATGTATGCTCTTTAATTATTTGGCAAATTCTGTTCGTGGCGCTAAAATGATGTAATTGCCCAATTGGAGGTATCTCAGATATCTAGTGTATTGTGCTGCCGTCTCCTAGCGACCTTGTCTCTGTCTCTCGCTCCCTTTCTCTCTCAAACATGATCCTCATTTAGAAGCACGCTCGTCGATCCATTTTCTGATAGACAGACAAGAAGAAGTTTCCGGTCTATGTGTGACCTATGAGTTTAGCGAGACAAAAGAAGATATTCCAAGAACATTCATTATCTCAAAAGAAATTACCCGCATCTGTGATTTATGATAATCTCTGACCATGTGTGCAAGGCTTAAATTCCTTTTAACTACTAAAAATAGACTTCCCTTAACTTGCCACCGGGGGTTAAGATATTATTAATGTCGGAAAGGGAAGAGATGAAAGGAAATGATCGCAGAGGGGGGATGGTGGGGGGAGGGGGGTTCGGGGGGAGGAGAAAAAGTTTAAGTATGAAAGGGAAGTGCAGACAGTCTAAAGGCTGATCACATATAAATGCCTTTCTATCGTAATCCGGTCCTTTGATATCCCTATCCTTTAGGACACACCGTGTGCTAATGCCAAAGAACAAGAAGGGAGTATTTAGGGTATTGCCATGGAGACGGCGTACTTCTTCAACTTAAAAGCCAAAAGAGGTCAATAAAAAGTGACTATCGGTTCTTGTGTACATCCCTCAGCTGCCCTCAGCTGCGGGCTGAGGGATGTACACAGAACTGGACCCAGCATTAGAGTCAATCTGATGTACCACGCCAGCCTAACCAATCATTTCATTCCATTGCCCCATCTCACCATGACCTCATCATCCCCTCTGCTGTGTGGGGATGTGGTTGTCACTGTCCCGTCCAGAGGTAGGCACCGGGCACATTGCCCTCCTCCTACGCATGCTGTGCTGCGCGCCTCGCTGTAGCATGCTACACTGTGCACACTGTGCATGTTGCAACGGAATGAATATCTATGTCCCCAGAGTAATACTCTCTGTTGGTGTGGTTTTTCTCTTAGTTTTTTGTTTTCCATCAGTTTCTTGACACCTGGCCATTCCTCTGTGCTCTTTTTGCTTCTCAGAATATTAACCAACTAGAGCTTTTTGGAGACATGTCCACTCCCCCGGATATCACCTCTCCATCCGTGAGTAGCATGTTTGTTTCCGTTGACTTATTTTCCTGGTGTTGGGTAGCATCCATTAATGTGGATCCGCAGAGAATGAGAACTGCAATACCCATGCTGCAGTTCTTCGCATTCATCTTCTCCTGTGTTGGGGACCTCTACTCTCCTGACCTACATACATCTGTGCATGTTCAGGACAAAAACATTGTAGTTGTTGTTGTCATGAATACGTGTCTGCTCTCTGATCAACCCTCTCCTCTCTCCATCCAATCGTCACGGCTGAAGACCCCCGCCTCTCCCGCCAATACCCTGCTAGACCCCTCCCTGGGCCTGCAGCCCCCCTCAGAACTCTTTGCCTCTTTCAGCCCCACCTCTTTGCCCTCAGGTAACACCCTGCTCCGTGTGCGTCACTTACTCATGCACAGACACACAAGCACGCGCGTGCACACATACACACACACACACAGGGCTGGAGAAAACAAATACACATCGGGAGATAAGGACAGTTGAACAGGAGGAAGACATAAGAGAGAAAATTGATTAAGATAAGAAGAGCAGAAGCAGGTAGGTGGGTAGGAGGGAGATAGAGAGCCGGAGAGGGGGGGGATGATAAATGGAGATGTGGAGGTTGATGTGGTGGGAGGGTTGGGGAAGTGGAGAAGAGGTTGCCATGCGTTGAATATGAAATGCTTCATTTAGTGCAGGCCCGGGCATTTCTGCTTTACCTTTGGCTCAGTTTTACTGGGCCGGTCAGCAGGGACGTAATAAACATGTGGGGATGGCTGGGGGAGAGACTCTTTGGTATGCACGCTGCTTCTGTGGATTACACTGCTGCGCTGCGCTCTCCTCCTCTCCTCCTCCTCCTCCTCTCAGACAGTATTATAAACATGTTTCGTCCTTTCCACTCCTCGCCTTTAAAGTCCTCTCTTCTCCTCTCTTCTCCTCTCCAATTTCTTACATGCCTATCGTTCCATACCTCCCCACTCTCCGCTATTATTAAATCCTCTCTTCTCCTCTCCTCTCCTCTTCTCTCTCCTCTCCTCTCCTCTCCTCTCCTCTCCTCTCCTCTCCTCTCCCCTCACATCCCTTCTACTCACTTCTCCTTCACACTTTCCCTTTTCCTCTCCTAACGATCTGCCAAGGAGGTGCATAAAGGCCTCTGAGCATTATGTGCTGCCCTGTTTCTGTATCATAACATTTGGTGGTGCAGACAGGAGAGGCAGTGTGTGAGTGTAATAGATAGAGAATAGTTGTGCTGTACATCAGTCAGAGTGCATCAAATAGAGAGGTCTGTCCATTCATAAGGCCTGCCTCACGAAAAGGGATTATCCCAGTC
>NC_136940.1:15272040-15392040 GCF_949987615.1 Pollachius pollachius
GGACGGGGGAACAGTAAGTGGCAGAGAGCACAGACATCATCCCCACTGATAACAACATGAAAAGACTGCCGTGTTACTCAACGCATAGTTGAAGACTCAACGCAGCGTAGACTCAGAGCGGCTCATGGAGGCAGTTTAAAAACAAAACCCCAGGGGCCTTAGCTCACATGACCTGATAGCAAAGAGTTGTGCACACATACTGCTCGTTTTCTCCTAGGAGACCATCGGTACATTATATGCAGAGCGGCGTCAAGACACGATTTACACCCACGCACACACATACACACACATATGCAAAAACGTACAAGTGCAGCCTCGACGGCATAACCCTTGCACTATTTCTGTCCAAATGCATACACACGGGCAGGCAGCCATGTTGGTGCCTGCCTCCGAACCGCCGTCTGTGCGCCCCCCCCTGCCCACACACTTCAATACAGCAGCTTCCTAATGATAGCTGTTGGCAGCCAGTCTCACACAGAGAAAATTTTAATGATTATCTTTTCATCAGTTAATGCTGGGGTGCCAAGATTAATGACTGCCCGGACATAATTGGCTTTAATTAAAGGCCAAGACGCCTCCTCGTCACCCCAACCCCGTAAAGGGGGAAGGGGGATGGCATCTTGGGCTGTAGAAGGGAGAGTGGTGACTAGTGTCTCTGATGTGTAGTTCCACAAACCTGTGCGTCCCACACGTGAACCCAACTACAGCTTGTCACACTGAGAGGTTTGAGTTGAAGTCTCGTGTGTGTGTGTGTGTGTGTGTGTGTGTGTGTGTGTGTGTGTGTGTGTGTGTGTGTGTGTGTGTGTGTGTGTGTGTGTGTGTGTTTGTGCGGGGTGGAAACTGAAGTAAACTCAAGGAAGTCGTTTTTGTTCCTGTGAGGTTGTAGGTAGGAACACTGGACTTCTTTGGTTCGGGTCTAATGAAGATGCATCCATACGGTGTTTATGTGCTCAATCACAACTACTTAAGACACCTTGCCAAGCAAACACACACGCACACACACATAGACACACGGCCAAACACAGTCACACACACACACACAAAAACACACATGCACACACAAAAACACACACACACAGACATATACATGCACACAAGCACACACGCACAACGCACACACAGCCACACCCACACACACAGTCATAACACACATACACACACAGATATACACACACACACAAACACACACCTGTGCATTAGACCTAGTTATTCCCCAGCCAAACACACCTGTGATTGCTGCCACAGCCACCTGTGCCCGGATTGCAGCCAAAAACGTGTGAGTTTGTGTGTAGGTGTGAGTATTTGTGTTTGCGGTTGGCTGTGATTGCCTGTCGTCCCACAGTAGGGGCCAGACGTACACGTGTTGGGGCTTTCGCGGGAGTAAGTGTTTTTCTATTTTTGTGTTGGCTGATCTCATGGTGTCCAGTGCGGGCGCTCAGGCCTCTACCGTGAAATGGTCTGCTTCCACGCTTCACAGAGAAATCCCACAATGCTCTGCTGGAATGCCCTGGTCAGGACCAACCGCAGGCACACAGGGACACAGGGACACACACGCACTCATGCACATAAATACACATGAGGAAAGACACATACAGAGAATGTGTGTCTTTCCTCATGTGTATTGAGATTGTCTGTGGATATTCCACAGACAATCTCTCTAACACAAACACACACACACACACACACACACACATATACACAAATCCACACACAAACACACTAATAAAGCACACATTGAAGGCTCTGATTTTTGTTTCCGATAAGCTGCCCATCCCTCCTCCTTCTCCTCGTCCTCCACTTCCTCTTCGATCACCTCTTCCAGTTCCATCCCTACCACCACCTCCACCAATTCCTCCTCCACCACCTTCTCCTTCCCTACTTCCTCATCCTCCACCACCTCCTCCTCCACCTCATCCTGCTCCTAATCCCCTAAATCATTCTCGAGTCCCTTCTCCTCCACCACCTCCCTCTTCACTAACTGCTCCTCCCTTCCCTCCTCCTCCTCCTCCACCTCGTTCTCCAGCCCCTTCTCGACTACCTTAACCTCCACCTGCTCCTACAACTCAAACGTCCACCTCCACCACCTGCCTCTACCCCCTCCCCTCCTCATCCACATACTGTTCCATTTCCTCCTCCTCCGCCTCTTTCACCCCATTCTCAACTCACTCCTCATCCATCACATTCTCCTACACCAGCTCTGCCTTCACCTCCTCCACCACCTCTGCCTCCACTCCTTCCACCTCCTTCTCCTCCTCCAACGCCTCCGCCCCTCCCCCCCTCCCCCTTCTCCCCCAACTACTTCTCCTCAACCTCCACCGCCTCCAGCCCCGTCTCCTCCCCCCTTCTTTCACCACCTCCACCTTCATCTCCTCCACCATCTCAACCACCGCCAACTCCACCCCCTACTCTTCCACCTCCTCATCCCCCTCCTTTTCCCACCTCTTCCTTCTCCATAATCTCCTCCATCACCTCCTCCAGCACCGTTGGCAGCATGGACTGAATGATGTAGAGGCGCAGTGCCCGATAGTGAGCTTGGGCGCTCTGGGAATGCTTGGCCTTGTCACTGCTGCTCTCAGCATCTCTCTGTCACCCTTCTTTCTCTCGGTCTCTCAGTGGTGCTGGCATCTCTTTTCTGCTGACTGTCTGGGTCTGGCAAGCCTCTCCAAATGCCACCATAACTACCCTTCAGCTCCAACAGCTTTTTTTGTGTTTGAGCATCACTCCGATATAGCGGAAGTGAACCTTGACTCTCTAAATGAGAATAGGTCTGCAGAACCGCTTTGGTTTTGGTGGTCATGTCATGCCACACATTGATTCAAGAAGTGTCTACTGTGCGAAAATAATGCAAAAGACTGGAAAGTTAGTCATTTTTCAAAAGTTTTTGGTTCAAGGAAGGTTGAATAGTTTGTCATTGTACTACTCGATTCACCAAATAAAATGTGATTAACTTGGACAAGGACGCTGATCTTGGAAAGTCTGTCCACTCCCTCAAAACATTCCATTGTTTATTTTTGTCTTTTTTTATAAGAACATGTTGCTGATGTTTGTAAGAGGGAATTATTTTTTGCATTTAAGCACTAGCGTTTGAGGACATGGGGGCGTTTTCCAATTTGCATATTCATAGAATGATACAGTGATATTAACATAAAGGTGTAGAATCAGTGCTAAGCCGTTGTTGTTCCTGAGAAAAAAACATAATATAATGAATGATATGGGTATAGGTTCAGGGGACCTTTAAGGAACTAACTCCATTTGCAGTACACTTTTCTTAAATACGATTTTAAGTTTTTCAGGTCTGAACGACCTGTAAACAGAAGATATACTCTTAGCAATCTGGGCCTCATAGGGAACTCTGAGAAAGAGAGGTCTTCCGGAAATCATCATAGCACCAATCATGAGCCTCCAATCCACCTGTCATGGTGGCGGATTGATCGGCTGGTAATTAGGTGTATGACAATCACACCCATTGTATGATTACTTAAGTCGTATGTGCTCCGATTTCAGGGGTTTGCATTGTCAAGCGCGATTTTCAGCTTGCTTGGTTTCGAGTAAATTATAGACGCAGTGAGTCACAAACTGGTGTTACTAGGCAGCTTGTTTCTCGCCTGTCACTGATTCATAAGGCACAGGATAGACAGAATGAAGAGGGAACGCGGATGGAAATGCATCACTGCGCACACGACACACAGATACCAATATGTTGGCACATGCTCCTCCGTTCTCACAATGAGACACACCCAGACACACACACACACACAATGGCAAGCAACCACTCATAGAAACTCAATACCAATTACACACGCAGCCACAGACATACAGACATTAGGTTTTATGTGTGAAGGGTCTGTTGTTCTCTGAGAGCTCTATATGGGCACCGATGAACTGAGCGATAACTTTTGAGAAAACCGACGCCAGTCTTCTACTGCCACCTGCTGGCCAGAGTAGAAATGCAAGCTAATAAGATATTTTAATTGATCAGGAGGATATTAGGCCTAGCATTGGTAGCTAAGTTCAAACAATAACCACATTGCTTTCTGTGAGTTAATGTGAAGACGTGTAGACCTACTCGACTCTGTGACTCTGTGTATAGTCTAGGTTTTTTTCTAATGCTGTTTTCATTTTTTTCCCCCAGAAATGGAAGGACCCACTCTATGCCCAGGTCAACAAAGGGAAAAAATAAAAAAGCTACAAGAGACGTCAGAACCAGACCAGCAACTGGCAAACCAACAGAAACCTTCAGTGTGTGTGTATGTGGTGGTGCAAATGTGTGTGTCTGTGTGTGTGTGTGTGTGTGTGTGTGTGTGTGTGTGTGTGTGTGTGTGTGTGTGTGAGTGTGGATGTGGGTGTGGGTGTGGGAGTGTGTAAAGCCCGACTCTGCCCCTGCACGGTACCACTGCCATTCCTCCTCTCCACTGTCTAACAACCTCCCCAGAGAAAGCTCCTCTAGCCTACGTACCTTCATCTCCTCCTCCTCCTCCTCCTCCTCCTCCTCATCTCAGTTGAGTTAGCGAGAGTGATAGAAAGACCTATGGTTGGTTCCCCTTATATGAGATTGATATCCGTCACCAAATGCTCTTCCCTCCTGCTCCTCAATCTGTCCCAACACCAAGGGCCAACACTTACAGACAGACCTGCTCCACCTACACCCATCCAGCCCCTCCCCTTTTCTCTTTGCTTCTCTCTCTTACTCGCTCCTCCACCTCTGACATTTCCCAGACCAGAGTTGTGGCCAGATCAACTCCTCATCCATCCACCTATGCGTGTGTGTGTGTGTGTGTGTGTGTGTGTGTGTGTGTGTGTGTGTGTGTGTGTGTGTGTGTGTGTGTGTTTGTGTGTGTGTGTGTTTGTGTGTGCGTGAGTGTGCACGGCAAACACCGACTACACTACTCAACTCATAAACACACACTGACACCGGAAGGTATAAGAGCGACCATATTTCACGTACACGGGAATGAATTAGTGCGTGTAGCAGAGATCCAGTGGGAGGAGCTAGACTCTAATGAGCCTACCAGGACAAATGTACTGCTTCAGCTTGGAAGATCCCTCCATCTGATTGGTCGGGCGTTTTTTTGTTTTGTTTTTTCCCCATACATGTGAGTGTCTGCTGGATCAATATGCAGAAAGAGACAACTGGAGGGACTCACATACAAATACATACACAGACATGCACTTCCATACATAGACATGCACTTACAGACAGGTACAGGGGACGTGTGTGGGTTCAGAGCCAATATGTTGGTGTTCAACACTCACGAAGACCCAGAAAGACATACAAATATGTGAATCAGACACCCACACAAACACACACATTCAAATCATAAAAACAGACACTACTACATATACACCTATCAAAATACCATTTGACACACACGCAAACATTTGATTGGCCAAACATGTGTAAGTGGCCAGCTTGACACAGGCCAGAGGACTATACGTGCTACAGAATGGGATCTGTGAAGACATGGATGTTGCAAATCAAACAGATTCTGTGATTGAACTGTCCACTCTCTATAGCTTTTGTACAATACAAATGGAAAAGAAATGAACAAATAAATGAAGACAAAAAAAATGAATTTTTATTTTATAAGTCAAATCCGGCCACCGGGGGCAGCTCTATAGGAGTAATAGAGTGTACATGGCTTTAAGGCATCTGATCCATGGTTTGCCAAGCTCATTTTGTAAATAATGATAACAAGAATCCTTTGGTCCAGCGGACTTCTGTGCTATAAAATAGGAAGGCTTCCGTTATGCAAACTCTTTATAGATTTTACCCAAGCAATATCAACGTTCGTCCTCTACTTATGTTTCCGGGTCCTGTCTCAAAGCGCCCCCTCCCCTGACCCTCACCCCTGGCTTCAGTCCCCTGAGCCTTGCTTCACACAACACCCTTGTTTCTCATCTTAACCCTTTGTTGCCCAACATAAGGTCCCATTAACCCTTACACTGCACAGGTGTATTGCAGTTAGCATGACTGCTCATGTGACAGCAGCCGCTTCGCCATGTGACTTGTAGAACCCCCTCCCCTGCTCTACGTCCAATCACGTGTAGAACCCGGTCCGCCCACCTCGTAGCGCCAGTGACCAGTGGGTACAGCAGGGTCAGTCCAGTGACCCTGCTGGGGGGGTGGGAACTGGACTCCTTATTTTATGGCCTTCAGTCCGCTGCCTCATTTGATTTCTCTTTTATTTATTTTTAATTTTTGGACTTATTAATTTTGGTGTTGATTATCTTGATTAACAAACAAAATGATCGAGCGAAAAGTGAAATGGATTTAAAAAGGGAAAGCGTTGTTTTTGAGTCCGTAACATTTCTAGACCCTGTTTTAACTTTTACCTCAGCTAACGGTTTCTTAAGCGTAAAAATTGACACATCATTTTTTTATCATTATGAATATGATGCATCCTACAGTGGATTTTTAGATGATTTTGCTTTTCTTCTCTTTTGTTTTGATCTTATGTATTCCACAATGTATTACTGTTGCAAATAAACACATCCCAAATGACTAATATGTCTACTTACACTTTATTTTACTCCTCTAGAGTAGTTATTTACATGCGTGAGAGACAGAGTGAGAGGGAGAGAGAAAAAGAGACTAATGGTTTGTGTCTGGCAGAGGTGACCCCTGTGTGTTTGAAAGCAAGGCGGGGGCACACTATTGTGTTGTAACTCAAGGCTGCTTTAATGAGCTGTCATGTCTCCGAAGTGCTGCTCTGAAAGCCTCTAATGCAACATGCCATAAGCTTAATTAGCAGCTGAATGCCCAGCCAGGCCATTTACTTCCTCCTCTGTCTTATTTCCATACCAGCGCCTCTCTGCAGGATGCATAAACACAGTTAGCACAGCAATATTAACAGTCCAGAGTTAGTTTGTTCACGGCATCCTATGTATGTGCGTCATTACAGAATTGGAGGACAATTTAGGCATCAACACTTTTGAAAAATTGACCCTTAATTTTTTAATTTTCTGTTATGTATTTAAGAAAAACAGGTAATAAACCATCAAATAATTTGATTCGTCCAGCTCAGGCATCAAAGGTACAATTTTTTTGAGATGTTTTATTTGTTGTGTGCTATGCTTGGCGCAACCCTGTTACGAATACTCAGGAACCTGAAAAAAGTATACTTTAAAATATTGTTGAGTAAATCCTTTACCATTAAGTAAAGAAAGTCACATTCACATTGAATACTCATTTAATTTCAGATAAGGGTTGACTATCTGAAATTAGGGCGTAAGGGTTGGTTATATTAATTTAAGCAACTTTTGAAATCTATCTTGCCCAACTTTTCAATAGTCACATGTTTTTTTTTTTACTAATTTCAGTATTTATTTTCAAATATTTGCTCAAATACATTATGCATATAATCATTCAAACTATTAAAAGGACAATAGGTTAAACCCTTGTGAGCTGAGAAAATAATTTAAGATTATTTTAATAAATATGATATGGTAACAGGGTTGAAATTAGGGTAACAGGGTTGCGCAAAGTAACGGTTGAATGGATACATTCATTTTGATTGTAGATCATGACATAAATGTGACAAATAAATACTCAGGACCACAGGAATGTTGTTTAATAATATTTTATATATCGTTTTGATGAAGGATCAACAGGATTAGTAGGAATGATTAAAAAAAAATAAACATGTCAACAAGACCACAAACTGGATCTGATCAAATATTCAATGGACAAACATAAAAAATAGTCATATTAAAGTAGGCTGACAACCTGGCATTAAAATGAATGAGCCTTATCAAAAGTAGTCATGAACTGATCAATATTTTAAAAAGCCGATGTTATAATGTTCAGATTTAATTTTCGTGGCTGGCCAGAGTATCCCATACCTCTCTTGCGATGGCCATGTGGCGTGAGGTAACGTTCTCTGGGGGAGGAATGAGGGTCAGCACATCCTCCAAGGGATACCAATGGAGATCTTCCCTCAACGGCAAGAAAAAACGGTTTTCCCCCACTCAATGCATACATTTCAGCTGGCAGTGGGTCTCATTCACCTCTTGGGAATCCCTGGGTAGGTGGTGTGGTCGTACACCAGGGCACACCATTTCCCCACAACCTCTGGACTGTGCCACTCCCCCTCTTCTGGTGTGCTGTATATGGGGTCTTCTGTGTGGTCATCTGTGGGATTAAAACTGAAGCACTTTGTTTTTTGGCAATCACACTCCAGATTCCCTGTTGCCGAACACATGCAGCTGACGTCACGGTAGAGAATTTTCCCAGGTGAAAGAGTGACCACCTGGTGGAGCCTCATTGTGGACGGTACAGCTGGAAGGTCAGCTGGCATTTCTTTTACTGCATCCTCCACAGCTTGCTCCTGAATGTAAAACAATTTCAGCTTCGATTGTCCCTCACTCAGAGCTTGGTACATGGACAATGCCATGGGAATATCAACTCCTTGGCTGACAAGCCTGTCGGTCCTCCTCTTCAATGTGCCACCCACACCATCTGGGGCACCTTTGCCATGGCTGGCTTCGAAGTAGATCCATGTTCCTCTTGTAAACCCCTTTTTGAACATATCAGTACAAAAGAGGTAAAAATTAACACGCTGCTTGTACTATGTGCAGGGGTCGTCAATAAAAAAATGGATGGTTGTCACATCCGGGAATCTCTCTCGGATTTCCCTCAGGATGGGCTCCAGGTGTTGCCATATGGCAGGTGGTCCCTTCAGTCTGGATGCAGATACAGTGCAAAAGGAGGTAGGGGCAGACGTCCCCTACCTCTACCGCTGCTCCAGGATCATTTTTGTGCTCTTTGTCCACAGTGGCCCACTAAAGGTAGGAGACACGATCGGTGCATAGGTATTATTGCTGCATTCCTCACATTCCCCATACATATATTGCTTGCTTGTGGTGTCACACGTGATGGCTTGTGTCAGGCACTCCAAATTGGATGTGTCGATGATGTGCATCTGGTGAAGCTTTTTCGCAATAAAGCCTAGATTTTCATGTTGTTTGCACATGCATGTTTCACGATCTGCCAATGTTGGATGCACAACCCAGTAGGGGCGAAGTGTGCAGAACAGTGAGTATGATAGACGGAGGATGGTCTGCTCAGCCAGGAACTTCAAATGGAAGTTCTTCATTGAATCCACCAGTAATCTTTTCTGCATTTTCTTCTTTCCTTTTGTCACCGTTTGCTGATGATGACGATCATCATGCTAAATTATACATACACAATAATACATATACAATTATACAATTTTACTATAGATAATAGATTATCCCTTCTGAGTGAACTGAAGGAGATGCAACCCTGTTACTGTAGTGCAACCCTGTTACTCTAATTACAGTAACAGGGTTGCAAGTAACAGGGTTGCAAATCAATTCTAATGTTAGCTTTTTCTCAGGTATAGATGCTAGCTGTGGAATGTGATGTTACTGTCTAGGTCAAGGAAAAATTTAGTTATATAAATAAAAATAAAAAACTTGAAATTCGTTTGTCTTATTTTGATAATATGATTAACAGGGTTGCGTTGGTCAGAGTGACACACTCAATCAAGGCTGAAAAGATTGGAAAAATATGAAAAATATAAGAAATTACGTAACTTTCGTCTACCCATGGTGCTAGCAAATGGTGTAATGATGTCATTTCCTCTGTGTCATGTGCCTCACTGTTTTTTCTTTTCCACTGTCAGGCTAAATTGGTTTATGTAACAGGGCTGCACGAATGTTGTGGGACACAACTTCAGTGCATAATTACTATTATTTAAATTATGTTGATGATTAAACAAATTACTTTAACAATTACAAAAGACATATATCAACAAAATCATACCAAAAAAAGTAGATTTAAAACTTATTTTAACTGTTACATTTGACATGCAAGTTGGTCATCAAAAAGGTGGGACAAGAGAAAAATGCCATTTAAGGGGGTGCTCGAGAGCTATTTGGTATTTTAAGTAATATTTTGGAACCACTTTTTCTACAACTATATTTACATTTTGTCTCAGGACAAGTATAATTTACACAACAAGTGCATGTTTTAGTATTTTGTGCATGGATTATTGGAAATTTCATGGATGGGACAGAAAATGTCCTCCAATTCTGGAATGTCCCTTGTACACTCTGGAGTGTGTGTGTATGCGTCCGTGTGCATAACATGATATTTTAAAGGTCAAACGGTTAACAATTAACCTTGGGAAAATCTGTTTGAAACGTCAGAAATTCACAGGACACAGCCCTAAATCAGGCCATTGATACCTGGGGGATTCATCAACCAATGGGAACGGTCCTATTGTTTCTCCACAAGCTACAACCATAGTACACAGGCTCTCTGCTCCCCTTAAAGGTCCCACAGCACAAGTATTTAGCTGTTAGCCTGTTCTATAAGTTAGTATGTGTGTGTGTGTGTGTGTGTGTGTGTGTGTGTGTGTGTGTGTGTGTGTGTGTGTGTGTGTGTGTGTGTGTGTGTGTGTGTGTGTGTGTGTGTGTTGAATACCCTCTTGAATAGCTGTGGGGTATGTGTCAATAGCCTGGAATGTAAGGTATCAGCTACAGTATCATTTATCATATTTATAAAGGATTTCGGTATAAGTTACTCAAACATATCCGTTTCAATTCCAAAGAGACAGCCCACTCGATGGTTTTCCTTGAGCTATTTGTAAAAGTTACATCTTGTGTTAACCGATGGAAATCTCTACTGTTGTAGGTTAGTAAATAGTTTAAAAACACTTTCCTACTCGGGAGGCCTGCCACACACACCTACGAAGACTGACTCACATTCATGGCACACGCTGTGCCAGACAAGCCACATTCCTGAAGGTAAAAACCAGTCCGGGAGCTGTCGATTGTCCGTATGAGGCATTAAATCCTCCACCGGGATAAGACTCGTTGGACGAGTGTTTCGGCAAGGTAAGGATGGATATGCGCATCAACTTCATTCTCACATCGAAACCTGAACGCGATGAGCCCGGAGCAGAGCACAGGACGCTGATGTTTGTGTCATACTTCCAGACTTCCAACATCTCCTTCAAGTAGATGAGAAACGATATATCGTTCAGTCATTTACATAGTGTTTGTTGAAGCGATATATTATTATTTTTTACCAAGAGGAAATAATCGTTGGATCCGGAATGAGAGGCAAATGAGAATATCAGTGGAGTTGTCTAATATAAACACCTGACGGCCTGAAGCGCAATGGATAAGGTACGATTGATTCTATTGAAAACTTGCTTTACGACATTCTATTGAAAAGACTGCTTTACGACATGATTATTTGATATCCTACTGATCTGTAGAATAGGTTACATATACGTTTTAATGGTTGTGTTTGTTTTCTTTTTGTTGTAAGGCAACAGATAAACAAACAAAACAAATATAAAAACAATATTTTAATCCGGTGTGTGTGTGCGTGTGCGTGTGCGTGCGTGCGTGCGTGCGTGTGTGTGTGTGTGTGTGTGTGTGTGTGTGTGTAATTGGGAGTCTATTACTAATAGTGGTTTTGATAACCCTTGAAAGAACATTAAGACAGTCCGATTTCTTCCATTTTACAACTGGAAGAAATCAAAATCACTTTTAACTAACAATAACAATTGTAAGTAATACAATATATTATACTATCACTTTATATTTACATAACTGTGAATGTGCTCTTTCTGCCTAATGCTCCCCCCAAGCAGGACGACACAATGGACTTCAACGCCCTGAGGGCTAAGTTCCAGGATGAGGAAAAACTCCTGAGGCAACCCAGAAACAGACCTGTCCTCCCAGAGAAACCCCAGATCGTCCCCCCTCCCCAGAGTCCCACCCACCACCTGCCGGCAGGGGCCCGGCCCTCCATTCTCACCTCCATCAACTTAGACACCAGGATGGCGGGGGCCCCCAGGGTAGTCTTCAAGGAGGACAAGAAGGACAGCTGGAAGCCCCTGATACCGCTGACCAAGACCAAGGAGAAGAGCGACGATAAGCCCAAAGCCGGCAATGATAAGGACAGAAAGTCCACGAAGGGGAGCAAAGGGAAGCAGGACGTGGAGGATAAAGACCCGCCCAAGCCGAAGAGCGGGAAAGACAAGAAGGGGCTGCTCCATTTCAGATCCAAAGAGTCCAGTGAGCTGGTGCCTGCCTCGCCTCCATCAAAAGGCACCCTCAGGAAGATGACCTTCCCAGGCTTCAAGAAGAACTCCAAGAGAGGGTCGATGGACATTGAACCCATTCTCGACTCACCCAGCCCAGACGTCCACAGTGGACTGGCTCCGCTGGTCCCGAGCGGCTCCCTCCCCTCTGTAGGAGCCCCGGCTGCAGCGCACACGCTGCCCTCCGCCACGGTCCCCGAGTACAACCCCATGGCAGCCCTCATGCCGCCCAACTTCATCCCTATCACCCCTCCCAACGGCCCCTCCTATGCCTCCCTCATAGACAATGTCCCAGCAATGCACACGGCTCCCTGTCAAGAGACAGAAACGCTATCAGAGGTGGAGCACGCCCCCGCCGCGCCTGTTTCAGCCAGCCCCAGATCTGCCACACCCTCCTCAGTCCATCACTCCGCACAAAACAGCCCCTTGCTCAGCTCCGTGGCCGCCCCCAGCCCGGCACCCTCCGACCCCAGCCCCCCACTGCTCAGATCGGGGCAGATCTCCGCCAGAGCAGGGGTGGAGGTTGACCACAAAGGGGAGGAGCTCCCCATAACGGCCACCGCTGAAGATGCCCTGCCCCTCTCGGCATCTCCCAAAATGGAGCGTCCGGCATCTGCCCTGTCCTCGGCCCTGGAGCGGGCGGCGGAGAAGACCCCCGGGAAGAGGACCACTCCGGCGGACCAGAGGATCCTCCAAGCCCTGGAGAAAGCTCGCAAGAAGGCTGCCAGGTGAGCTATATGTCTCAAGCACCCTTTTAGATTCATCTAAAGTCTGTTGGCAGACGAGCTCAACGCTGGCTTTCGCTTCATATTTGTTCCGCCCATTCCTGTGGCTGGGGGCGGGGATCCGTAAGCGCGTAATTGACGATAAACAGCCATCGCAAACTCGGCCGTAGTAGTAAACTGTAAAAAAGTGTAAATCTTAACAAATCAACACTGTGTGAATGGACATTATGGATCTACACTTGGATTCAATTAAAATTCCCTCTCACAGAAATGGATTTTTCTTCGGTGGAATTTATCTCTGTAACAAAGAGAAGTTCTGCTATCTGCTAGCAAAGTAAGACTGCTGGATTCAAGATTACTTTTCAGTGGTATTGTTTGGTAACCTTTGTTTAGGTTGTTGAAGGGGTAGTTTCACCTGCATACCCTCATTGTCTTATCTTGCTAATGAGCCACGGCAATGAATAATGCTGAATAAACTTGCACTGGTCCATTGTTCCTCCACAGTCCCTTCACTTCAAATCCAATGATCCCAACTCCAGAAGGATTCCCTCCCCCAGGCAGCCTCGTTGATCTGCCACCACTGGACTATGAGGATCATAGGAACTCGAAAGCAGCCCACGTAAACGGTTTTGTGAACAGTATGTACAGAAGAAAGCCATCTGACCCCCCCCCCCCCCCCCCCCCCAATCCCTCTCGTTCTTCCTCTGTCTCTCTTCGCCTTGCTCTTTTTCACTTCATCCTCAGTCTATCACCGTATGTTCTTGTTTCATTTTGGTTCCACTTCTCGTAATCATCAAAAATACTATTTTACAATGGTATGCTCTCTCTCCACTCAATATTACTAACATACCTGTACAGCTGGCGAGGTGCACACACACATAGACACGTAGCAGCGTTTGAACTGCAAACTGAAATGTGGTATGCGCACAGCAGTGGTTGCCAGGAGGTCCTAAGTCAGCAGTGTTTTTTTGTCCAAATATTTAAATAGGGAGACAATGCATAACAGCACCTAGATACTTCTTGTGCACCAGAAACGACGAGCAGAAGGCGAGGCTGTTAGGAGGAATGCCGAACATGTCTGTAATGTGAACGTGGAACTGTAGACTCTCTGAGATGAGTCGTGATCACAGCTCGATGTATTTTAACCAGCTGCCTCACTCTAATCACTGCCTTCTGTATTTCAGTTTTAATGTGTGTAAGTATTGCACAATGCAATTGCACATTTGATATTAATATAAGGCTTTTGCCAGTGTGGTGCTGTCAACACTAATGATAGTCTATAGTCTAGAATTGTGTGTGTGGGGGGGGAGGGCTGGGGGGGGTGGGTGGGGGGATGTGGGTGTCTGTTCTATACATTTGCTTGTTAATTTGAACACAGTAGATAACATATAAGTATGTTTTTCCGGATGAACGTCTAACAAAGGTCTGTCATAGTTTCACCAGACATACAAGTTTAGATAGAAATTTATGTTTTCAAGGAATCAAATGATCTGACCTGGTTTGACACACCAGATATTTGAATAAAACATGAAACAGTTGTCAAAAATAACGTAGTAGGAATGAACATTGATTGAATTGAGACAAACTGACTAAACAAGCTAGCCAGCTGTGGGTTAGCACGTTGCAGGATTTTTGAGGATGGGGACTTGAATGTATGATACTGTTGGTTGACATTTTGAGCCTGTTTGTGTGGTAACCTTATCAGAAGATTGTTGCAGCTGTAGAGGAACTCTCTATGATCTTGATTTGCTTTTGTATACCTTACCACAGCAGGAGGATAATTTGTTGGATGACAAAATGTCTGTGGAAGTGAGGTGATAGACGTCAACTCATTTCATTGTGTTTGACTGCTTAGGCTTCTTGCTCATTGAAAAATTGAGCTTAGCTTATCTCACGTATTGTTCCCTCTTTGCCTATTGAAACCTCTTTGTAAATGTATTTACAAGGTATGTTTTGTGTCGCAAGGTATGTCTGAAGAGGGTCCTGACGTGATGCCAGAGCTCATGGTGGTCCCTCCGCCTCCGCCCAGAAGGGCCCTCCCTGACCCCCAGGTTCTTGGACCCCCTCCACTAAAACCCGCCAGGCCCCACAGTGTCAATCTGACTCCCTACTTGTCTCCGCCCCTGGAGGGTAAATATGTCAACATAATTCGCAAACACAAGCTATTTCCTATAATGTACAGGCAGTTTGTGTGGCTACGATAAAATTAAGCACTTTCTTCTGCTGCCAGAAACTCAACTTTTACACAATAAGAACGCTTATATCTGTTTGGGCTGATATTTTGGATTTTAGTAATGGGAAATAAAAAATAAAAATAAAGTCTCTGACTGCTCTCCAAACGGCACGTATAAGACAGAGCTGTCTCTGCTTTACATTATGTGTTATGTGTTTAATACGATTCTCACTGCGGTCACCTGCGTCTCCCTTTAGTGAAAGAGATCCTGACCCCTCCGGAGTCCTGGGAACAAGACGAAACCAGCGAAGGCCTCCCAGAGTTTGAGGACACACACTCCCCCGAGCCCCACTCTCCTCAGCCATCTGAGTATGCCTGGGGAAACGAGGACTACAGTACTCCAAACAGCCACAATCCCGGAAACCCACTTCCAAACAACATTAACTCAGCCTATGAGGACTACGGAGCGTTGGCATCAGAGTTTGAAGCGCCAGGATTCCGGGAGATTCCAGAAGAGGAGCAAAGTCAGGATGTGTTTGATTCATCTGCCCATAGCACTCAGGATAATCAACCGACTTCAATGTAAGCTTGCGCCCCCATTGAGTCAATGCTTGGACATTTGGGTTTTTGATTTGATTTATATATTTGAATTTGAGTCCTTGGCTTTTACTTCTGTTTCTCTACATTTCTGGCTCACCAAGGTTGCAAGCAAATAGCAGCGTATTTGAGAATTCCGAGAACTTCTATGAAGACGTCAACGTGCCTGCCACAAAGAAGAAAGTGAAGGTGGAGGGAACAAAAAAGCGCAAAGGACCACCAAAGAGTAAGGACTCTTTAAAATGTATTCCAAGCCATCAAACATCAGCTTTGTGTCAAGGAGTATTATTATTAGCCTCGGGTCCAAAAGCATAGCTATCCAAATTAAGAAAAATAGTGTAGCTATCAAATTCAAATAAACCAGATTTCAGACTTTGGTCAAGTTCCTAACTATGAGAGTTATGTTAAGTAGTGTAGTAGTCAGATCTAATAGTATTGCTATAAAAGATAAGTCAAATAGAAAACATATCAGAATTAAGATTTCAGACTTCAAACTATCAAAACTTGTCTACTAATAAATTGAGAGTAACCTGTTTCCTATGCATACATGAATGACGTCATAGCAACCACAAAAATAATCCTTCTTAGGGGAAGTCTGCATAGGTAGTTCATGAATGGATTGTATTCAAATTTAGGGTTTGGATGTAAGGCATTTACACTATAAAAGTCTTCAGTTTTCATTAATGTGAATGTCTAGTCAAGAGGTGTCACAGTGGCAATTTGAATACCTTTGAATAGTCAATTGCTTTACTCTGTCTAGCCCAAAATAAATGTTATCTATAATACATAATGTGCCTATGGATCATGGCAAGAAGACAACATTTAAATATATTATTCATGTATTTGTCCCCTTTTCAACAGATCCATATGATGACACCCAACAGCCAACAGTAAGCAGGATGCCAATACAGAGCGCATTACTTGCAACTTTTAATTAAGTTTCTATACACATTCTCTGATTAATGTGCAGTAGATATGTTTAAACGTGTGTTTGTGTGCATGTGTGTGCTTATGTGGGTGAGAATGTGTGTATGTTTGTGTGTGTGTGTGTGTGTGTGTGTGTGTGTGTGTGCATGCGTATGTTTGTGTTTTGTAATTGAAATGAGGCAGGGCTTAGCACATATCCTTATCTCCATTCTACTTTCACAGAAAGAAGAGAAGAGCAAGCTAGGCCGTCTTGGCAAGTAAGGCCCACACGTCTGAGTCTGACCCATTTCTGCTGTCACAGCTTTGTTGTCAACTCAGTGACTGGCCTTCTATCTCCATTAGCAACACCCTTGTTCTGTTCCCCGCAGCCTCACCCACATCCTATTATCCCATTATAATGTCCTGCATGGACATTCTCTCTCTCTTTCTTTCTTTCTTTCTTTCTTTCTTTCTTTCTCTCTCTCTCTCTCTCTCTCTCTCTCTCTCTCTCTCTCTCTCTCGACTCAGGACAACTTCAGACAAAAAGGCTGCATCTGATGGGCCAGACGAGAAAGAGCTGAAGAAGAAGGAGAAGCAGCGGCTGGAGAAGGAGAAGAAGGAGCTGAAGGAGCAGAAAGAAAGAGAGAAGCGGGAGCAGAAGGAGAAGGAGAAGAAGGAGAATGACGTGAAGAAGAAGTTCAACGTGAGTTGTGTTGTTTTAGGACACAGAGAGAGACGGAGGGGGAGGATGACCGATAGAAAGACAAAGGGGAGGACGACCAAGAGAGAGAGACAAGGGGGAGGACGATGAGAGAAAGACAAGGGGGAGGACGACCGAGAATGACAAGGAGGATGATGACCTAGAGAAGAACAGAGGGGAGGACAACCGAGAGAAGGTCATGGGGGAGAACAACCGAGAGCGAGACAAGGGGGAGGATGATCGAGAGAGAGACAAGGGGGAGGATGATCGAGAGAGAGACAAGGGGGAGGATGACCAAGAGAGAGAGACAAGGGGGAGGACGGCTGAGAGATAAGAGGGGGAGGACGACCGATAGAGAGACAAGGGATAGGACGACCAAGATAGAGAGACAAGGGGGAGGCCGACCAAACGAGAGACGGAGGGGAACACGACCGATAAAGAGAGACAGAGGGGGAGGCCAATCGAGAGCGAGAGACAAGGGGGAGGACGACTGCTACAGAGACAACAGAGTGAGACGAGAGTGGTTGAGGACAACAGAGAGAAGAGGTCACAGCAAGCAAACCTGTCTGAATTCATTCCTTTTGCTGTGGAAGTCAGGCTCACCGCTAACACGCTGTTCATGCTCAGACAGATGGAGGCTCACACATTCTCTCTCTACTCTGTGGTATTTGGCCTCATCTGTCTTTGTGTTCTGTTAATGTGTTAGCATTGCTGGCAATTAAAATAATGAGCTAATGTGTGGCCAATTCTTTGGTTAACTATTTCAGAACAAGTAGACTTTAGCAAACCGAAATTTTACCTAAATGATAATGCTATTATCTTGAATATCTCCATGTGGTGTTCAATAGAATAGTGTGCTACATGTTTGAACTTAAAAGCCTAGTATATATTTTGATAGCACACAATAAAATAAATACTATGCATGTGTAGTTGGTCTTTTCATCATAAAGTCTGACTTGACAGGAAATATTGCATATTTGTATTATGAATAATTTCTTATTTCTCTCGGTTATTAGCATGCCATTCTCTGTCGACCCTTCACTCTACAACACATAAAGCCTTCTCTTTTTCCTTGACCTACCCATATTGAATTTATTGACCAGGGTTTATGCACTCCCCCATCTTCACTGGTTTAGATCACAGGCCAGGAGGAGGCTATGTACCAGGCAATGGTAACCGTGACGACGAAGGGCCGCAAAAATGACTTGCCAGTCGAAAGGGGTGAGAACATCAGCATCATTCGAACAACCAAGTGCCCCAAGGGGAAATGGCTCGCCCGGAACAATAGCAACACCTGTGAGTAACTTGACATCTGCAAAACAAATGTATTCAAAGGTATTGCACTATTAATAGCATCAAACTAATTTCTTCAGCTCAGTGGCATTACACAGATTCCTATTGGCCTATCTCTAGGGTTAGGGTTATCCCTTGAAGTTAGACCTTAACCTGCTACGGTTTAGTGGTAGACACTCCTTTGCTGCAAATCATGGCCTGAATGCTAACGCTCCCGGGACGGGTTTTCTCTCAGACGGTTACATATCAGTGGACCACGTGGAGCTGGATATCCAGGAGATGATGCAGATGGGAAAGAGAGCCGCCACCTCATACCCCGACAGCAGCAGCAACAGCGTCCTGGATGGGGCAGCCTCCATCATGAGCAACAGGTGAGTACATGAGCGCAATGAAAGGGAGAGTGCTACCATTCCAATGGTTCATTACAGGGTCTCACTTTGATACATTTTTGTCTATTTTGCCTATTTTTCCTTAGGCATTCGAACCATTCCCCAGATTCTACAGGAAGCTGTAAGTGTCCCAACTTCAAAATCCTATTTAAAAGTCGGTTCTGTTGAACCCTGAACCCCATAGTAAAAATGTATGTGTGTCTCTGTATGTGTGTTTGTCTGTGTGTCTGTGTGTGTGTGTGTGTGTGTGTGTGTGTGTGTGTGTAGTCACCGACGACAGCGAGGAGTGGACCGGTGATGACGAGGACCCTCTCACACCCACAAACTCAGTAGAGCCCTTCACTCCCCAGTGAGCCCACACCGTATTGAACGATGAGTTTGACCCTGTCTGTTGTTGTGATTAACGCTGGATAAAGCCAAAGTCTACATGGCTCTTAAACACTCTTGAAGTGAAGCCTCCTTTATTTTACACAAGCTGTGGAGAGCAATGTGCCTCGTGCATTTTTCCAATACAAAGTTTGGTCCTTACTTAGTGCAGCATTTCTGCTTCAAATGTTTCCCTTTAAAATTATTATTTTACCTGTTTATAGCAAAGGTTTACAATGTTATTCTCTCTTTTCCAGTGCTGTGTGTTCATATCACTATTGCTTTTTGTCTATTATTTTAAATTGTATTTTTATCTGTAGAGACTAAAGTCCATACCTGTGTGTGTGTGTGTGTGTGTGTGTGTGTGTGTGTGTGTGTGTGTGTGTGTGTGTGTGTGTTTATTGTGTGCATGTACGTACGTACGTCTAATTGGTATTGGTTGTTCACTTACAGGGGCCACACAAGAACACACTCCATGCCAGACTTCGGTAAGACAGTAATCAAGTATATCCAAGTCCGAAATCGACCCTTAAGGCTATGACGGCTACAGAATATTTTATCTTCTAGCCTCCCCTTATCTGAGCTTGGGGGAGTCATAGAGTAAACAAAAGCTACAGATAACACTAGTTTATACTAGATGTAACAGGCAGCGCCTTCTGACAGGATACAGTGTATGCATTGAACTGCATTTGATTACAGCAAATAATCATTGTTTATCGGGGGACTTAAAACTAAACATCAAGAAGTATTTGTGATGTCATTATCATATATTCCTTTTAGTGCTGTGAAGTGTGGTTTTCCATGTTGTTTATGGATTGTGGTCTTTTAGGGAACAATGAGCTAAGTGCAGTCCACCAGCACAGTCACAGTGACATCAGCACACAGGACCCTTCTATGCAGTAAGTATTGCTAGCTTCTGCCAACTCTCTTATACAACTTTGCTGTTCGTTTCACCTGTCAGTCAGTCAGCCAGTCGTTCATCCTGCTGCACTCACAAAGTTGTCTGACTGGGCTGTTGTTTTTCAGCCCGAAGCATGAAGCACTTCAGAAATTGACCACATTCTTCCACTCACCCAAACCTGTGGCGGAGGAGCCGACTACCAGGTGTGCATGATGTACCCACCCACCACACACACACACACACACACACACACACACACACACACACACACACACACACACACACACACACACACACACACACACACACACACACACACACGTGTCTTTGAACTAAATCTCTTTCAATGTTTCAATCCCACTACAGCACTAAAGAGACCAGTAAGTAAAATATTAAGTATTAAGAATCTTTGCAACCTGGGAGAATCACACTTTTTAAACATAACGCCTATCCTGGTTATATTCTCAGGTCACACGCTTGTGGAGGAAGAAACTGTTTCTTCGTAAGTAACATTGCAACACAAACACACACACACACACACAAACACACACAAATTCAGGGCATGTTGTGTAACCAGTTGACAGACGAGTTCTGGAAGTTTGTGTTTGAGTGTTTTTACAAGGACCTGCAAAGAAAGAGAGAGTGAGATAAAGAGAGAGAGAAAGGTTTTTTTTTGTGAGTGAGCAGGAGGCAGACCAGGCATAGACCAGCAGGTCTGTCTCTTAGAGAGGGTGTGTATGTATGAGCCTGTTAAGAGAAGAGAAAGTGAGAGGCAGGAAGGGAGAGAGACATTGAGATATCAACATTGACTGTCTCCCAACAGGCCTGAGACTCGTCCCACAGAGGAATTAAACAGGGACATATCCGACATGCTCATCCTGCCTCCCCCTGAACTCTATGCGGACCCTGAAAATGTGACATCACTGTGAGACCCAGTAGGTGAGTGGGCACATGGATCCTAGCCTGTGTGTGAATGTGTGTGTGCTTGTGCAATTGTCTGTGCATGTGTGTGTAAGTGTATTTCTGTAATTTTCTGTGCATCTGTGTGTATCTGTGTATATGTCTGTGTGCGTGTGTGTGTGCGTCTGTGTGCATGTGTTTGCGTGGGTGTCTGTGCGTGTGTGTGTGTGTGCGTGTGTATATGTGTGTGTGTCTGTGTGTGTGTGTGCGAGTGTGTGTGCGTGTGTGTGCGTGACATAGTTAAACTAAATGGTTTTACTGTTTCCTCATTGACAGACAAAAAGCTGCTGCTGATCAGTCCGATCACCATGCAAGCTTGACATCCTACAAAGTGTGACAGCCAACGGGCAACAAATGGCCTGTGGTCTTGGTCACAGTTTTCATCGATCCCATGTGTCAAAAACACTTTTGAGAGAGTCGATGTGTGTGGGAAGTTACAAATTGACCTCTGAGAAAGGTTTACACACAGCGGATGTCCAACTGAAACAGTGGTCTCTGATATACCATATGGAAATGTATCTACTTTTAAAACACAACAAGCTCAGAAAGGCATGTGTCCAATGCTACTTGATCAAAGAAAGAAACACTTTATCATGGAAAAACACAGGTCCATTTGACACTTGTAGTAGGTCCATTTGACACTTGAGTACATCTGATTCTAAACAGGGTCACATTTTTATGTGTAGTTGTATACAGAATAAAAAAGTGAGCTCAACCCTTTACCCACAAACGGTGGAGCTCGTTTGCTAAAAGGTGATACACTAATTGTAGTAGGCCTACTTACTGATGTTTTGTTGCTGCAGCCAGAGCCTCACTTTGCCTGTTTACTATTTTGTATACATATTTTTGTTTTCGTTATTATAATTATACCAGGATGCTGGAGACGTTCAGAAATATAGTTAACATTTTAAAGTGATATGCAACCTGTTGTCATAGTCACAATATTTATCTCTATGTTGTTGCATTTGATTTTTAATACTGTTTAATATTTTCAGTTTGGTTTGATTATTCCTAAATCAAAGTCTCTAGTTTATTAAGTTGTCAGATGGGAAGTTCAAGAAAATAATAACCAACTATCAGTAACATAATACATAATATATCATACACTCCATGACTTATACATTATTTTGTTAGGGATGCACACCAAGGGAAATGGATTACGAATCGTTTTACACAGAATGTTCCAGCACGCATGATTGTGATGATGTTCACGAGTTTTGGGACCAAATTTACTCCTTCATGTATGATATTACTTCTGATGTCAAACTTGAGATAATGAGATGAAAATTAGCCCTTTGGATTGTATGTGTTGATAAATGTGTCAGAGAAACACAAACAGAAAATACCTTTTACCATACTGCTTAATTTATTCAGTGAGCAATGAATTTACAATGAATAGAAATTAAAGTGCAAATCAGAACAGCAACGCCATGCAGTGCGTAACAACAGAAATCCCCCCAAAAAAGCCTCTCAGACGGAGGAGGTGAACACCTCTGCACAGACCATAAAGTCCCTGTCACAGACCAACATAACTGGCGGCTCTGTGGTGGAAAGTACTCCACTTTGGCCCGGAGCAGCTTATAGGTTAGGCCTAGCGTTTCCCATCTCACACCCAACCAAACACACGCACACACACACACACACACACACACACAAATACAGAAGTGACCAACATACCACTGGTAGCTCCATACAATCAGTAGTGCAAAAACTTCAGTTAACTTGCAGTTACTGGTTACATCCAAGTAGTTCTCTACGATCCGTGCCGTGATGGATCATTGGCAACACACTGGCCTTTATTATAGGTCGACAATATGTTGGCTCCATACTAAATGCATAACTGGACTAACGTGATTGTAGCAGTACACTATACAGCGGGCACACGATCAGGTTCACAGCCGATGAGGGTAACATGTTCATAGTCCATCTCATTCTGTATGCAGTTGCTTAATTCTAGCAGCAGGTGGCAGCGTTTCACTTTTTTCTTTCAGTAGATATACTGTATAATGCTGTATGACCAGCCAGAGAGGAAAGACAGAGAGACGTGTTGCTCAGGGGCTCTCTAGCTCAAAACGAGAGACACAGCAACACTAGCGATCAAGAGGTTTCAGCTGAGTAAAATGGCTCTTCTCTCCTCCAACCAGACTCCACCAGAATTCTCTCATAAGGCAACAAAATAACCAGATCCTTCCAAACATGGTGGACTTTAGTAGTGCTCTAAAAGGGCAGTACTCTTAACTGTCCACATCAGAATGAGGTATTCCTTAATGCTTGTCTTCACCAACCCACCTCATGGTAATGGATCCAACAGAATGCTCAGGTAACAGATTGATAGGATAACAGTTTCAACTGCTGTGCAGCAGGTCTCCAGCACATCTGTACGGTTTCACAAAAGTTAATCGTGGGAACTCTCTCCAAAGGGGGGAGAGAGATGAAGGAAAAAATAGAGTAAAGGGAGAGGTGAGAAATTGAGGGGTATTCTGAGTGGCACCAGCCCATATTTTACACCGGGCATCCAATCAATCACTCATTCATTCATCCGCGTTCAGATCTAGAGAACATGGCCTTATTCGTTTGAGCACACAGAACATTACTACAGCAACGACAACACAATGCACACTGACCAGAACAAGTAAAGATGAAAAGACTTTGTTGCATGCATTGCAACGAATACTGTTTCTCACCAGCAAAAAATACTCAGGCCGGCTTCCATCTTGCAGGTTATAACCGTTCACAGCTCATGACTGTAAAATGGAAAGGCTTGAGACAGGCTATCTAGAGGAGTTACTCACCAGACACATATACATAGACAACCAGAAAGACACAACCTGATTGGACAATTTAACTACAATGTGTTGCTTTGAGAAACAACAGTGTGTCTAATGTACACTATGTTCCTTCTTTTGCTCTTGCCTCGGAAAATAATCAGCTGTGTGTTATAAAGGTTTATGAACTTCCTAGCCAACAGATTGGTTTCTATTGATCCTCTCGCCTCTCGTTGAACCACCAAATAAATCTCAGACGAAGACTGATGCCACGCACCAAACCACCTTATCCCAAAGCACACACTGTTCCCCCACCAACATAAACACACACACACACACACACACTGCATCTGTGTCTACATAAAAATCTATTTTTTTTTTGATAATTGAAGGCAGCGGAAGATAGATGTGTTGCTTCTTTAAGCAAGCAACTTCCCAGACACATTCCATCTGCTAAAAGGACTGTACCATCGGTGCTCTGCATACAGCTCTTTCATTGTTTGTGTTGTAGCCGGTAAATGTTTTCATTTGCATTTCTTCTATTCCAACAGAACAGTTTGCATGCATGTCTTCCATCTCTGTTGTAAACCTGTGTGTTTTGCAAACTACAATAATGATAAAATGCTGCAATTGTTAGGGACATTGAGGGTCTGAAGAAAGCTTCGTACATAAAATGTTTGACAATCTTGCAGAATTGTTTTAGAAAGATTACAATATGGTTATAGTCATTATCTAGCAGAGATAATGGTGTGTATCTGTACCTTAAAGTAGAAAGAATCAAGGTATTAAATATTTATAGGTTAACGATCATCTATGATATCCTAAATATCATAAGCAAACTGAATAATGCAGTGCTTCAATTATAAACCCCTCTATGAGTATATAACAATTTATATTTGGTATGTTGATCTCTTCTACACACGTAATATAGCATGTTATATATTTTTTCAGTTATCTTAAAGGTTTCGTATATATATATATATATATATATATATATATATATATATATATATATATATATATATATATATATATATATATATATATATATATATATATATATATATATATATACACAGTGTTGTGCCTGAACGCGTTCATTGAACGATAGTTCATGAACTTGTTCATATTTTGGGCGAACGTGACGTACTGTATTACTGCCTGATGAACATTACTTTGAACTCGTTCATTCTGGTGTCTGTGAACGGCACGCTAACTTCGTTCAATATGTGGGTTATTTCTTTATCAACACGGCGGATGCGCGCGCAGATCAGCGTGTTGTTTGACCGGCTGCCATGGTAATCTCCGTTTGATTAATTTGCAGTTGCAGTGTTGCCAATTTACTGTTACATTAAACTGTAATCAGAAAACGTGGTTAGATGCTATAGACCCTATAGTATCTGTCGTATAAAGGCTGGGAGGAATTTCAAATTATAAATATGTACACTTTATTTTGAAAGTATAGACCGGCGCAATTCCCATTGAAACGAATGGCGCAGTGATTATTCTTCAAAACGAGAGCTGTTAAATTGTGGAAAATGAATTAAACTGTAATCAGACAACGCGGTTATATGCTATAGACCCTAAAGTATCTGTGGTATAAAGGCTGAGACGAATTTCGAATTATAAAGATGTACAATCCATAATATCAGCTCTCTGGCTCATAGCTCAGCGGACTAGAATACCTCATAGAATCATTGCTTGTTGGCCGGAAACGGAAAGGGGGGCTGTTCACGTTTGGTTGTAGTCTTTTTGCTCGGTTCTCCGTCTCATCAGTAGGGCTAGAACCGAGCGAAAAGACTACAACCAAACGTAAACACCCCCCCCCCTTTCCGTTTCCGGCCAACGAGCAATAAGTCTTCCAACAGAAATCAATGGGATTTACAAAATGCGCTAAATGTGCAATAAAACGCGATAGAAACTGTATTTCGCTACGATACTTGATTCAACCGATACTTGATTTCATCCTAGAAAAACCACAAAGGGGGCTCAATGTTCAAAATACCAGAAAAAACGAATAGCTCACAGCAACATATAAAAAAAAAGAACTATGAACTAGTTAATTTTTTGGAACTGTGAACTTGACTATGAACATTTAACTGAACTAGTTAATTTTAAAATTTGTGAACTGAACTTTGAACTAGTTCACGTAGAAAGTAAACTTTGCCAACACTGTGTATATATATATATATATATATATATATATATATAGATAGATAGATAGATAGATAGATAGATAGATAGATAGATAGATAGATAGATAGATAGATAGATAGATAGATAGATATAGTAGTTTACAAAACCTTTAAGAAAACTGAAAAAATATGCTTATGTTTATGTGTCCTCAGACTTAGTACGGGTGAGTTTACACGTTCTAACTAAGAACAAGACTCTGAAACTGACCCTGGACCAGTGCTCAGAGCTACAGTAAATTGGCTCTCTGCAGTGATGCGTGGGCAATGCTGTTTTTGGTCAGCATTCAAGTCTATGGGTGACTTCACAGTATCACATGGCGAAACGCCCAGCAACCTTGTTCTCAGCTGATCCTGCCTCTAAAAATGATGGAGAACTCTGACCTCTGAGCTCTCACCCCTTCCACAGCCATCATCCCAGTTATGTTTCCTGGGCCCACAGTCAGTTTTCAAGGTCTGACGTCCAACCAATTACCTCACGGCGACTGACCTTGGGTCCAAGTAAGAAAAAAAAATCAACGGCTTCCTCTCCCCCCCAACACCCGACCAACTAGGCTTTTCACATCCCTGCTCACCCTCACAGTTCGTTTTTTGACTCAAATCACAGATAATTATTTGAAAGGAGGGCCAATGGACAGCAGGCCACTTGAGACCACTTAAGACGACACAAGCAGTTGCATCATCCTGTCCCCTCGGCCCGACTCGGCTTCTGACGTAGTGGTGGGGGTCCGCTGGAGGGCCGGGAGGTCCTTGGGGCTCTCTGAGGGCATCCATTCTTGCCCTCAGCGGGCCAGCGTGGTGATCAGACTGGCGCACATCTCAAAGAAATCCATGGTGTGCGACCCCTGCCGCGGGGCCAGCTGGGGGGCACTTCCCGCCAGCGAGCCCGGCAGGGAGGAGCTGAGCTGGGCCAGCGAGTCCATGGCGGTGCTGGCTGAGTCCACGCTCAGCCGGGGTCTGAACAGGCCCGCCGTGGAGCCCGACCGCTGAGGGGTAGACGAGCCTGACTTGAAGCCGGTCAACTCAATGATGTCATCTGGAGACAACAAAAGGAAGTGTGTGGAAAACAGGCGTTGCATTGTATGACACACAAAGGTGTTACTCGGTGCACGAATGACAGGTCTGCTCCTCTGATGTTCCAGGGCACGGATAGGAGTGAACACTACTGAAGATAACTCACATTGAGCCTTGCTGGTACTTTGAGGCACATATGTAAAACACCTGCCTCCTGACCAAATGTTTTGTTCAGGGGGCTACACCTGTGTTGGCCCTGCTATGACAGCTCTGAGAAGGGGGTCCGCCGTCAATGTGTGTTATCTTCACTAGTTTATCCGTGTCCCTGTACATATATTTAGCAGACTCATAATGACTTTTACGACACCTGCCCCATAACAGTGAGGTGTTATGCTTTTTACACATTAAATACTCTTTTCACACAGATGAAAAGTGTGAAAGTGGTCTGTTGAATGCAAACTGAACATCAACGTCAGGAGGGTTTGCTATTGGGCGGGTTACCGTCGATGCTCTTGAAGTCTAGGAGGTAGGAGCGGCTGTCCACCTGGTAAAGCTGCAGGCTCATCTTCACCAGGGTCTCCGTCACTGGGTTCTTCCTGCGAACACGCAGGTGATAAGGGTTCACCACCTGCAAACAAACAGATATACTTGAGAACACATTTCCCCGATGAGGTACAGGATCCTCGGCGCTGTTCAAGTATGTCATGGTTAGGAGAAACACAAAACGTTTTTACACTGCCAAATATGCCCGTCGTATGCGCTCCTTTTTCCCGGCATGGTCCGCGCGTTTACAATGACCAAGGTAATATACCTGGCTTGATTTCGCACCCAAATTTTCGGCTTTGCAGTTCCAGGGGCGGGACTTTGGTAGAGGTGTTGCTGCGTTGTCTCTACAACAGAGACAACGCAGTGATACAAACATGAGTAGTTCTAACTAGAGGGATGGTGAAATCTGAAAGTTGCTGACCATGGGAGAAAAGGTGATGTAGTTGCATTTAACAAAGATGGGGAAAGATTGTGCGAGCTAGGAGAAAGTACCAGAGGAACTTTCGTTACAAGGCTTTGTCAGGATAGAAAACATGTGGTCAGCAAAATAAAGAATATGTTGGCGTTTTTGCACTTGTTAATAGTTAATCACGCTTGTAGCCCACATTCAGATCTTTCTTGCATGTGAGTGGCTTGACTAATAAAAAAATAAAAACATTCAGAATATGCAGATTATTCTAAACAGGTCTACTCTCCGTGCGTAGTCCCGCCTACTCCACTGAACAAAGAAAGCCAGCTGCTTGACGAAGGGGTATTATATCCCCTCGGTTTTACACAGGCAAGACAGGGAAACTGCAGGGCGTGCAAAGCCGCGACCATACCGGCTTGGCAAAGTGTAAAAATTGGGAGGGGATAAATTAAGACATTTAGTACAATAATGGCCTATAACATGGACTTTTTTAACTTATGTTTCCATCTTCTTTTTTACCGTCTTGGTAAGGAAATAAGTGCTGAGCTCTCTGTGGCTTCCCTCAGTAGACTCTGTCTTGTTTGGACTTCCTTCATCAAACATTAGGATATCCAAACATTACTATATCTTCCAAACCTTCCTGTGTTTCATGTTTGCACTACTAACATGTTTGCCATTTCATAGGTTGAGGGTCAATAGAAAGATTGTGTTCATAATTTTCATCAGCACAGAGGGTCAGGCAGAACTGTTGTACACTACAGTACTGCAGTGTAGTACACTTCATTACTGCAGTGTGCTACACTACAGTACTGTAGTGTAATACACAGTGTAGTACACTACAGTACTGCAGTGTAGTACACTGAAGAACTGTAGTACACTACAGTTCTGGATGACCCGCAAAAGAACACAATTAGCTTTCTATTGACCCTAAACCTATGAAATGGCAACATATAAGTAGTCAAACATTAGGAAAAAGGTTGGAAGATATAGTAATGTTTGGATATCGTAATCCTAATGTTTGATGAAGGAAGTCCAAACAAAAAACTGTCTACTGTAGTACACTACAGTACTGTAGTGCATTAAACTACACTACACTTTAGTGTACTACATTACTGTACTACACTACAGTACTGTTGTGCACAACACTACAGTACTTTAGTGTACTGCAATGTACTACATTAAAGTACTGTAGTGTACTACACTACAATACAATAAAGTGTAAAAGCATTTTGAATAGTCTTCTGTGGGTTACAACTCACTTCCATTTGTATGCATCCGCCTTCTTAAACAGCATTTGACAAACTCAACGAAATCCCAAAAGTTGTGAATGGACTAGTTCGCATGCCTAATTATGTGCTGAAGGCAGTATGGATATCATTTACCTAAATTAAAGTACACAATATTTGTGGAATTGGGTACAGGCAATGTGAATCAACGTCTGTTGGTTAAAAGTAATAAAGTCCAATAAAATAAATTGCTTTTCAAATAAAACTGCAATGAAACACAAGGTCAACGACGGGATTCTGAACAGCGTGGCAGATGTTGCAGGGAGCCATTTAAAATGTATGAATCGGTCATAGATTAGGTAAGTTAGGATAAAATGGAAAAATCGCAACACAAATTATTGTTGTGAACGGAGTTGGATGACATCTTTCAGGGTCCATTGTCAACGGGTATTGGACCACGGGCCTACTAGACAATTAATCAATGGCCTGCTTGGTTTACAAATAAAGTCTTCTTGCCAGCACAAAGATGAAGGTCTCCTAACGTTTAACCATAATAGTCCAGTCATTTTAAGCCAAAATAGGGGTCAACCAAGCAAACTTAACTGATTTTGTATCCTCAACATGTGCTGAGTAAGGAAAAACAATCCCATGAGGGGAAAGTTTCGAAAAAACAAAACAAATATATCATATTCATACGCCTATTCATAATTTTTCCCACATGAATAGGGTATACATTTTAACATTCAGATATCACCAAGAAAATTACTGAGTTGATTACCTATATCAAGACAAACCAAGCTTTTGGAAATTGTTTGTTAACATGGGCATGCGGTGCATAATCTAATTACGTATGTGCTAATTTGAATAAATACCACAGCAGATCTAAACATTGGATATAGCAAGGTGAAAATGTCTTGTAGAATCTTGTTGACATCCTACAGTAAAAGACTATAGAGGCAAAACAAATGTCACCATAAGCGGCAGAGATTCAGTCATTCATTCAAGGTCCACTCAACTGTCAATAAGCTGTCAGGTAATAAAGATTGTTTGATCCAGCAACTTTTTATTTGACGCACCTTTTGTCTTCTGCATTCTCCTAACCCTTGTCTCCTTTTCTTCCCTCAGACTTATCCACCAGAAACAGTCCCACCTACCAAGCCCCAAACCCCATCTCTGCAATAATAATTGATAACGGCTGGTTCAAAGTACTTCTTCCTGCCTCTATGTATTAATGCTCATGGGTAGCCTAAATGGGTTCCATTCAGACCTTAACATTAAGTATTTTACTGTTATATGTCAACGAGATTCAACAAGACATTTCCACCTGGATATACCCAATGTTTAGATCTGTTGTGGCATTTATGCAAATTAGCACATACCTAATTTGATTATGCACAATTAATCAGCTCAGTAATTTTCATGGTGATATGTAAAGGTAAAAAATGTTCCCCTATTTACATATACGAGAAAAATAATAAATAGGGCTATGAATAGGCATATGGGTCTTTTTCAAAACTTTCTCCTCATGGGATTCTTCTGGGCTTTTTTTCCTTACTCAGGACATATTGAGGATACACATTAGTGGAGTTTGCTTCTGTTGCAATTAGTTTGACCTTTTTTCATAAAATGACTGGACTATAAGGAACGGATGGCACCTTCTGCAGATGCTGCCATCTCTTCCCTCAGGTATCCAAAGAAGACATGAAGCGAATTAAGCGCCGAAATCACTGGGAAGGTGTAAACATCTGACATAGGAAATTCACAAAGTAAAGGACGTGTGGCGTTCCATCCCTTGTTTACTTTTAGCAATCTTCATAGAATGAAGACTTAGAAGAAGAATGACTATAAGGCTAACAATGGTTTAACAGATTAGATGCTGTAACTGAATTAAAGTATTTGCACATACTAATCTTAACTCTCCAGTATTTATTTTTCAACTTGCATTTGATTGAATCTGCTGTTGTTCTTGCTTGCAATTTGACTGCTGCCTGAAGTAGAATTATGTGCAATGTGGTTGTGTTCTGTACAATGGGACCTCCATCAATGCAATGCTGTATTTGATTTGCCTCTGTACACACATGCTTGTCTTTTTAGAATGAGGTTTAGCAACCCTTAACATCTTCACTGGCCAATTTAGCTGCTTGAATAATAAAAAAAAAGCAACATTTTTACCAGTCGTTCTTTCCCGCTCTGAATCTGACAAACATACCTCTTCTAAACATGCTGCCCCCTTGCAACACAACCTACGCTCCCTGTCTCCCTCCTCTCTCAACTTGTCTGTTCTATCTGCTCCTTCTTCACTGGACTCCTTCTTACTTATACCTCCTGACTCTGCCACGGACAGTCTGCCTCTTCCTTTTAATTTGTCCCCTTCTCTGGACTCCCTCTATCCTCTTACCTATCAGCAGGCTCGGACATCCCATCCAGCTCTGAGGGTTTCTGACACAGAGCGTGACTACAGAACCGTGCTCTTTTTCTGACCTCCTATCTTCAGCTAAATCTCTGGACCACTGTAATTCCCTTCTAGCTGGTAGGCCTGCATGTCGGCCAATCTCCCTCTGCATCCCATCCAGAATGCAACTGGTCTTCAACCTACCTAAGTTGCACTTGCAACCGGCTGCTAAATTCAGATACAAGTCAAGTCATTCAAGTCATCTTACATCCAGAACATGGTAAAACAATACACCCCAGACCCTCCCCTATGCTCAGCGACTCTCAAGCAGCTTGCTGTTCCCTCACTACCTGGGGGCCCCAGCTGCCACTCAACAGAATCCTGATTGATTTATATCCTGGCGAGCTCCCCACATGGTTCAATGCAATGTAATGTATTGATTTTTGTATTGGTCTTATCAGGTTAACCTGATTGTACCATAACCAGCTTTTCAGGTGTGGCTAATGCTGGCTTTCATAATGGAATTTTTACCTAACTACTCAAGATTTAAAAAAACAAATTAATTCTAAATATTTGGGAATGTGAACAGTTGATCATTTAGCCTATTGAAAAGTAATGACTACAGTTAAGGTGAGCATTCAACTTACTAGTTTCTAACATCCATGATTACTTTTTTAAGTACATTTTTTCCTGTAAAAAATGAACATGGCTATGGTCTCTGTGTGAGCCGGACTTCAAGAAGCTTTTATTTAAGTTATATTATTTATATTTGTGATGAGTTTACTCTTCTTGATTGTAGGCTTTGTGGAATAAAATATTATGCATCTTTGAGCGGTTGCAAGGTAGTACTGATGGAATGAAGTCAAATAAGTATGTCAAATCCTTATGAACGGGGAGAAAAAAGTGTCTGGTTTACAAATAAAGAAGTTAACTCTCAGAGGTGAGGCAGGTGGGGGTCATCTGGAGGTCCTGGACCACTTGTTTGAAGTCTGACCAGCTCCTCGTAGTAGAGGTAACTGAGACCATATTCATATAGTTCAGTAAATCAAAGGGTTTATCAAATCCAGGTTGGTAGTCAGGAATTGGCGTCATAACAATTTGTTGTTGTCTCCGTCCATCCCTCCCTCCCCAGACCGAGCTCATGGCATCTTTCTTGAAAATCCTTTTGGGCTCTAAGCATTCTCCATCTTTCAAATTCAACTGCAAGATTATCAATGGTTTAGCACGGCTCTGGTCAGAGCTTTTTTGAAAAAGGACAAAGCTTTTTAAGTTGGATTGAATCTAGCACTCAGTTGATCCAGTTATTTTGCTTTCTTCCATGGCTGCAGCACACTAAGTTTGTGTACCAATTGGTTTCATATCTGGCAATCCAGGGTACTTGGAGAAAAGTAGGTCTATACGTTTATTATCTATACAATAACACCTCTTGGAAATCCAAAATGAACTTAGCAGTTGAAGACGAATACGCATTTGCAAATTGGTCTGGCAAAGTCATGCTACTAAAGGGCATTAAGACAGGACAAAGTTGATCTACAGAAGTCAAACGGACCAGTGACCTCATTTAGTTTGTGTCTGGCCGTTTATTTCTAAATACAATGTCTGGGAGACCAGTCTTTGTACTAATAAGACCCTTAGCTGAGAAACGTCTTCAGGGAGGGTCTTATGGAACACAGCATGCCACCAACCATAACGCCTAAACTTTCCCAGCTACAACATTCTACCTAAAATGTATAACCTAATACCTAAACATAACATGAAGCTTAACATCTAAGCATAACCATCTCTTACCTTATACTTAAACCTAAGCCTCTCTAACCTAATAACAATCTTTTACCCAATACCTAAACACCATCTCTAAACTCATACCGTAACCTAACCATATCCTAAAAAATGACTAAACCAAACCATCTAAACCATCTAATACCTAAACAAAACACCACTCACTCTGAATTAGACCATTTTGAACTTCAAACCTGTTAACCATCCTTAATCTTGAAACCCCAAAAAATATTTCTAGGGTGTGAACCTTAGAAAACACATTTAGACATTTTTAGCATCTCTAGCTAGCCATTAGCCATGGTAAACCATCTAATTGTCTCGACACAACATAGTGCTTTCCCAAGCAAGCACTCAAAAGAATGTCATGCTTCAAATTGAGTGTAACAAATTAGACCTTTAGCATGCCCTTCTTTTAGACGTTGGTTTGACCTAGCCTTTATGGGATGGAGAACAGGTTAGGCAGATATATTTAACATGATTGTCTATGTATGCAATGAAAGTCTATAGAAACTGGCATTTGGTAGCCCCTCTTAATTAAACGGTACAGCAGGTAAAATCTAAGCGCTGTAATTATTAGAACTGCCACAGTCATCTATCAGCTATATTAGTTAGGGAAATGATGTGAGAATATTTCTTGTTGTTCACTGCGCCTCCCTCTGTATGAGACTATTTCAAATTCTAACTAAATAGCGCCGGACAACAACTGGTTAATTTCTGACAACTTTCTTTTTCCCTGATTGGTTCAGGGAATCCATCTACCCTGTCAATCACATGCATGCACACACAGCGTTATCATAGCTTCCTCACAGGTTTCTCTCAATGGTGGAGAAATGTGGGAGGGATTGGGCTTTCTTTCAAAATTTTGCTCTCATAACTCAAATAATCTTGCTCTATATAACTCTCAAATCTTTAACTGTTTTGATGTTTGGAGACAGTATGAGGCAAATGATTTATATTCTGACTGAAACAAACCACAAAGGTCACATGGGGCAACCAAGTGCTTCAGTGAACGGTAATAACAATGGAGAGCCAAAACAAGACTTGCGAGATTTGTCTATCACACCTCTTGGTGCATGCACAGAATTAACTCACCCACATGGAACCTTATTAGTATTTCCTTGACAAATAATAATGGCTATGGATGAGGTGCGGCGTGCGTGTGGTGCGGCAGATAAAGGGCATAGCTGAATGACAAGAAATGGGCATCTTATTACCTTCCAGTCAAAGCTGAGCTGCTTCATGGCTCTGTACACTTCGGCCATGATGTCGTAGGGTCTGCTCTGGCTGCGGATGCCCAGGTGCCACTTGGCCTTTTTCACCGCCAGTGGCTTGGGCCGGGTGGTGTTGAGAGCATCCAGAGGGCAGCGGGACTTGGGGCTGTCGGCCAGCAGCGGCGGCATCCTCTCGGGATGGGGTTTGACGCCCGGGGGCAGGGGCATGCCCTCCTCCATGAAAGAGCCCTGCGGGGGGCTGGAGGCCAGGTAGAACTCGCTGGCCTGGGTCATGATGCGCCGGTTGTCTATGATCAGGTGGTAGGCCACCGCCAGGTGGTCCTGGAGGTTGGGGTGGGGGATACCAAGAAGGGTTGGGGGGATGAGAATAAGTGAAGATACGATAAGATAAGGATATTTTCTTTTTTATTATTAGATTAAAACTAAATAGAAAGGGAGGGAAAACCAACAGAATACTTCGTAAAGGGATTGCGCTAGAGCAAATTGAAAACATGACACCTCAGTCCCCTGCTACATCAAAGGTTACACTTCAAGTGTGTCCTGTGCCCATCATCTTCCAATTGAAAAACATTACTCTACTTTCTTACTTTATAAGACGGTGACCAAAAAAACAAAATTTTTTTTTGGTCACTACTGGCAGCCTGCGGGCTGGGAGCGTACCTGGGGGTCTCCACTGTAGAGGCTGGACATGACCTCAGACTCAGTGCATTCAAACTTGTCGCACACCTCCCTGACAGCCTCCTCGTCCAGCACGTTGGTGTCATACGAAGGATCCTCCGGGAACAGGTAGCCCGGCAGGTCCTGTTTGAACCAATCGTGCTCCCTGGGGAAAGGAGGGACAAACAGTCAACCAAACACACACAGATCCCTTCACACCTGGCAAGACGCATTAGTGATAGGACCTGTGAAATCATATCAGGAGCTGGTCGCATTCTGACCACATCCAACAGAAGGGTGATTACATCCGACTTCCTGATACCCATATATAGCATTTATTTAAACCCGAGGGTTGTGAATGGATGTCAGAATAGTAGAGCCCGACCGATTTTTAAGGCCGATACCGATACAAATATTTGGTGATATAAAAATCCGATATTCCGAAATATCGGCCGATATATATTTTAAAAAGAAATTCCAGAAACGCGTAACAAAACATAAACAGATTTCCCTAACATTGGTTATTTGTAGTTATTTATGAGTCCTTACTAAAATAATAAGGTAATGCAGTTTAAAAATAAACGTTGATTTATTGTTTTATTGTCACAACAGAAAAGTAAGGAACCCGTAAAGGGAAATGGGGTATTTTCTTCTTTTTTTTTTTACGTTTCTCGTGAGCACGAGAAAGTATCTGGTGCTCACGATTAAGTATCTGGTGTGCACGAGAAAGTAGACTGTTGTGTATTTTGGGCTTACTATGATTCCGTAGTTATGAAGCACCGGGGTATTCTGGGTAATATTCTGGCGGAAGTCCCTCTCGGTTGTTACCACTGTTCACGTGCCATGGTGGCTTAATAAACAGTTAACGCAACGTCGTTGTCCGTGTTTATGTGAAGAAGTAAGGATATCACAAAACTGGCGACGAGGACGTCTGAACGGCGCGTGTTGTCTACTAGAAGTGGAGTTTTCTGAGTTTTCTGTTTCCCGCTGATTCGCATGACTGCCGACTTCAGCGCGCGGGGTGGGCTCCGGACAAGTCAGCTGGAGGGAAGAACGGACAATCGATGACATCGTGAGTTTTATTTGAGGGGGATGCAGCACTTATAGCAAGGGGCTTAAAATGGCTGCAATTATTGGCTCAATCGGCACCTTTGATGAGAGCATCGAGCAATGGAGCTCATATACAGAGCGTTTTGGCTACTTTGCCGTGGCTAATGGAATAACAGACGAGAAACTGGTGCCCACTTTTTTGAGTATAATGGGACCAAAAACGTTTAACCTGCTGCGAGATTTGCTACAACCAGTAAAGCCAGGCAGTAAAACATACGAGGAAATAGTGGATATACTGACAAACCACCTTTCACCCAAACCCCTGGTAATTGCAGAAAGATTCCGATTTCACAAACGTGGCCAGGAAGAGGGTGAGTCTGTCACTATGTTTATGGCCCTACGCAAGTTGGCTGAACACTGTGAGTTTGGGGATGTGTTAAATGACACACTAAGGGACAGGCTGGTATGTGGACTGAGAAATGAAGCAGCACAGAAGAGATTGCTCTTGCATGGCTACGTGAAATTCGTCTTGACTGGCAGGTGGTAAGGAAGCTGTCACACAGTCTCACTCCCCTACAGGAGATACTGGAGAAAAACGCAGAGGTTTTCCGTGACGAATTAGGCAGCATGAAGGATATAACTGTGAAGTTACATGTCAAAGCTGACTCCAAGCCTGTGTTCATGAAAGCTAGACCAGTGCCATATGCAATCCGAACCAAGGTGGAAGCGGACCTGGATGCCCTGGTAAAGAATGGCGTTTTGGAGCCTGTGACGATCAGTGAATGGTCCACGCCCATCGTTCCGGTACCAAAAAAAGACGGGGGAATTCGGACCTGTGGAGACTTTAAAGTAACGCTTAATCCTGTGTTACTAGCAGAACAATATCCCCTTCCCCTAATTGATGACTTGTTTTCTGGGCTGAGTGGGGGTAAAAAATTCAGCAAGATAGATCTCAGTCAGGCTTACCTACAAATGCATGTGGAAGAACAGTCACGTGAAATGTTGACCATCAACACACATAAGGGACTTTTTAGATACTGCAGACTGCCTTTTGGCATCACCTCAGCCCCAGCACTCTTTCAACGGGCGATGGCTCAGACCCTCAGTGGATTGCCAGGGGTACAGTGCTACCTCGACGATATCTTGTGCACCGAAACTAGTGATGATGAACATCTGCGCAACTTGGACGCTACCCTCCAAAGACTGAAGGACTACGGCTTGAGAGTCCGTAAGGAGAAATGTGACTTCTTCCGACCATCAGTGGAATATCTGGGGCACGTAATTAATGCAGATGGGCTACACACTGCACCATCCAAGGTAGCAGCAGTCGTGAATGCACCTCCGCACCAGAACGTCAGCCAGCTACGATTCTTCTTAGGACTGTTGAATTACTACGGGCGCTTCATCCCCAATTTATCTTCGCTGCTACGACCGCTGCACGAACTGCTACGCCAAGATAAAAATCGGAAGTGGACGGCTGGCTGTCAAGAGGTTTTTGAAAAGGCTAAAATGGTGCTGACGTCGTTCGAGGTCCTGACTCACTTTAACCCATCACTTCAGCTTCAGCTCGCCTGTGACGCCTCCCCATACGGAGTAGGGGCTGTCCTTTCTCATGTTTTACCAAGTGGTGAGGAAAAGCCAATTGCTTTTGCATCAAGGACATTAAACAAGGCAGAGTCTAATTATGCTCAGCTAGAACGGGAGGCACTGAGCATTGTGTTCGGAGTTCGGAAGTTTCATCAGTACCTATATGGGAGACGGTTTACACTCCTAACTGACCACAGACCCCTCACAACCATCCTTGGTCCACACACAGGTATACCATCGCTCGCCGCTTCCCGACTGCAGCGGTGGGCTTTGTTGTTGTCAGCACATACATATGACATCAAATATCGGAAAGCAGACTCCCACTGCAATGCGGATGGTTTATCTAGGCTGCCACTGCCTGTCACGAAGCCGGAGTCTAACACAGTGGACATATTCTACTTTTAGGGAGGAAAAAGCACCTGTTTTAGCTGTACAGGTTAAGAAGGAGACACAAAATGACCCGGAGTTGTCTGCTGTGATGGACATCATTGTCAAGGGTCGTCCTGCTGGTGATGACGCAAACTTGAAACCTTTCCTCGGAAGGAGGTTGGAGCTGTCTGGCCAGTCTGGGTGTTTGATGTGAGGGAGGAGGGTCGTCATTCCCTTGTCACTTCGCACAAAAGTGCTGCAACAGCTACATTCGGGACACAGTGGAATAGTACGTATGAAAGAAATAGCAAGAAGCTACTTTTGGTGGCCTAAGATGGATAGCCAAATTGAGGAGCTTGCCAAAAGCTGCTCATCATGCAAAAAAGTAAGAAACAACCCTCCCCCCGCACCTCTTCACCCCTGGGAGTTTTCACAAGGACCATGGCAGCGTGTGCATATTGATTTTGCGGGACCATTTGAGGACAGAATGTTTCTTATCGCTGTTGATGCACACAGTAAATGGCCGGAGGTGGCTATCATGAGATCAACCACAGCAGAGAAGACTATTGAGAAGTTGGGGGAAATGTTTAGTCGGTTTGCACAATCTGCACAGCTCGTCTCTGACAATGGACCCCAATTTGTCTCAGAGGAAATGGCCGGGTTCCTACAAGCTAATGGAGTTCAACACATTAAGTCAGCTCCTTACCACCCCGCAACGAATGGTCTCGCTGAAAGGTTCGTTCAGACCATGAAGCATGCTTTGAAATCATCACAGGGACAAGGAACACTACATCAGAGACTGCATATCTTCCTGCTGACCTACCGCAACAGTGCACATGCAACCACCAAGACTTCTCCTGCTAGCCTAATGCTAAAGAGAGACCTGCGCACCACCTTTGACCTCTTAAAACCCTCATCGTTGAAGGACGTCGTCCAAAGTCAACAAGAGAAACACGTTGGGTACAGAGAACAGAAGGGCAAAGAAAGAGTTTTCACCGCAGGAGAATCTGTGCTGGTGAGGAACTACCGTGGCGAACCTAAATGGATTCCCGCCACTGTTATTGCACAAACTGGTCCGGTGTCTTACATGGTCCAGACAGCTGATAGTGTTTGGCGAAGACACGTTGATCAAGTCCTGCAGACTCCGTCAGTGCCGGCGGTGCCGGTACTGGGGAATTTTCCAGATGCACCTGTCACTTCACCGGTTCATCTACCCTCACAAGTGCAGGACCCAACTGCACCAGAGACAACTGTTCCAGTGGAGGATACGGCTGTAGCAGACACTGAGAGACCGCCCCTTACAGTAGCACCTGCATCAAGCTCACCTTTGGAAGACCACGAGATGAATGTATCTTCGGAGAATAGATAGCCTACCGGAGAGCGACAGCCTCCTGCTCGCATGGACTTGTAGAGATTTTGTTAGTGACTGACCCAAGTTGCTGGGGCAGAATAATCCCTGTGGGTACGGTCAGGGGACTGAGGTAGTTCACCCTCGCCCCTAGGTAGCTATGTAGAGAATGCTGACCTGTATTGTAAATTTTACGTTATTCATAACTGTTTAATGGTTGATGTGTTAGACATCTGCAATGTTATATAATTTATGGTTGTTTCACAAAAGTATGTTCTTTGTAAGAGGGGAGGAGATGTTGTGTATTTTGGGCTTACTATGATTCCGTAGTTATGAAGCACCGGGGTATTCTGGATAATATTCTGGCGGAAGTCCCTCTCGGTTGTTACCACTGTTCACGTGCCATAGTGGCTTAATAAACAGTTAACGCAACGTCGTTGTCCGTGTTTATGTGAAGAAGTAAGGATATAACATAGACCTGTCTCGTAGGCCTACGCATATCACTGGCAACCGACCTATAAGCAGACCCACTGCCGGTCAAAGTGAAGGGTGTTGCCCCCGAGAGAGCATCGGCCCTGGAGGGAACGTCTCCCCTGTGGAGGCGGAGCGCAAGAGGGTATCCTACGTGCTCCAATAGTGCGAGATAAAAATAAAGCACATTAATGAATGACGGGTCAGGTAACGGGCCAAATATTAACAGGTCTCGGCAGGTGCGGATTTCATTTTGATATTATCACGGGTGACGGGGCGGATCTGGTGCTGGACATCGCGGGTGCGGGTCTCAAAAAATGGACCCGTGCAGGACTCTGAAAGCAGAGTTGGTTGGGCCGCAATTTCCATGCAGCATCATGGACAGCACCGTAGCTGTCCATGACTGTTGATTGATTGTAGCCCAACTGTTTGTGCTACAATTCCTTTAGAGATACTTTGTCGTGTGGACCCAACCAGCGCGCCCAAATGCAGCCCAACCAACTCTGCTTTGCGATATTTTGTTTATTTCCAATAGCCTAGGCTAGAGTCCTGCACGGGTCCATTGTTTGAGACCCACCCGCACCCGCAAAGTTCAGCAACAGATCCGGCCCGTCACCCGTGATAATATCAAAATGAAGTCTGCACCCGCCTGGACCCGTTAATATTTGTCCCGTTAACCGACCCGTGCCCGCGATTAATCACACACAAGCTAAAATCATTCAAATATATGTGCTTTATTTTTAACTTGCACTATTGGAGCACGTATACCCTCTTGCCCTCCGCCTCCAACTATGAGATGGTTAGTGTTACACCTTTCCTGCTGTCGGCTCCCAGACCGTAGTACAGGATCACAGGGGAGACGTTCCCTCCAGGGCCGATGCTCTCTCGGGGGCAACACCCTTCACTTTGACCGGCAGTGGGTCTACTTATAGGTTGGAATATGGCCGGAATGCAGCGGCCACCGATTCTTGACAGGCTGGGTACTCTATTCTTCTATTATCACATCCGGCCTCGTTCATTACTTCACTAAACTGACACGCACTACCGCTTGCTCTCCTCGCTCGTCCACTCACTCGCTGACGTCACTCACACACAAACACTCTCACACACACACACGCACACACACACACACATAGACACAAGTTCTGATAAATAAAATGTACAAAAATGCCAACTTGAAACATGAAACTCAAAGTCCTTTGAACAAAAAAAATAAATAATAATATTCATTAATCGGCCATTATAAATGCCGATACCGAAACTCAAAACAGTACACAGACAGGAAGAGGAAGACATCCTTCAACCCCGGTGATCAGGTTAGGATGCGGAAGCCATGGAAGGTAAAGAAAGGGGAACATAAGTTCACAAAGCCAAGAACTGTGGTGCGGAAGAAAAGCCCATACACCTACCTGTTGGATGATGGTAGAATCTGGAAAGCATCACATCTTTCTGTACTACCAGAAATGAACACTACGGACCATGACACTGAACAAATCGAACCTCGACGAGAGACAAATGTGGACAGTAGACCTGAGAGGTTTAGGCAACCGCCTACCTGGGCCAAGGACTATGTCCTGTACTAAAGAAGCATTTCTGTAACAACCAACAAAAGGCATAAATATGCCTTTTGTTGGTTGTTAAAGAAAAGAATGCATGCATGAAAATGTTTGGTATGCAATACGATACTGTTGAATGCTGTTGTAATGGTTAATTGGGTCTCATTTTATTATTTCAAAATGTTATAGGCATGGTGTTACTTGAATCCCATTACAAAAGTAATTTTAAGTTTTGTTATGAAGGAATTGCTCATACAGTTATGTTCAGTTGAATTGTACAGCCTCTAGTTGGCGTAGTAAAGCAGACTGGTGATATAGATGCTAGAGGAGGGGAAGAAGAATGTAATGTATGTTGATGCAAGAACGGAGACAAAGATGTTTGTTGGAAAGTAATGCGTTTGTTTTGGTTATTACTACACACCCAACACAACAGCGCTACAGAATAGCCAAACTAAAATGCATTTACCCTGGAAACTAGATAATGAAAATGTCCCTAATATAATTAAAATGGCAGTTTAGAAGTGTATCCCACTAGCTCTACAACAGAAAGAATTAGGTTAACAAAAGAGTCTAACGCTGTGGGCACATACTGTATTAAAACCAGATTGTAGAAACTAAATATAAATTGTTCAGACAGAAAAACACACTGGTCGTTTCTTAAATATGAAAACAAAATAATCATATGACAATAGTCGACTGATGGATTGCTTTAAGTCTAACTAAAAACTTTTTTTGACGGGGTCAGTCCTAAATACTAGCACCCTGCACTTAACAGTAGTTAGTTGCAGTATCCCAGGCAGAACAGGGAGCAGTCGGGGGGTGTGTGGGGGGGGGGGGGGGGGGGGGCGGTACCGGATGTCTTTGATGGTGGCTCTCTTCAGCGGGTCCACCTGCAGCATGAGCATGAGCAGCGAGGCCACGGAGCGGTTCAGGTACTCCGGCATGTAGAACACCCCTCCCCGGATCTTCTTGAACAGTGTCGGCACATGCTCGTCATCGAAGGGCAGTGTGCCGCAGAGCAAGGCATACAGGATCACTCCACAGCTCCAGATGTCCACCTCTGGACCGGCATACAGCCTGCGCACAGCATGGCAGCCGTCAGCACCAGACATTTGTCCCAGAGGTGAATCCCATTTATAGTGATTATGCTTATGTAAACTCTGATTATTGCAGATACGGGGGAAACATTCGGTGACACACACGTACCGTCCTGAGATAACCTCTGGGGCGGCATAGTTAGGCGAGCCACAGCTTGTTCTCAGGAACTCCCCGTCTGACATCATATTTGACAGGCCTGTTGGCCAATCACAGTGCAAGACAAGGACAAGGACTCAGAAACACCTTCAAGGGCTTGTTTTGACAACAGACCTTGCAGTAAAACCTCAAGAGTTCAAAACATCATATCGTTATTATCAGTCTTCACAAAGGGAGGTGGAGAAAAGGAGGATGGTAGGAGAGGAGAGTAGGATGTTTATCTGAGGAGGTCCCTTGATATGTATATGATCTTTCCCCTCTCTGAGTCTCTTATACCTCGTTCGACATCTTATTTAAATTAGATGAGCCCCCATTGGCCGGTCAAGGCCGCAGACCTCAGGCTAAACACAGACGCCTTCGGTCTTCCTGGCTTCCCTCTTATCGCTCCTTCTTGCCTTAATGCAAAGGAGCACTATTCACCAGCGCCTGTTGCCTTCAACAAAAACCCTTGCTGAGCCCCCCTCCTGCCTGCCCCTGCTCATTGCTCTCATATCAATAACACTGGGCCTCTATACTATACCAAAATGTATATAAGGCCGCTTGGTTGCGTGGAGACTAAACTTCCCCTGTCCCTCTAGGACCCTAGATGTATACCTGGGATAATCTTTCACTGCTTTGTGCCGTCTCTCTCTCTCTCTCTCTCTCTCTCTCTCTCTCTCTCTCTCTCATTGGATTACTGAGAAGCAGCCAATCGAGAGTGATTCACTTTAATAAGCAGCTTGGTGTACAGGGCTGCATTATCTCCCTCACACATCCTCTCTAAACTTAACAGTTAAGGTAACATGGCTTCACAATCAACCACCTATTGCGTATAATATCACTCTCTCTCTTTGATTCTGAACTTCACCTCATGTCCATAGTGCTTCACTCTCTTTGCCAGACATTTTAAATGTTTTTAGAATGAGGAGAAGAGGAAAGACATAAAGACCAACGCCACCCCGCCACCACTTCCCCTTACCAAAGTCTGCTATCTTGGCATTCTTGCTGGCATCTAGCAGGACATTCTCAGGCTTGAGGTCTCTGTGGACCACCATGTGTCTGTGGCAGTAGTCAACAGCAGAGATAATCTGCTGGAAGAGACGCCGTGCCTCTGAGTCCTCTACCTAGACCACAGGAGAAATTGTCAATCCGCAGGATAGCAGACACAACCACAGGCTGAAAGTACTCAGGGTTAATAAAGTACATCCATATTCATAAAATAGGATGTTCTTTATTAACCCTGGAAGGGAAATACAATGTATCCCTAATCTGTAATACGGATTTTGATAGGGCTGTTAAATCCCTGACGACATTCCAATCAAAACAGAAATTGAAAGCACAAATGCTGAGCAGAAAAAAGATTTAGAATAACTTTGAACATGGTATTAGCATTAACTAGCCCACATTGAGATGCTCAAAAAAACCACAACAATACATAGTCCAACATTTCAGGCTTGACACTGTGATGATAGCGATGATAGTTGCTTTTGGTTTAATGATTTAAAACAAAAATAGATCTATAAATCTAGACAACCAAGAATCGATGTGCCTTGAGTGAATCTGCAGATCAAGAGTGCCTTACCCGTCCGTGTTTACAGATGTAGTCAAAGAGCTCCCCTCCTGATACATACTCCATTACCATGAAGAAGTCTGTTGGTGTGCTTATCACCTGGTACCTGACACACACACACACACTTTCAATTTTCTATTCCTTTTGGGTCTGTGATAGCATTACAAGGAGTAGAGTTTTGTAACAAAATGTACAGTTTAAGATGGATTAGGTGCATGGCAATTGAAGGCGTACATAGCATGTTTTCATAAAAGGTCAGGCAGCAACAATCAGGTTAGACTGTAATGAGTGAGTGAGTACTTAAACTGAGCTCTGCACCCTGGCTCTGTTGGGTAAAAAACCTAAATGATGTCAGACTGAATAATGGAAGAAAAAGCACGCACTCACTATTCAACACCATAGATTCTCACTTCTTCACACACACACACACACACACACACACACACACACACACACACACACACACACACACACACACACACACACACACACACACACACACACACACACACACACACACACCTAGAGTACATCCAAAGCCATAAGAGCACATGTTCACATGATATCTTTGTGCCAGTGAGGGGGGCTGCTTCTCACACCATAAAGCCTGAGGCCATCTGTTGAGGAGCAGACCATATAAGCTGGTCTTGTGTGTGTGTGTGTGTGTGTGTATGTGTGTGTGTATATGTCGCTGTTTTCTAGTGTAGTTCCCAATCTCAGTGCTACAGTACTGGGTATGATAGCAGACACTCGCTGGCTGAAAAGGCACATGCATGCATAGCTGACAGTGTTACGGGGTTAGGCTAACTCGAAACCAGGCCTAAAAATAACACAGGGCTTATTGAGTGGGGAAAGCGATGAGAGCATAGTTTAATGGATAGAGAGATTAGGAAAGGGATGCTTTTTTGCTTTTTGTGTAACTTAAATTTTCTGTTATCTGACTGTATACCAAACTTCAGGCTACGGTTAGTGAACATGATATACATTGTACACAAACTTTAGCTGCGAGTATCTCTTGTGAATGACCGAGTGAAACTAGTGAGAGCTAACTTCTGAGCATGCCCAGTAAGAGGCAGCTATAGTAAACAAACAGAGTTAAGAGTGGGCCATATCACAGTAGAAACAAAAAGCGATACCAAGGGAATACAATGAAGCAGCCAATGTTCAGGTGCTCTGATGTCCAAAACATTTAGGCAATAACCCAGAGAACAAGGTTGTTTGTTCTGTGTGGTGACGTGTCTCAATCTCTTACAGTTTGATGATGTGTGGGTGCCTGAAGAGTTTGAGGTTCTGTATCTCCCGTTTGATTTTCCCCACGACATCGAGGCTGCGGATCTTCTGCCTATTGAGGATCTTTACAGCCACTTTATGGCCAGTCAGCTGATGTTCGCCAACTAAATTTAAAATGAATAATACACTATGTATTTATTGGAGAAAAACAGTTTGCCTTTATTTATGCTTGGCAATAAATAAAGGCAGAGTTGGAAATTATTGAAGAAAATAAATGCAACTCTTGGATATATTTCTTGTGTATTAAGAAAGCAATGCGTCTAGTAAAGAAAGAAATAGCATGACGTAGATTACATTGCAAATAAGTCACCAGTGCTTAAGACTACAGTTCAGATTTCCCTGTAGGAAAATGAACACGTATTTGTCTTGAGACTGTAGAAAAAACATTGTTTTTGTGACCAAATAAAAGCCCAAGCGCGTCACACAAACCCATTTGAAGTGCGTGTAAAAAAGGGCCGTTGGAGACGCCAGTCAGGGGGTTCAAATACCACAAGGTCACGCGCACGGAAAAACTGGAGCCGAGAAATTATCATAACACCGTGACTTGCTAATCACGTCCAATGTCAGTGTTGTGATTGATGTGGTTTAAGAGCGAGGCAGTGCTCGATATTAGCCACATATAAATGCCATGTAAGTTAATTCCCCGTCGTTATCATGTGGTCGTTTCTACGACAGGTTTTGTGTAGGTTATTCTTAAGAGATGTCCTTTAGCGACAGGACAAAACACGTAAAGCCTATAAAGACAGAAATTAAGCTTACAATACTATTCAAATTCTCGCATTTAACATGAGATATTTAACGCCCAAGGTTAGTGATAAGAAACATATGGTGATAGTGTTTTGGTAAGAGAATTTGCCTTTCAAGCCGCCAGAGTCTCAAAATATGTTTACGCTGTTAAGACGTCACGCGGCTGCTCGTATCGCTGTAGCTACGCAGGTTGCGTATTGACCACCGGCAAGTTTAACATTGTGGAGGGAAAGGTATTATATTCTACTGAAATGCACCACGATAATACACAAAGGTCTACCTTTTCCTAGACATGGGTTACGAATAGGACTTAACTTTTTACTTTCCCGAATGTTCCGACGCCAAGCGTGTCGCCGAGGACATAATGGCCAATCTTTACTCTGCCTTCGTGCTTCTGTTGCCGCTCTGCCATCTTCTCCGTTACCGACGGGTGAGTCCACGACGGCGGGTGCTGCTGCTGCTACTGCTGCTGCTGCTGCTGTCTGCGGGCGGAGGGGAGGCGGGGCGGTGCTCACATGCTGCACGGGTCTACCGATCAACGATGCATGGTCCATTGAAAGCTTCTTAAAACCTTCAGCATTTTAAAGACAGCCCAATGTGCGGGAAAGATGATGGGATAAACGAATCTGCAAAAATGTAGGTTTTATTTTATAGACTAACATTTAAGACTAATAAGCAAAAAAAGGCCTTTAAGCTTGACTGTAAGGCTTTTTTGCACGCTTATTTTTGTGCTTTTGCCCATAACATTGAAATTATACGCGTGTGTAAACAAAAATGTGTCTGCCTGTACAAGCTCTGAACTGTTTTTGTTATTGTAGAGTGCATCCATACAGATTTTAACCGCTAGGTGGCAGGACGCGCTCAGCTTCTAAACATTCTCGCCAAACCCGCACAGAACAGTGTCCCGAGTCTGATTTGAGTCTGTTAAACGGATCATTTATGTAATGACATAAGTAGACCGTAAGTCCTACGTTTTTGAGTAATATATATGAGTATATATATATAGATAGATAGATAGATAGATAGATAGATAGATAGATAGATAGATAGATAGATAGATAGATAGATAGATAGATAGATAGATAGATAGATAGATAGATAGATAGAAATAACTATTCATGACGACAATAGGTCTTTGCCTACTTGTATAATATGAGGAAAATACTATAATAGGAATATACAACCACATAGGAATAGAGAGGAATATACTACTAATATCCTCAGATATTATACATGATCGACGCCACTAGGCGCGCTGTCCGTCGCTCATCAGTGGTTATTTTTGCTCGTCTTTTTTTTTTTTTTTTGGTGATGGACATGGACATTCAGTATAGGGATGTGATGGAGCTTCATTAGGGGGCTGTGCCTTGAAGCAGCGGAGGGAATCCTGAGACTGAAGGGGGAGGAGAAGACGAATTGATAAAACAAGAGCGGCTCTCAGCGCCAAGCTCTATTCTCACCCTGTTCAAGCCTTGAACCAATAACGAAAAGGAGTGGGCTTACAATTGATTTTGACAAAATTGCGTTTCTTCTTGAAGTGTACTCAGTCGCACATAAATATAATCGAATACGTCTGACAGTAGTTCTGTTTTATTTGATTTTAGTTCAAAGTTCAATACGAACGAAGGGAACATCGCATCGCTGCACTGCCGAAGTGAAACTTTTCAGACCTCCGAGTTGGGAATCAGTAACTTTCCCATTTAATGTAATGACATTGATGCGCTAACGCATCTGAACAGATAGGTCTACTGAGCTCTTTTTTTCACCAGCTTTGTCAGATTTCAAAATAAAATAGGAAGTTCTCAAATGCAAAAATATATGTATGAGAAAGCAATGGCTCAAGAGACAAGGAACGGAGGAACCTCGACCCTAAATAACAACAATGGTATCGACAACAGCAAGAGGAAGTTGCTCATAGCTCTAGATATCTTCTGCCTCCTTCTTGGTGAGTCAATTTATCACTTTTTTCTTGTTTTCTCTCTTGTTTTCTCTTGCTCATATTCTTATTGATGATTTGCGCTACACCAAAAAGCTTTTATTGCCGTGTATTTAACGTTAATAACCGAATGTAAGGTTGAAGACTGAATGTAATAACGCGTTTTCTAATGTGTGCAAGTTAGCGTCTAATCGGTTTTAAAGTAAAGTCTGTTATCTTTCACAACAAGGCAACATAAACTGCAACATCTCCTTATCACTAAGGACAGTCAACTGGTGCGCGCCTGTAGCCTATGCGTCCAATTGTCACACATCATACATCCTTGTTCGTAAAGTTGGCTTCGTTTTAGATGTAGTTACGTTGTGACAGCAAGTTTAATGCAATCAGCAGCAGGTACACATCTGAATTCATGGTACCGTTCCTTTAATGTTAAAACTCAAAAAAACATAATCATAAGCCCACTTAATAATTAATTAATTAATCATGTCTGATTCCACTGGACAACCAATGATCTTTCTCTTGTTTGCGATTAGATTGGCACTGTCATTATTCTTTTTTTACAGGATATTACCGGTGTTGGCCTCTTCCTGCCAGCGTGCCTAGGGCATAAATGTTTTGATGAGCTGTAACCTGCCCGTATTACTGCCCTTTAAATAGCTCACGTCCACCTTTTTATTGCCCTCCTTGCCGCGCACTTCTTTCCCTACCTCCAATTGAGATGCCTTTCCAGCAGAGCACTTCGGACAAATATAAAAGTACAAAAGTTCATTTTAAATATTGATAGATCAGCACAGCAGAAGCGGACACAATTTCGATTTTCACAACAGGCATCTCTCTCTGATTGCCTTTTAGTTTATGTTACTTGTTATTCTGTGAGTGTCTGGTCCCAGTTTGCCACACTAGTGTGTGTGTGTGTGTGTGTGTGTATGCGCGCGCGCATGCTTTTCTTTGTGGGTCTGTGAATGTGGATTTAAAAAAACGAAAAAAAAACGTTCGCTTTTAGCTGTTTTCACTGTAAACGCTATCCCCTCGCACATCCAGCCCCCGTCTCTCTCTTTCTTCTACCCTTGTTGTCCCTTTCTCTCACTACAGAAGAGGATTAGAAGAGTCAGGCCCGACTTATACTCTCTTTCAGAACCATCTGCACGTCCCAGGCCAGCTGCCCACCCCCCCCCACCCCCCCCCCCCCCCATCACTCCACATTCGATATCTCTCTTTCTCTCTTTTTTTCTCTCTCTTTCTCTCAATTTCTTACTTTAGTTCTCTCTCTCTGTCTCTCTCTTTCTGTCTAAGGGAATGCATGGAATAATTGCTTAAACTTGTGTTGTGGGTTGTCCAAAAGGAGAGAGAGAGTGAGAGGCCAAGAAGATAGCGAAAGAGGACATAGAGACAGATAGACCGAACACAAGCCTGACGAGACCTTCAGGTGGAAGCCCCAACAACGGTCTCAGCGAGAACCGAAGGGCCGGGCTGTGAATCCTGTAATACAGGGGAGAGATTAATGTTGGGCTCACTACACAGTCTTCACAAAAACCACACACACACGTCTTTTCCACTATGTTTACGGTGCTTATTAAAGTGCCTCAGAAACAGATACACTGTTTCATCTCCTCCTGTATAAAAGCATGCAGACTTTAAGCCCATGTGAAGCAAATTTCCTGTTCAAACCAACTTCCTAATGGGTTAAGTTGCGGGCCTGACGCCTCTTTAGCATTCAAAGGGACCATACACTCACACACACACACAAGCACACACAATTCTTTTTTTGTCATGCTAAATAGAGGCTGGCTGCCTCACGCACGATTGGTTGTCCTGCTTCAGGGAGGGGCAGCCTGTGTGTGTGTGTGTGCGTGCGTGCGAGTGTTCAGGGGGGGTTTGTTTGAGGGGTCATAAGGAGGGGGGTCCCAGGAGAATGGACAAGTAGGGACATCAGGGACTTGAGAGTGATTGAGGTGTGTGGATGAGGGTGCGGCTCACTCAACTGTCTCGGGGTGATCATAACTGTTATGTTCATGAATATTTTCCCCATTATGCACAATTAATTTCCCATTTTCCAGTTGGTATCGGGATCGATGGTCTGTGATGCTGGTTAGTGGTTCCTTATTGAAGGTTTTATCTTCTTTGTTCTTGAGGCGCCAAGAAAGAACCTATAGAAGACCATCTAAGGCCACCCAAAGCCCACCACCACACCCACACACACACACGCACACACACACGCAATACACACGATCCTGTCAACAGTTTTTCGGGTGACCACAGCCTTTGTCTCAATGCCACAGGTTTATGAAAACAGCACAGCAGGGCCCATGTACAGCGAGAACACAGTTGGCAGCATTCCCTGATTTCAGTTTGGCTGGGATTCCATGGTCGCTGAGCAGCAGACAATATTTAGCAACACTGCAAAGATCGCTCGTGCAACTCTGTAAATACACACTTAAGCAGACCACAGGCCCCGGGAAATCACTGCTCGCTAAAGCTTCTTCCTTTTTTTTCTTCTTACTCATGTGCACATGCCTGGGACTGGAATCATTATTTTGAATGGATATTTGTGTGTGTGTGTGGGGGGGGGGGAAGGCATATCACAGAGGGACGCCTCTTCCGGAAATGGTGCCTCTAAAAGTAGAGTCACCAATGCCCTGATTTTATTTTGCACAATGGGTTTTAAATGATGTGCTGGGCTCCATAGTCTGTTTTGTGTTGTGCACTTGTGCATGCGGTTGTTTTTTTTATTAAAACAAGGCATAGACTAGCCCGCAGACACACGCGAACATTTTGTGTACTACTGTATTAATGTGTATTTTGTTGTAATCTAAATATACGTACATAAAGATGTAATATAATGAAGAGAGAATACAAGAGAGGGTATCGAAAGTAGCCTAAAAGTTCATTTCCTCATTTCATGTGTCACCCTACCTGTGCATCGCACACTGCTGTATGTCAGGTGTTTGGCTTGTGGCGTTTGTAGAAGACACAATCCAGCCCGTCTGTATTGTGCATGGCAGAGCAGGGGAGCGTACCCTTTAAGGCAAAGGGGAATGGGGTTGGTAACAAGGCTGTGTCCCTATATAGCTCTAGCACACTCTCTCGCTCTCTCTCTCTCCACCATCAAAGCCAATTATGGTATTATGGCCATGTGTCTGCACGCTGCTCATTAAAGCAGAAAAGGTAACCTCTGCCTCTCCAGCCATCAACCACTTTAATGCTGAGCCACTTTACAAATATTTTTAAGAATTTCTCAAATTCATCTCCTGGCGGCAGCGTTGCTCTCTTTGCAACAAGTTGTGAAAAAAAGTGTGACATTTTGTGCAATTTTCTGTATGAGTGAAACTCTAGGTACGGTGTGTGTGTGCGTGCGTGCGTGCGTGCGTGCGTGCATGCGTGCGTGTGTGTGTACAGAGTTGAGTTCAGGAAAGGGTGGGAAGCGGAAAGGTAGTGTCGGTCAAAGTTAGGTGTGGTTGAAAATGAATCCTGTCATCATGTATTTTTTGACTTGCTGCCCATTTCCCCCCCTCTCCTCCCTTTTCCCTTTCCTCTCGACCCCAGACCCCCCTTTCCCTCCCCTCACCAGAGTGGTGAGGGGAGGGAAATTATGAAAGAGAGGAGAAAATAAAGGTACTTTGTTAATGATTTTCAACATGTTTTGATCTGTTGTGTTGACTTTCCTTGATCACTTACTTGTTAAGCTGAATATTATTAGGTGAGTGCTGCATGCAGCGCTCAACTATTGTTCTTCATAAGTTTTATTCTTCCTTTCTTTCTTTCTTTCTTTCTTTCTTTCTTTCTTTCTTTCTTTATTATTCTCTACAAACCCTGGGACCTATCTCCTTCCTCAATTTTTCACCTAGAGACATTCAAATTTTAAAATATTCAGAATAGCATGGAATCGCGCGCTTCTTTTCAGATTTCTTAAATATTTTATACTTTTTAAGATATTCTACTTTTAAAATACTATCTTTTTTTAACATGGGAGTCAATGGGAGGACGGCGGAGCCGTCTTCTGGTACTTCAACTGTTTAAGACATAAATAAATAAATTTTCAACCGTTTATCTTCGTTCAAACCATTTAACAAATCTACACACTTGTATCTTCAATAATATCCGAACGGAATTTCGATATCATTAAAACGTTATTCAGAATCGCAGTTTTAGTTTCATACCGGTGTGGGTACCAGATCGACTCGGCTGCCAGATCGACTCGGGGTCCTAGATGCTCAATAATGACACACTTCCTGTAAACGCTGTCTTTTAAATGCGCATAAGCGTTTCATTCATTCCCATATTATTCCCAAGTATTAACGATCTCTTTTTGTTTTTCTAATCTATGAATAATAATCTAATGTACAAAGATTGATCAGATAATATTTGTGGCTTTAGATTGATGGCTAACGTGAGCTAATAAACGTTAGCAGGGTTAGGTTAGTTAGTTCCCTAACAGGAAATGGGTTACATGCATTCATCAGTGCTTTTAGACGTGCTTTTAGACGAGTCGATCTGGTACCCACACCGGTGTGGGTACCAGATTAACTCGGCTGCCAGATCGACTCGGGATCCTGCACTTACAGATGACGTATCGACACTTGATGTATCGACACAAGCCAACGGACAAAACCCGGAAGGGTTGTTTATTAACGGGGCTCAATCATGGACATAAAAAGAAGGCTCAATCCGTTTTGGTTTTGATTTCATTGAACACAGCCCGTTCTTTCGCACAAACAAAGCCATTGGAAACACGTCTAAATGCACTGATGAATGCATATGTAACCCAGTTCCTGTTAGGGACTCTTATTCTGAAGGAGGAGAACGGAAGTGTCTGCGTGTAGGTCGCTGTTTTGACTGTGTTGGGAGCACTGGAAATAGAGTGGATCACCCCGTTCAGTGAATGGAGTTAACCGATTCTTCTTTCATATATTATCCAAGTATAGGCAACAATAAAACGCTCAGTTACACATATATTTTTGTTTTCACATATGTTAAAGTAATTATCACCTACAAAACTAATCCTATATTGATGAAAGCCCCCCCCCCCCCCTCTAATGTTTATTAGCTCACGTTAGCCATCAATCTAAAGCCACAAATATTATCTGATCAATCTTTGTACATTTGATTATTATTCATAGATTAGAAAACAAAAGGGGATCATTAATACTTGGGAATGAATGAAACGCACATGAGCATTTAAAAGACAGCGCTAACAGGAAGGGCGTCATTATTGCGCATCTAGGACCCCGAGTCGATTCGGCAGCTGAATCAATCTGCAACCCACACCGTCTTCGTTTTCTGTTGGTCTCATTGATTTACGTTGATGCTGGAGCATGAGAACGTTCAGCAGTGTTGCCAGATTGGGCAGTTTTTCCCGCTCCATTGGGCTACTTTTAATCACACACCGGCTCGTGATTCTCTTAAAGACACACACACACACACACACACACACACACACACACACACACACACCAGCAGTGCAGGGCAAAACATTTGACCTTTCAGATTCTTCAGTTCAATTCATTTTACATTTCTGCATGTTTTTCATGCTTTGCGCTTTTCATTCAGCTGTCACTTTATTTGTTTCCAACCATTTACATTTTCTTAAATGGTGTGCATGTTTACAATGTTTACTCCATTTAGACTTTTGAACTTTTGTTCAAATACCTTCACTTGATTTGAGCCATTTTACGTTTCTTTATGTCTTAATCTATGTGGCTTTATTAAAAAATATTTCCAACCTAACTTTGCAATACAGCACCCACTGCATTTTCTGCAGGAAATGCATTTTCTAGTTTAACATATTATTTCTACTATAAGTAAATCTCCAGACACAAATTGGCTGGATGTTTGACTCTATCTAAAACTATGTCCACCCATATAAAGCATGGTCACAGGTGTAGAGTGATCACAAGCCCTCTTTCTCTCTCTCTGTTGGTCAGCTAATGTGGCCATTCTGCAGGAATAGGGATTTGAAGTTTGGTTACAGTCTAATTTTCAACACAATGATGTGGCTGTAGAGTCAGACGTAGCTGCAGGTCTAGTTTATGGGTTGTTCACATAGTCCAATGCTCGCTTTATGCCTAAATGGATGTTTAAAAGCAAAACCTCCACTAGGAGGTAGATCCCCAATAAAACATGCTCCGTCTCGGATTGATGAGGATCAGCCGTCCTTTTCTCCTTACGTTCTTTCTTGATCAGTCGGTTTGGATTCCACACCAACTATTGGGGCATACAGACTTGTCGTGGTACAGGGGAAACGCTGCATCATACAGATGGGTGTAATTGTGAACCAGCTCACATAGTTGTTCCCCATAATTCCCAGCCGTCGTTTAGCACAACTTCTTTCACTTTTCTTGTGATGCAAGGTATTGCACCTTGCGCATGCATACACACCTTGCACAGGCGTAGAGAAATGCGCATTGAGGACGCATCAAACAAATGCAGGATGTACTTACATGAAGTATATCACTGCCTTCAGAGGGAGGGTGATTTATTTATAGTTTGAAGAGATAAATAGCACTGTTGTGTCTTCAAAACAGTGGTCCTGATCGACAGAGGCCCATAACCTGTGTTCCAGTAGTATCTCACACATTGAAACGTGTATGCGTTTGTTTGTCCTTTTACTAATGTGGGGTCATGATCGGATTACGGACAAGTCAATGTGTTTTTGTGTGTGTTTGTGCGCCTGTGTGTGTAGCATGTTTAAGCTCTTTCAGTGTGACTTATAGGGCTAGTTTGACCACTCTGGGCGCTACAGTTAAACAACAACCCCCCGGTCTGTGTGTCTGCATCAGGGCTGTGATTAGAGGTGTGTGTGGGTGTCTGTGGGTGTGTGTCTGTGGGCCCCGTGGGATTTTTTGAGGGAGACGAAGAGCCTAGGGCTATCATTAAAAAGGCTCTATGGCTTACAAGCAAGAGACTGTGTGTGTGTGTTTGTGTGTAAGTGTGCACATGGGTAGCATGTGTGAGCCGTATTTGGCCCTAGTGTGTATGTGTGTGTGTGTGTGTGTGTGTGTGTGTGTGTGTGTGTGTTCCCTGTGGGCAGCCCGGCAGCTTGCCCATTCACTGAAGACGTATTTTCTCAGATGATCTCCTTTTCTTTGCACTGAAAACACAAAGAATAGGCAAAAACGACTTGCCTTTAGTTTGATAATTGTATCCTACAACTTAAATTCTATAGCTTTATAATAACTTCTCTAGTCTGTCCTCAATCTTTGATTACAACCTCCCTTTTACCTCTGAGATAAACATAACACAAACTGCTTGTTTAAATGATAATTATAGGATCCTCCAACATAAACTATTGTTATCAGTAATTTCAGTAATTCCTGTGTTTTCCAGTCTGTGTTTGTGTTGTCGTTTGGTGTTGTGAATGAAGATTGTGTTAAGTTCTGTGTGTGTCTGTGTGTGTGTGTGTGTGTGTGTGTGTGTGTGTGTGTGTGTGTGTGTGTGTGTGTGTGTGTGTGTGTGTGTGTGTGTGTGTGTGGGTGGGTGTGTGGGTGGGTGGGTGGGTGGGTGGGTGGGTGGGTGTGTGTGTGTGTAGGCACAGAGAGCATTTTGTAAACATTCACCATGGCAGTATGCCCATGCGAATTAAAAGTTTACTCCATGCCTCGCTGGCTCTTATGTCTTCATGCTAGCATTCTTCTTGTCAAATTCTTTCACTGGTTCTCCCTTCAGCATGTGAGATATTAGCAGGCAATGTGTGTTCAAAAGACTGAAGAATGAGCTCTATGGGCCCTCTTTCTCCTCCCCTCTGCTAAGTCGTACTGCTACAGCATGGAAGTATCAGACAGAAGTGGAACAGCAGGCTTCATAACAGCCTGCTGGCTGAGGTCTGGAGGCCCCACGATGCACACTGTCACCATGTTGTCTCCTACCGGGCCCCAACTTCACTGTCACACTGGGCCCTCTGTCTGCATGTCTCCCTCCCTTTCTCTCACCCCACCACAATACTCTTTGTGTGTGTGTGTGTGTGTGTGTGTGTGTGTGTGTGTGTGTGTGTGTGTGTGTGTGTGTGTCTCGGCACAGATTATGGGTAGTGGGGGAAGATGGGGTGGGGGTGGCGGAGGCCTGATTTCACTGTTTTCTTTGAACAATGTCCCTTTTGATGCATCCCAGAATGCATTGTCTGTTAACGAGAACTAATGGGCTTATAGCAGACAGGAGGAGCGAGAGTAAGCAGAGGGGGGGAGAGGAACAGAGGGGAAGAGGGAAACTCTAGCCAGCCTGTTGATTATCCCTCAGTTGTTTACGGCTGTGGCCGTTGCTAGCAGCAGATCTTTGTTAAAGTGGATGGTAGGCCGTAATGCTTATCTCTCCTTAGTGCTGGCTTGCGCTGTGTCCTAATCAGCTCAGCATCTTTATTGGCGTAGGCCTTATTTGGGCTACAGCCACCTGTCCCCCTTTGCATACAGAGCAGGCCAGTCATGAAAATACACCCCTTTAGTCCCAGTACAAACACTGCGCTACGCACTGCATTCACACCGCAGTCTCACTTTTAACACCTATTGTTGAGGTTTATGAACACCCTCACCGCTATCCAGTTACCAGTCGAGACAGCATAGAGGCTGCAAACTCAGGATTTGCCAACGCACACACAGGCGCACAAACACACATTCATTCATACACTCTACTCTCCCACTCTCTCTCTGAGAACGCTTGAATGAGTGCGTTTACATGGGACAGCTAGATCGGATTAAGCCTTATACCGATTGTGCTACTCGAACGGACCGTGTCAATTATCCGAACGTACATGGCCTTTAAGAGATCGGATAATGGCCGGAGCATGGCTGAATCCGCTACCCTAGGTGGCGCTGTAGCCCTTTCAACAAGTGGTTATAGAGCCACTTCCGGTTGACCTCTGCGTCCCAGCAACAACAAACACAGGCGGCATTCGAGAAAGATGTTTTCAGTAGACAGCTGTCAGTTTACTTCGGGTCCATGTCATTTCTCCGACGCTCTTCCAGCTAGACTCCTCCCGCTGCTCCTCCGCCGGAGGAGTCCGCAAACGACCGAGAGGTAGAAACGCTGTAGCGTCGGAGAAATTACATGGACCCGAAGTGAACTGACAGCTGTCCCGCATACGGCAACAATCCCTTTCTCCTCAATGTAGCGTTTCAATCTTTACTTCAGAGTCAAAGCCAAAATTCCTTTACCCCAATTCCTTCTTCACCATGACCGAGATAACCCCCACCACGAGTCTTTGTTGTGGAAGTACCAGAGAGTCGGAGAACCCGATGCGGTCTTTAAGATTCATAACATCAGAGAATATCCCCGTCAGTTCGGTCGCGGCGCAATGAATAAATAAAGATCGTATACACGTCAGAAGAAAAAAACGTTTATTTTGACAGATGTGCCCGAAGTTACTACTTTACAACCTCGTTGATGACCAACGTTTAGGCAAATATGTACTTCTAATTCAGCCTTGGGTGAAATCGAAGCGTAGTGTGTAATGGATGCATGTTGATGATGATAGGGGGTAATGGCATGACACCGGCTTCCTCCATCTTCTGCGTCACCTTTTTAAAAAAATCGCCGTTTCTCATTTTCCAACGGCGACAACCATAAACACATAAATAAATAATTAAATATTTATATTTATAAAGAAATAAGAATTGTTTATATGTCTGTGGCGACGACAACACGGCTACCGTCTCCTACTTCCGGCACACGTCCCCCGGCCGTAAGATCTCGAGCATGCGCAAAACTCAAAATCCGACGCGGGTTTACATGCAGGTAGAAACCGGACTATGATCTAGTTATCTAGGTGTTCTTATCTAATCTCGCTTGTCCGTTCATGTACCGATTTCAGTCCGAAGTAGATCGGGTAAAGGTAGACATGTATTTTAAAAGACGGGTTGAGGTCTTATTCGTTTCTTTATCCGATAATGATTCTGCATGTAAACGCACTGAGTGAAATGGAAGAAGAGGAGGCGGGGCACTACGGTGAGAGCGTTTCAAAGACTTCTTGGCCTCCTTCTCCATAGCCATTGTCGTCGTCGTCGTCGTCCCACCCCAGCCCCCCCCCCCCCCCCCCCCCCCCCCCCCCCCCCCCCCCATTAGGTATGCCCTGTGGCGTTGTGATCCCCCTCCAGACGGCTCTACTCAGTTGTTCCCTGTCCTGATAGTGCCCACTTTAATCCGAAACACAACACAGGAAACGTGTTAACATCTGACAGTTGTCCATTAAAGGCTTTGCTTTTGATGGCGATACACTGAATTCATCTTATGATAACAGATCTTACACTATGTATGTTTGACAAGATAATGTGGCAGAGTTAAATAGTGATTTGAGGTATGTCTGCTGTTTTATATATCTTAAGTGGGATCTGGTGAAAGGGACTGGCACTTGAGGCCTCCATTCCTAAACTCCCCTTGCAGGTGCCTTTTGCTTAAAGAAAATGTATTAAAAAAGCCCCCAAGGGTTTGTCCCAATAAGTGGCCACATGTAAAAGGCATTTATTCCTGTGAATAAAATCTCTCTGAGTAAGCACATGCTTCTGCCTGCGGCCCCTCAGTCACACACATAGGAAAAAAAGACAGGGATTCACTCTGTACGCTGCTCTGCTGACCTCAGCTGCTTCTGTGTATGTATGTGTGTGTGTGTGTGTGTGTGTGTGTGTGTGTGTGTGTGTGTGTGTGAACGTGATTTCTAAACAGTCACTGATGGGTTGGTAGATGAAGCTGGGGGTTGGGGGTGGATGAGGGCTGATTTTGTTTATTTTGATCTCCAGAACATTTTAAAAGCCTCTTTGCGGCTGAAAAAGGGGCTTTGTAACTGAAGCATGTTTTGGAACTGATGTGCCGGAAGAGCCAACACAAAACCACATTTACATATTCTCATGTGAACAGATATACATACACACTACAACCGAGACACACACACACACACACACACTCATACAAAGCCAACTCATGCCCCCACCTTGCTGTGTTCAGATGGGTCTCGCTTGCACCGAGAATAAATGTAAAGAATTTTCTACACACACATCACAGAAGCTCTGACAACATTTTTAAGAGCCGTAGGTATTGGATGTATCCCAATAAAGGCATAATGATTACAGAGTATGAGCTCAAAATAGATCTGTATGTGTACTAGGTCCTTCCTTACTTAAGATCACACCACTCATGAGAAGTCAAATTTCCATTGCCCTGAAGTTCAAGGTTTGCTTACAGAGAAGACCACGTATATTCTCTACACATATAAATGTGTGTTTGGCTTGTGTGAGTTAGTTAAGTCCAAGCAAATAAACTGGTGAGTCTAACAGCAAGATCTCTCTCTCTCTCTCTCTCTCGCTCTCTCTCTCTCTCTCTCTCTCACTCACTCACTCACTCACTCACTCACTCACTCACTCACTCACTCAGTCTCTATCAGCCTCTCTCTCACCTACATACAAATACGTACTGTTAATCTATTTGCTTTAAAGTGAGCTGATCTATGCATGAAATGTGGGAAAAATTGCAGTGGGGCAGGAGGTTTAAAGAGGCGTGAAAGGAGGGTGAAATGTTTGCTTGAGTGGCAGGTCAATGGACTCAACAAAACCCCTTAAATCTTCCTGTCTCGCCCCTCAACCCACTGTCAGTTTCTCCTTCCCTCCCTCTCACCGGCTCGTGGGTCACATGGGCTTGCTGCCATGCGACTTGAGGCGGATAGCCTCTATTATAGCACACAACAAAACCATTTCCTCTATGTTTGTTCTCCTCGCCTCCCATTCACCTCTCACACACTCTGCCCTTCGTCTCGCCGGACCCCCCCTCTGGCTCCCGGGAGCGTCCCACCCTCCTCTTGCTATGAGATAGGATGTTTAGATGTGGTTCTACTTCTCTAAAGTTAGACCACCATGAAAGAACAGCATGTCTGGACAAAAAAGACAAGAGACTAATGTGGAAATCAAAATGATAATGAAGCGAAGGAACTATGAAGTGGATTATTGGCTGATAGAAGCATACAGTGGGGAACACTTCTATTATGGCGCATTTCGGGGAGTCGTTTCTGTGCGGCTTGGTTGAGTAGTGATGGTGCGGTTCGGCACAGCTCAGTTACGGCTCGCGTTTCCACCGCCGACAGTACCCTTATGGTGGGGGGCAGGGGTTTAAGACGGATGGCGATAGCCATGGCAGCTATGTTAGCATTGTGACCTCATAGCAGCCTGACACAGTGTAGCCTGCTAATAAATCCAAGGAAAAAGAAGAACGCACACAATAAACAAAGATCAACAATGTAGGACGGCAAACTTTTGCGTACACTTTTGTCCAGAAATACCTCGCGGATAATGTTTGTTTGTTATTATCCCCTTGTCGCACGGAAGTGCGATTCTGTCGACCAATCAACTGACGGCGTGCGTAGCTCAAACTTGCCAGCACCCTTTCAGGCGTCTCAGTACCCCAGCGGAGGAGTACTGCGAGACGAGTATGGCTCAGTCCGGGTCACGCTCACTTTTGGTGGTCGAAACGCAATCCGTGCCGCACCTTTGCGAACTGAACCGACCCGCACCCTCCGGTGGAAACGCGCCATTACCTGATTCTGTCTTTTCTTGCCATATTTAGCTGAGAGAAAATCGCTGAGTGAAATTAAGCTATAATTAGACTATAATAAGAATTTCCAAACTAAGGTCAGGGCAATCTACTGGTAAGGTGCTAATCTCTCGCCAAAGAAAATGTAACCCCAAAGCCAATCAAAGGTGCCTCTAGGGTAATCGTGTACAAGAAAAAGGTGCACATACCCACATACACACATAAATAAACACCTCGGCACAATTGCACCCACTGCGTTTATGTTTGAATGCATATAATTATGCAGGGAATTGCAGTTTGAAGTGGAACCTGTGTATTACAGGTTCTTTGGGATGATGATTAGGTATCCTGTAATATGCGACATAATACGAATATGTACCCATGCACATATTCCATCTGTAATATTTTGATTTGGTAGTTTGGAAAAGACCGGAGCACGGTATATACAAGCATAGTAAACTAGCCATAGAAATGTCTGTACATTTATCTCTCTCATACTACAGTTCTTTTTCCCTTTTTCCCCTCACTAGACATGGTTACACGGTGCCTGGGAGAGAGAAATGTGAGACAGAATCAGATATGACTAATAGAAGTGTTCCCCACTGTATGCTTCCCTCAGCCAGTCACCCACTTTATAGTTCATTGGCTTCATAATTATTTTGATTTCCACTCTCCTAACATTCACTGCCGTAGGATCCTCACATCGCAATACTTCAGACTCATATCATCTTTCTCTTCTTTATCAGAGCTCCCTTCAGCTCTGATGTTTTCATATGTCTGTTCTTCAACTGCAGTGGAGTAGGGGCTCCACATCTTGAAGCAAAAGCCCTCACGTTGACCCTTTCTAAAACATTCTTTATCTAAAAAAAAAAGCCAATGTGGTGTGGCTGAAGCTTAGTTATTTACATTCTATTAGTCTAATGCATCACCGTGCGGTTGTCTTGGCACTCTTCGGCCAGACCGTCCGGGAAGGATGTTTTCTTGAGGTGTCGGGGGGTCTTTGTCTGATTGTGGGCAACCCCCAACACCCCATGAAAGAGCTTGTAAATGAGTTGTTTTTAATACACTGACGCACCACCGGCCTCTCGCCAATGACCGGGCCCACCTTTGTTTTTTCCAGCTCTTTGTCTTTTTATCTCTCATCGTGCCTCTCAGCTGGCCCCATCTCTCTCTCTCTCTCTCTCTCTCTCTCTCTCTCTCTCTCTCTCTCTCTCTCTCTCTCTCTCTCTCTCTCTCTCTCTCTTTATTTTTTTCCGGCTCAGTGCTATCATTAAGGTTGCTCACTCTTCCGTTCTCCCCCACTGACATATGGGAGGCCATATTTCTTTCTGCTTGCTTCACGAGAGAGGAAGAGAGAGAGAACGGTGGTGGTGGTGAGGCAGTGGATGTGTGTTTAATGTGTGGCAGGGGGAGGGTTCAAGGGTTTCGGGGCTCAGAAAACATGAGGGGTCTTAAAGCGTGTGTGTGTGTGTGTGTGTGTGTGTGTGTGTGTGTGTGTGTGTGTGTGTGTGTGTGTGTGTGTGTGTGTGTGTGTGTGTGTGTGTGTGTGTGTGTGTGTGTGTGTGTGTGTGTGTGCTCCTCGGGGTCCAGTCCACCAGCCTCGGTATGAGGAGAATGCTACATTCCGGCCTGTTTTCATGGAGATGGCACGGCGCACTGCACAGAGCGGCCTGACATCCTGGGTCTGCCAGCACCCAGCCAGCAGGACAGCAGCATGCACACAGTGAGGCTTTCATAACACGTTAGTAGATGAGTGTTGAAGTGCTCACTCTTGCTCCCTTGCTCACAAGTTTGTTTTGAAACCCCCCTTGCCCTGTACATGGACAGACGTATGCACGCACACATAGACACATACGCATGCACAAGCATATGCACACGCACACACACACACACACACAGACACACATACATCACCTTCTCACTCGTTCTACTGATCACCTCTTCAGTTTCCCATGGTTATTTTAGACGGGTTTTTATACAAACAGGTGTGTATGTGTGTTTTCAAGTGTGCCTGACGTTCGCAAACTGCACATAGGAGCTGTGAGAACCAGAGTTTGGGGGGGTAAAGCCTCAAACCCTCTTTCACTTTCGGTTCTCATTTCCATATGAATCACCCAGGGGGAGGAAGGGACAGTGCGAAAGCAGACAGTAGTAACGGAGCCCGGGGGGGGTTCTCCCAGCTCATCCCTGCAGCGCAACAACAACACATTCTCCTTCCCGAGAACTAGATTCCCATACACTAACACCAGACCTTTCTGAGCTCTGTCCACACGGCTCTTATCCCTGCTTTTAAAGGTGTCAGTATCAGCACCCATCCTGCTTCCTGCCCACCACTCTGAACTAATGCCCACAACCAACTGACACACACATACACACACACACACACACACACACACACACACACACACACACACACACACACACACCAGGGAGGCCGGGGGGGGCTGGGGATCTTGTCATTGATCTAGTAGACTAGTGTAGACACCTGAGACATCAGGGTCCGTCTGTTGGGGTGAAAGTGTGATGTGTGTGTGTGTGTGTGTTTGTGTGTGTGTGTTTGTGTGTGGGTGTGAGGCATCCAAAGGGGCTGTAACAAACAGAAATATGCTTCACCCTACTTTCTAGAACATCTACATAGAACAAAAAATACCTCTGTATAATTCTCATGTGTGTGTGTGTGTTTTTTCCAAATGCCCACAAAGGTTTTTTCCTTTTAAGTTTATCAATGTAAACATAAACTGTGATACACACATTTTTCTCTATAGTGGACTGATGTGTTGTGACATATCTGTCAACACCATGTATATTTCCCTTTGAGGCGCCAAAATGATATAATTTTTTTTTCCATGTAGCCCAGTTACCGGAGTTAGGGCAAACTGAATATGTTAATAAGCCCATGTTATGTGGTCGCTCTCCCTTTTCTCCCTTTCTCACTCTCACTTTCACTCTTTTTCTCTCTCTCTCTCTCTCTCTCTCTCTCTCTCTCTCTCTCTCTTTCACTTCCACTCGCTCACTCTTTCAATCTCACTCTCTTTCATTCTCTCTCTCACTCTCTCTCTCTGCTGAATGCAGAGGTTTTGCAGCCCAGTTGGGAACAGCCCTCATTAGCCCAAATGTCCATACTATGGGAGCTAACCGCTTCGACCACATCAGTGAAGTGTGCACGTGAACCTGCATGCAGGCACACATGCATAGAGAATATTATGCTTCGCCTTCATTTTATAGTTGGGTGGTCGCCCGGAGCCCACACTTTTTCGTTGTTTTTGCCCATTCACAGATTTCACAGGGAAACTCCTACCGGCAGAGGCGTAGTTTGCATGGCTGTGTTTGTGTTTCTTTGATTCTGAGATATGTATTTATTTATATTGTGACTGCATGGAGTTGATGTGTGCAGTATGTGTGAGTTTGTGTGTGTGTTAGTGGTTGGGGGGTCTCGATGTGTGTATTTATAAGTGTGTATGTTAGTAGTGACACTTTAATGACTAAGGTATTTGGGTTAAGTCCCAGACTTGGGCAGCCGTGTGTATGTGTATGTGTGCATGTGTTTGTGGTCATGCGTGTGTGTTTGTGTGTTGGTTTCAGTGGTTTAAGAAACTACAGAGCTGAATTAATTAATGAAAAACAAAAACATTAATGGGCTCTGTTTTGCACCACTCAACACTGCTTATGTGTCAAGCAAGGCTTCAAAGACTTCAAATTCAATGCTAAGTTAACCTTAAAGGTAATACAAAAAACTCAGTCATCACTCTTCTTGGAAAGGTCCCCACCATCCCCTGCATTCCATAATTGTCCACTCATCTTCACACAACACTGATGCAAGCATCATTAGCTTTAGTCTGCTAAAGGAGCCCCAGCCCCCTTTGGGTCTTGGGTGTCAGAATGCGTTTGCTCTGTCAAGAGGGGGGTGTTTGTGCTAATGCTAATGCTAACGATAACTTTGATTGTCAACAGGAGCAGCAGGAGATGTTAAGCTGTGTAAATAGGCCATTTAGTGCTTGCTATAAGACACACACACTCAGACACACACACACACACACACACACACACACATCTTAATTTGTTGTTGTTGTTTGTTGTTTAATGTGTGCTGATGTGAAGTTCTTCTCCCGGGTTTACAGGTAAGTGGGTGGTATGGGCTGTTAGCTGCTCAGCCATTAAAGGAAATGAGTTTGCTTGTGTACTTGTAATCTGATCTACCAGTTTTGTATTTGTGCTAATTTACGGTCATGGGTGGTTGTGTGTGTGTGTGTGTGTGTGTGTGTGTGTGTGTGTGTGTGTGTGTGTGTGTTTGGCCTTTGCAACACATGGGTGCTTGTCCGTGTGTGTGCATGTGTGTATGTGTTTGTCTGTTTGTGTGTATGTGTAGTCATGCTTCCTAGCCTGGTGCTGCAAAGGAGCTCTGTCCCTCCTTACCAGAGGGGCTTCTACTGCAGCGACAGCAGTCTGCGCTATCCTTACAAGGGCAGCACGGTCCCAACCTCCATGCTGATCGGTGTGGGGCTCACACTGCCCGTGGTGTCTGTAAGTCACCCCAACATAGCCCCGCCGCGCCGGGCTGAGCACCCGGTCAAGCCGTTCAGCAGCCTGATCACCGAAGAGGAACTGGGGGGCGGGGCCAGAGGTGTATGGACGGATGGGAAAAAAGGTGCAAAAATTCTTCAAATTTAATCCAGACTTGCTGCTGAAGCTAGGTTTAAGATCGTGGTAAACACTTTTCTTTTGAAGAATCATGGAATTCCTCCTGATATTTGAAATTGGTTGATCAATTTGAAATTGCACCTCTTTGGACATCCTCCAGCCTCAAAACCCTGCCGTTTCCCATGATCCTCTGCTGCCGGGGTGCTCCCTGTCCCCAACTGACTTCCCCTCCCCGATCCCTCTGTTGTGTCCTGTGTCACTGACCTGTTGCTTTTATGTCTTCTCCTCTCTCTCTCTTTCTCTTTCTCTCTCTCTCTCTCTCTCTCTCTCTCTCTCTCTCTCTCTCTCTCTCTATGTCTCTCTCTCTTTGTCTCTTTCTGTGTGTCTGTGTGTGTCACTGTCTCTGTCTCTCTTTGGCTCTCCCTTGCTCTCTCTCTCTCTCCCATTCTTTGTGTCTGTTGTAGCTGGCCTGCCTTTCCTCATCATTGAGACTAGCACCATAAGGCCGTACCAGCGCGGGTTTTACTGTACAGACGAGTCCATCCGCTACCCCTATAAAAACGGAGAAACCATAAGCGACGCCGTGCTTTGTGCTGCTGGCACTCTCATTGCCATTTTTTTTGTAAGTCTACGTACATAGAAACCAACCTCTTATCTACCTTTTCCTCTACTCTCCCTCTCTCTGCCCCTCCGCCACCATTCATATATATTTTTCTGGCCTGAAAGCTTCACAGTAGATCTTACGGCATTAGTAATATAATAACAATCAGCTTTCTTGCATATAGCGAGATCATTAATGAGTCACCATAATACATATCTAAATATATATATATATATGTTCTAATGTTTTATCTCCTTGCATGCAGTGCTTCTGTTCTTTCCGTGTAGAGTATGATGTGTGTCTCTCTTTTCTTGTCTGTCTGACTTCCTTCTTCAATATCCCTGCATTGTCATTTAAGTGTCTCTAAAAAAACAACTGTCCTTAACCTCATTCCATCTGTAATAGGAAGCTGTCTGTGTGATGGTGTGCACGTGCATGTATGCATGCATGTAAGACTTAGAACCAGCCCTTCTCATGCCCCCAATGCCTGCCCCATCACCTTTGCCCTTTTTCAATCCGTGGCTAAATGTATCATGCCCTCTCCCCACTCCTCGTCATCCTTAACTCAAAGACTGAGGCTTTCAGCTTATTAAGCTAACAACATTTGATAAAAAAACAACATTTTAGGATATATACTTTATGAGTAAAATGGCATTCATGCATATTAAAGAAATTGCAAATATCAGCACATATCAAGTCCTCCAACGTCTTAAAAAAAGTGAGACTCTAATAGAGAAACATTCAATTGAAAAATAACTACCCTTTAAAAGAAAAGCTAGTAAAAACGAATGGGATTCAGTCAAAGAGAGATCACTCATCTGAGAGTGAGCTTTCTCTCTTTCACTCTGCAGTCACCAGGCTATACATTAGAAGCTTGGTTGGGGTTAGTGGAAACATGAGATACTACTGCATGGTGGCCTACACACACACACACACACACACACACACACACACACACACACACACACACACACACACACACACACACACACAGCAGACCAAGACGCTGTTTTAATGCTACCAATATAAACAGCAGTGACATACAGATTCACACACTTATTTATGTGTGTTTGTGTGTGTGCCATCCATGTGTGGCTGTAAGTAAATTCTCACATTATCATGAGTGGCTTAAGCTATTCTGTTTGCTGATTCCATTAGTGGCTTCCACTGCCACTAAAGCGAAGCACACACGCATTCACACACACCCACTGAGGGAGATGAGAGAGGAAGATAGAGACAGACAGAGAGAGAGAGAGAGGGGATAAAGGCAGTACAAATACCAACAAGACAATTCAGGTAGACAGATAGATATATCAATTTATTGATTGATTGATTAATTTTATCTACCGACATTCGTATTTCCGTCAAATTCTTTAAAATGTATGTTTGCCATCGCTACATCCCCCAAGAGTATAAGCACACACATAGACTCCAATGTTTATTTCAATTGGTTCCGAGCCTGCATTCTGACCACCCTGTTGGCATGTGCACAAACACAAGCACACACATACAAACATAGAAAAGACAAGACAGACATAAACATGCACATACCTGCATCAACGCAAAAGACTGAGAAGGGTACTTGGGTCAGACCATAGATTGAACATTGGGTCATGACTCCATTCCTACTTTGGTTAGTGATGGACATGTCAACATTTTCCAGGGGCATTTGAAAAGATTAAACGAGTAAGGCACCCCTAGACAATGTTAAGACAGCACCATTTCCAAAGGCTTGGCTTTACATTCTACCAGATTTTTTTTTTCTAACAGATTTAACTGCTGCTGCAAAAAAAAAAAAAAGTTTTAGCTTACCATTGTTCGTCCTGTAACTAAACAGTTTACATTTGAAACCAGGAGACATGGACTCTTTTTATTTTAGTACTATCTTCCCTCCTTTACTGCTTCATTTATTCCATGCTGGATTCCATTAACCAAGTGGTAAAACAATGCTTCCATCAATCAATCATCAACATACTGCCTGTGGGAAAGGCAGGCCATACTCATTCTGTCTGCCACTCTATCTATCTGTCTGTATGTCTGTCTGCCTGTCCATCCCTCCGTCTCTTTCTTTGTGTTTGTGTGTGTGCCTTTTAACCCATACTCTGTTCATCCACTCTCCCAAAATTATTGCACAAACAATGTTGTCATAACCGCCTAAGGAGCTTTCTCTTAAAATGCATGGTGCTACATCTGGAACTACTCCACGACAGCACAGGATTCATCACAATCTTCTTTCTTTGACTTTTGCTTTAATCAGAGATGAGCATTCCAGGCTTGGAGAGTAAAAGTCCTTGTCAATGTTTTGAGCCAACTGTCTGGGGTAATATCCAATAGGCTAATGTGGCTGATGATGTGTCTGATTAGAAACACTCTAATGCCACAAAATCAGAGTGCTAACACGGCAGGAACTTTTACTCTCTAAACTAGGCGTTTTTCCCCACATCGGCTGTGACCCTGTTATTCACCAACTCATCAGGTCTGCATCCACTCACACTCATGTGATCTCCTTGCCTTTATAGATAGTGATTGGGGAGTGCTATAGGATCCACAGCCTCCACGAGGGAACCAAATCGTTTGTGGGGAACCCCTACGTGTCTGCTCTTTACAAACAGGTCAGTCGTCGCGATGCTGAGAAAAGGAAATGCAGCTTTTTATGGATGGACACAAACAAATGCTACATGACTTCACCATGATGTACTAGGAAGCCAGTTATGTTCCATATAAAAATTATATATTTGGTTGTTGTGTGTGGGTTCAGGTGGGTGTGTTCATCTTTGGCTGCGCAGTCAGCCAGTCCTTCACAGACATAGCCAAGGTGTCGGTGGGTCGCATGAGGCCCCACTTCCTGGAGGTCTGCCAGCCGGACTTTTCCACCATCAACTGCTCTATGGGTTACATCACCGTCTATACCTGCCTGGGCCTGGACAGCAAAGTACAGGAGGCCAGGTGTGTATGCAACAACCCACATGCAGACATGTGTAACACACAGGGGCATGTTGGTAACACATTGGGTCATGTATGTATGCACACTAAGGGCCCTATGTTGTATCCGGCGCAATTGACTTAATCACTGGCGCATGTGTCGTTGCTAGTTTGCAACTGGCGCAGAGCGTTCTTTTCCCTCCTGCGCCACGCGTCGGTAAATTAGGGAATGATCTTGCGCCCCAAGGGGCGGTTTGGCGAAAAGAGGAGGCGTGTTCTGGCGCAAACGTTCCCTGGTGCTATTTTGCAGTTTCAGAAACCACTTGCGCCACAAACCAGGATATACCTGGTTTAAAGTCAGTGGCGCGTTGTTCAGATGCTATTGTAAGGGCGCATGCGTAATGTTGCTTTTGCACCTCGCGCATACACTTTGCTTCTCTCATCTACCTAGCCACATATTCTTGGTAAATTATTTGGGAAAGAACAGCTGATACAGCGGTAATAAGTTGTACTTTTAAATCAATGCATCTGCAAACACCGTACAGCAAACACATATTTTCTTGACACAGACATCGTGTACATGCCCATAACTTTTAGGATTGATTGAGAGTATTTGATCGTGAGAAAACATTGTTTTGCCGCGAGTAAGAAAAGAATGAATGAATGTGGGCGCGCAAGTGTGTATGTGTAAAATAATTAATGAATGCGGGCGCGCGTGTGTGCGTCCATCTGTTTAAACACACGCAAACTAAACACGTAACGCATAATTCAGTCCATGGCAATGTATATTAACGGGGGGACACATGCATATTAGAAACACAAGTCGATAACGATAATGTATACAATACTGATAAGAAACGATGTTTATAATGTATTGCGTATATCATTAAATAGAACCACAGTTACCGCATGTCATATGTTATATCATGTAAGTTTTCTTTGCCGAAATTTATTTGAAGACTCTGAAGATTTCTGAAGTTGTGGAAGAAAACTTATTCCATGTGTGAATTAGGCCGTATTATTTGGCCATAGACTGAGCCATTTGAAGTTTGAAATTCATGTGCATCTGTCTCATTGGAGACTGCAGACGAGCTGTCAAAATATCAACTCGTCAGATTCAAATGCGCTCATGGCTCTTAAAGGGGATAGGAGCTGGCACTCTCATTGGTTTATTGCACATTACGCCCAAACCACACCAACAGGCTACTTCAGACCAACCCTTTTTAGATTTGCGCCGGGCGCAAGAGTCATTTTTTGTGCCGGTAAACTAGCGACATCACCATAGAACCGCCCACAAAGCTACTTGCACTTGGCGCTTCTCACTTGCGTTTCAGACCGTTAAAATAGGGCCCTAAAAGTCAATTCCTGCACTAGATATATGGGAACGTGTTTATGGAATTCAAGTGATTATATCAATCTTTTTTTTCTCCCCAGAAAATCATTCTTCTCTGGACATGCCTCGTTTTCGATGTACACAATGCTGTACCTGGCTGTAAGTATTGATCCTGCTAGCTTAACAACACAGACATAGGCACACGCATGCACATGCACGCACACACCCACACACAAACACACAGACACATTGCAAATATGTGTCTGAGAGAGAGAGAGAGCAAGAGAGAGAGAGAGAGACTGAGGCTGAGAGAGTACAAGGCCATAACAAAGCAGTAAAAGAGGGAATCCAATGTAGTTTCCAGACCATTGAAGGAAAGCTGTGCTGAGAGCAGAACCATAGGGGAACCATGCAGGAGAGTGAGTCGCACACGAATGAAGGTGAAAGAGAGAGAGATTAATAGAGAAAAAACAAAACCCTACTTTAGATTTATCATCCAAGGGTGACATTCCAAGCTCAACAATGCGCCCCCTGGTTTTCCCTCAGCCTCAGCTCTGTCCTGGGGAGCTTCAATTCTGTCCTCGGGAGCCTCAGCTCTGTCCTGGGAAGCCTAAGCTCTGGCCTGGAGAGCCACAGCTCTGTCCTGGGGAGGCTGTTCTAATGGGGACAGTTCAGACTAGCACCCACTGATCACCCACCGCTGTCGACTTAGCTCATCGCTCACTGGCACATCTGGCGAGCGGTGCTCCAACATACTGCACGGAAAAGTCGGCTGACACAGTCGCCCTGGTTGGAGCGTGTGAGTGAGCGAGCGGGCGAGGGAATGCTAGCGTCTAATGCAAACACACAGTGGCTCCTTCAGGGCTGTGTTATTCCTGTGGCTTACCTCAGCAGAGCTCAAGCCTACCGACATGTCAGTCAGACGGACAGAGAGACAGACACACAGACAGCAAAGCAGGGCGCTGGCAGAGTAGCCGAAGCAGCCCCCGCAAGCATGTTTGTCAAGTAACCAATGCTCACCACAGCTATGCTTTGTCTCACGTTGTGGTGTGAACTCCAGAGAGAGATGTGGATTACAGTGTGTGTGTTGTGTGTGTGTGTGTGTGTGTGGGGGGGGGGGGGGGGGGGGGGGGGGGGCGTACTTGTTTGTAAAACATGCCCTTTTCTGATGTGTGCATGACTTTCTTCATTTCCGCTATTTGACAACCCCTTTAAGTCAGAGAGAAAGATAGCGATAGAGAAAGAGATCTGGTTGGGAGGGAGGGAGTGGGATTCTTCCAAAAACCGCCAGACTGCTTGTCTCTCTTCCGTGTCCTCCACCATGGGAATCTGCCCGGGTTCCTTCTGTTTTTTTGTATTATTCGAGTGTAACGGTCACTTTGGGATGCACAGCAGATTCCCAAGAGCCGGCTGGTCAGAGAGGCAGATGCCTGAGTACTGTGTGTGTGTGTGTGTGTGTGTGTGTGTGTGTATGTGTGTGTGTGTGTGTGTGTGTGTGTGTGTGTGTGTGTGCGTGTGTGTGATGAAGAGCAGGCAAACGCGAATGTGTCTTGGTACTGAGCAACGAGGAGCTTGTTGAGACCAGAACTGTTCAAAGGACACACTTCCTTATCTCATTGTGTCTGTGTTTGTGTATTTGATTTGTAACATTGTTGCTATCTGTGTTTGGGCTAGCCATGAATGGCCTAGGTTGCCGCGGTTACACAAACCTATAAACCGACCTATATAAAGGGTGGTTTTTAGCGGATTGAAAATATTGCATCAAGGGGAATGTGATATTTTCCCCTGGTTATCAGGAAGTGAAGCAGTTGGGATGCAGAGTACTTAACAGTAGCCTCTCCAAGGCCTATCGGGACGTGGCCCGGTCCCATACCTGGGAACCTGCGGGCGGAGGAAGCCTGCGCTCTAAACATCCCTGGAGCAGATGGGCGGTGGAGGATGGGAGGGGGGGCTCTTCCTCGTTTGCATCAAGGAGCAGACCAATGCAGGTCTCATAGTCTGTGTGGGGGGGTCCAACATCAACTGAAGGAGCAGGATGTGAGGGGGGGTTGTCTAAAGTAGTATTGTTAGTCTGGGTGAATAGAGAGACAGAGCCCTTGATGGGGGGAGGAGGGGAAGAGGCTTGACCTTGGCTGCAACCTGCTCTCTAGCTCTGCCTTAACCCCTCTTTGCCGGGTGTGAGAGACAGGAAGTGGTGGAAGAGGATTTGAGAGTGGTGCAGGACCGCAGGAAGCGTGAGAAACCTGTGTTGACCTCACTATTCCTGCCTGTATGTGTGTGTGTGTGTTTGCGTGTGTTCTCTTTGGTTGTGCTGTTTGTGCAGCTGGGAAGTATAGGTTCAGTCAAGTCTTGATCAGAGGGCTGTGGTTTGTGTTGCTTAGTTTGTCGTTTATTCTGTGTGCGTGTGTGTGTGTGTGTGTGTGTGTGTGTGTGTGTGTGTGTGTGTGTGTGTGTGTGTGTGTGTGTGTGTGTGTGTGTGTGTGTGTGTGTGTGTGTGTGTGTCTCTTTCTCTCTGTGGGTCTGCTGGGCATCCCTCCTTTGATTCATTTTAAAACGGTCAGACACCCAAACAAACACACACACACACACACACACTACATACCACACACATACAAACACACACACACATACACACACACACACACACACTACATACCACACACACATACATACACACACACACACACACACACACAAACAAACACACAAACCACATACTACATACCACACACACACACACATGCACACATATCACACAGATACACTCAAAAGTCTCAGGTGAAGGGTTGCAACACATTTATTAAAGGCTAATTGATATAAACCTGTTCTTCCAGGGGTTCAACGGGAAACGTAATATGTAACCAGTATTGCTCAGGGACATCGGCACTCAGAAACCCACATTTAGAATAAGAAAATATTTTTTAAGTTACAGTCATTCATTATGTTGTTCATAATAAACAAACACATTAGATTCAAAATGATGCCCCCCCCCCCTCTCTCTCTCTCCATCTCTCTCTCTCCTCTGCCCTTCCTGCAGTTCTACCTGCAGTCCAGGTTCACTTGGCGCGGGGCGCGGCTCCTGCGGCCCCTGCTCCAGTTCACCCTGCTGATGATGGCCTTTTACACGGGCCTGTCGCGGGTCTCCGACCATAAGCACCACCCCACCGACGTGCTGGCCGGCTTCTTCCAGGGGGCCCTGGTGGCCTGCTGCACAGTGAGTGAACCGCCTGCTTACTGATGCGCGGCAGTACTGAACACGCTCAGCCTCCACCACGTTGAACTCTGAACCTCATTGTAATGGTTGGGCCTCTCTCCCAAGCATCGAGGAACCCCTTTTAAAAACACTTATTTCTCCCCCCCCCCACGGCTCTCTGTATTCTTATTGCATTTTCACTATCCACCAACCGTTCTCCGTACTGTTGTCTATCGCTGTCTCTCTTTCTCATCTCCCTCTCTCATTTCCTTTCTCCACTCTTCTGCGAAATTGAAAAACAGACCAGGCAGTGAAGTGAGGAGAATCTGATTCCCTATAATGAAGAACACATTACTGGGAACCAAGCCTGTGTCTGTGTGTGTGCGTGCGTGTGCGTGTGGTGTGTGTGTGTGTGTGTGTGTGTGTGTGTGTGTGTGTGTGTGTGTGTGTGTGTGTGTGTGTGTGTGTTTGTTTGTTTGTTTGTTTGTTTGTTTGTTTGTTTGTTTGTTTGTTTGTTTGTTTGTTTGTTTGTTTGTTTGTTTGTTTGTTTGTTTGTTTGTTTGTTTGTTTGTTTGTTTGTTTGTTTGTTTGTTTGTGAAGTCCTATATTTTACTACACACTTCATCCCTTTATTGGTGACATAGTCATGGTGACATACCGTCATGGCAGTCGCCAGATTTCCATTAACCAGTAGCGTACCGTGGGGTTTAAGTCAGGGCCTTCAGTAACGAACTCCAACAACGGCCAACCCCCAAACACTCAGACATGCACACAAATTTCATATTAGGTGCCGATACAACCAACACAGCCACAATATGTGCTACTGCATAACATCCACAACAAGACAGTTGATCTTCAGCAACAACAACAGCGCACACGTTACACCACTTTGCATTACCGCAGAGCTAGAGTAATGCAGCATCACCATCAGATCTTTCCTAATGTTACTCCGCAACCAGATTGCACATCACACACATGACACAAAAACAAGTGTTCACAGTTATTGTTATTTTCACCGGATGCTGCAACGCCAGTTCATTAACAAAAATGAAACATACAAGTAGGCCTTTATGCCACATATTTTACAACAGCTATTCCAGCCAGAATATTAAGCCCACAGGAGTAGTAGTGAACGGGTTCATTTAATATGCTTATTAAGCGGCATCCACACACAGCATTACCATTAAGCCTACTGCCCAAATTCCAGCAATATATTTGTGTTTCCAACCATTACAAAAAATGCGTTATAAACTAAAGTACCACAACAACATTATCGCTCCTACACAGTGCAAAGTAAAACTCACCCATCACCCATGGCCTGATGTTTTGAAGCTACCTTGGTGAAGCTGTTAAGACTGCTAAATCTGGCGCTGTTCCATGTCCCCTTACTGATGTTGAACAGCAAACACGGCCAGCAGAATAGCTTGTTCTGAACGGTGCTAGCCGTTGGCCAGTCATAGCAGCTGTAGTTGCACTCTGTAAAGTGCCGCACAAAACCTTTACCGACCTGGGTCAGCCTATCCAGCTTCGGTGTAGGTCTTCCTCTTGAAATTAAATCTGTCTTCTCTCTAAACGATCGCCTTGAAAAATGCAAACGAAGGAGATCAGAAACAGGATCGCTAGGTGCTATGAAGGCGGTGGCCATAGTAGTTTACTATCAACTCTGTACCACCAACAATTCAAAATTCGCTGATGACATCACCGGGGGCCAGTGCCGGCATATTGCTGAGCCCTGGGGGCGTTCTACACATCAACATTTGATAGCTGATTACACACGTCAGTCAAATTTATTATCCAATGGGAGGTGGCAGCTTCAGCGAAAGGCTAGCAATACTTTTAGTGCTGGCCCCGTTGGTCCATGTAACCTAGCTGTGATGCGTTATTCACCTGAGCTCAGCCTTACAAAAAAAAAACGTTTTTCCTTTTGGAATTATGTTGTAAGTACTGAAAAAAATATGGAATTAAGATGCGTTCAGACACAAATTAATGTAATTTTGAAAAAAATAATGTACATATATTATTTAGATTTTGACAGGGCCAGCAAAAAAGACCCTACTGGCCCTGACGGCCCTCAACTGCCGTTAACCCTCATCATTAAGATCAGCCAGCTGGCGCCAAGGAGAGTTAAATGGAGTCGAGGGTGGAAAGGAGAGGGAGAGGGACAAGAGAGGGTATTAGGCTTTGAACGAGGAATAAGGCTGTTAATTATTATTATTTTTTTATTTGGCAGCTTGGGCGCTTACTGCACAGCAGGCTTCAGTAAAGTATGCTGTCTAAGGGAAAAATATAGAAACCCACGCCCATATGGACATGCCTACAGACACACACACATACACACACATACACACAAACAAACTGTTTGCGTGGGGAGATTTATGAAACAGAACTGGTAATGTTGCCTCTGGCTGACCATGGCAGAGCCGAAACTCCTGCTTGTATTCTCTCTCACACAAACACACAAACACACACACACACACAAACACAAGCCGTTTTTGAAATCTGCCCCTTATGACATCACAGTTGGGCATGTCCACCTAGATGTGTGACGGATAGATGAGCAACGTTATCTACAGTCCACTTGGTAGGCTGGTTGACTGATCTATCCAGCACACATCTAAGTGGACACGCCCACCTGTGATGTCATAAGGGGCAGATTTCCAAAACGGCTTGTAACGGCTAATCACACCACACCTGGTGGAATGTCATGGGACCTTTAACCTTTTTAGGTACCTTTTCAGGATCCAAGGTCTGTAGCTTCAATAGGATTATTGGAATCAAGCAGGGGTTGAATGTACAAGGGAATAGCAAGACTGCAGCTAGGCGTAGCTCTTGGAAGACTTCACCTCTGGGCCGGGAGGGGGAATCATCCCAGTGCTTTTAGAAATATGCTCAGCTTCTCTACTCTTGACCTCTGGATTGGCCTAGTCTGCTAGCAGGGGTGAGAAGGAGGAGGAGGAAGAGGATAAGGGGGAGGAGGAGGAGCAGGAGGAGGAAGAGGAGAACGGTGAGGAGGAGGAGGGAGAGGAGGGGAGGGAGAGGGGGGCCATTTTTTCTACACACTCTTCTACTACTACAACTCACAAATACACACACTCATTGAGAACCCACCGGCAGGGGCCTCGTACATACTACGCATGCATACCTAACCATACACAGACTATGAGGGAACTGATTAGCACATACACACACGCACACAAACACACACACACATAGCCCTATGTCACACATACACCCCATCCATGAACACACACATACACATATATGCATGTGGACATCTTCCATAACCCCAACCATGTGCAGACACCAGTTACATTCTTACGCAACCATATTCATAATATTGACACTGCAGACACACACACACACACACACACACACACACACACTTACAAACACAGTCCAACCCCTGCTGATTGGAACAGTGGGTTCAGTTTTACGATACTTCACTCCAATTCTGATTTCCCCACTGTAAGGAGTAACCAACATCTGGTAGCACTTCTCAGCTGAGCTGGTCCTGCTCCTCCTTTCCTCTGTGAGAGCATTGCACAGGACTAGAAGGGGGATCATGGGGGACAGACCAAAAGGTATTAAACCTGGGTGCATAAGATCCTCAATAAAGCTTAAATTACCCCCACAGAAAAACCCCAGCTAAAATTCGAGAAAATGGATGGTCACTCAGACAAAATTACAATACTCTGGTTTGATCACTGCCCTCCGTCTAATGAGCAAAGGTTTTGATAATGGCAGAAATGAGTTCACACTGTCGGATAACAGGAATTCATTTTATGCATGGCAATGAAACACAAAACTCCCATAATAAGTTAAAGCTATTTGAGATGTTTGAAATGTGCCTTGTGTCATTTGTTACGTTTCTTTATGATAACATTGTTAATTTTCTGCCTTTGATCTGGAGGTCACATTAAGAGTGCCTGAGAAATGCATGAAATTCCATCCTTCACCTGCTGCCAATAGGAACATCTACATGAAACAACCTGAACTCGATGAAAATACATGTTGATATACGCATACACAAGCACACACACATACACACACACACACACAAAATCAACAAACCATATGTTAAAGTGTAATTCCGGCGGAAATTGAACCCAGGTTATTTATCGCCATGAAGACCCATCAAATATGCCCTCCAGACACTTTTTTTCGTTGATAATCGAGTATAGAGCTTGCCCGCGAATGCCCGGAGCAATGTAATAGCTCCTCATAGCTGAGTGTTGATGTGTCCCTGAGCAAGACACTTAACCCCAACTGCTCCTGATGAGCTGTCGCCTTGCATGGTTGACTCTGCCGTCGGTGTGTCAATGTGTGTAATAACCGATGTAAGTCGCTTTGGATAAAAGCGTCTGCTAAATGCCCTAATTGTAATTGTAATTGTAATAGCCCAAATGGCTTCCATTATATTGGAGAGGGGTGGTGTGAACGCTTCCAAATCTACATTTTTTTAACCACTAATATTGCTCAAAATAGCAACAAACCTCTGCAGTAGCATGACTAGGGTCCCTACACATAAAACGAAGCATTAACAACTTAGTTACTGGGAGTACTGGGAGTTTATTAAAGAAGACTGTTTTCCAAGTCTGTGCCTTACCGGTAGGTCCATGTTTCCAGGAAGTCCACACAAGTCGATTACCGGCTACCGGAAATAATATAATAGAGGCGCCAACAATTTATCAAGGGGGGAGAATGTTAAGTTACATTTTTATTATCTATTATATTTTTTACGGTAGCCGGTAATCGACTTGTGTGGTCTTCCTGGAAACATGGACCTTTGAGCAATATTAGTGGTAGCCAATATAATGGAAGCCATTTGGGCTGTTACATTGCTCCGGGCATTCGCGGGCAAGCTCTATACTCGATTATCAACGAAAAAAAGTGTCTGGTGGGCTTATTTTATGGGTCTTCATACCGAAAAAGACCCTGAGTTCAATTTTCACACTTTATCATTCAGTTGACATGGTGTTGGAATTTTGTTTTACACATTAATTGATTTGGATAGTCAAATAGCTCAAAACAAAATGATGGAAATAACTGCCGGAGCAAAGCCTCAGTTAACTCTGGGATAAGCCAGGAAGTTCCTACCTGTCACATACGGCCATCCACTCTGACCCAGTTTTCCACCATGGGGTATGGTGAAGGTCAAGCGAGACTTAAGTCAAACAGGAAGCAGCTGTCAGAGAGAAAGAGAGAAAGCGGAGGGGTGGTGTTGGTTTATTTACAGGTTTCATTGTCACCATCAGAGATAGAGGAGGGTCGAGGAGTCAGGTCCGACACAATGCTCCGCCAAGGGTTGTTTGTTTCCTGTCTTCTTCTTTCTCTGCCGCTCTCATGTCCTCTTAAAAACACACAGAGACACAAAGAAAACAGTGAAAGCCACTAGATCGTAGGCCAGTCAGTGTCTGGTGGTCATTAGAGTCCCAAATGGCTGCTTGATAACCCTACGCCAACACAATGGAACCCAACAACCTCACTTTACTTTAGTTTTCAGCAAAGAACAAGGATGTGGGTGATTCTACACAGTTGTTGACTAAAAAGTGTCTAAATCGACTGCAATTGTTACTTTTTCCCTCTAAAGCACATGGTATTTATTTTGTTTTTCTTATGTTTGCACTTCCTGAGCTCAATAACTTCCTTTGTGACTCACATTTGACATTGCTCAGATGTGACCTCATTTGGGGCAAGCACATTTTGATTGATTCGAAACATGAACTCACAAGAACATGAATTTGAATACGCAAACATACACATACTTAAAAAGAGCTCACACAAATTTTCCTGCTGAGACCAGAGGTTCCCGCTGGCTTATTTCCAGCTAAACGGCATTAAAGAGCGCCCCCTTGTCCCTTCATAGCCAACTTTGCACACTCACCTTTTGAACACAATGGACCAGGAGTGAGTTGCACGTACATACACATAGTATGCATTCACGTACATGCAAAAAACGAACAGACTTAAACAGTGCTCATTGGAGACTAGGAAGATGGTTTGTGTCTGGGTGTTTAATGGGAGGCACAGACATTCTGCCAAATGATTTCTGTCATTGAAAGGTCACCCGTAAAGGTCACAAAATGCCAGGTCTCCCCACACATGCCGGCATGAGCGCCCACTTTCTCACTTACATGGAAACACACGCACACACACATATACACACACGCACTCAAAGACAATCTCACACTCTTAAGGACTAACCAGCCAGCTCATTACCCTCTATGGTGTCAATGTATCCACCACTGATCTCCTTTGACATTTGTGACCAGAGACCATACCAGCTGTCTCTTGAGCTAGCAATTCACATGTTCTAGTCCGCCTAGAAGAGATTTTGAAGGGACATGAGGGATAGTTACTCCAGCTGACTATCATGAGAAAGAATTCCCATTGTGTTAGTCCCTCTACGGGAATGCAGGGAGCATTTTGACCTGCTGCTCAGCAGGCCTTTCCTGTGTCGGCCCAGAGCCGGCCAGAGAGTGGCATGAAGCTCTCCCTCCGGAGCCCAGAGTCTTCCTAACAGCAGCCCTCATCATTCGTTGGCACAGTATGTTCTATAGTCCCATTTCCTGCCCACCCATTCCCAGTCTCCTTTTGATTGTATGATGTCATCAGGACCTCAGGAAGAGGTTTCTCGTCCTTGACTCTGAATTTCTAACTCAGCAGTCTGCCTCCATTTACCCAGGAAATAGGTCTGTACAATTGCCTGGGAGACTTTGCAACCAAGATGTGGTTTTTCTGTTTCTTTCGAGAATGATTCTGATTATTGACTATGATTGGGCTGATGACGCAAGGTTGAGCCCATAAGATCAGCTTCCTGTCACTTTTATGGTGTGCAGCTCTTAGATCACTTCCTCCTGCCAGATCGCTTTACTAGTTCTAGTCTTGTCTTTCAAAAACCCAAATGGAGTTGAACCCCGCCAAGATGTTGTCATGCCACCTAGTTCATTTTCCATATTTTCTTGCCCAGTAAAATTAATTCTGAGTGAAGAATTATTATTATGAGTCTGGCTCAACAGGAAAGGCAGAATTTCCTTACCCTTCCCTCTTTGATTCTCCTTTTCTTTGAGCTCTCTAGAATGTTGTTTATGATCCCACCCTCCCCATCTCTCATCCTCTACCTGTTCCTCCCTGTGTGTCCACCAATGGCTCTTGCGTTGTTACTGATCACTTTCTCTCTCTCTCTCTCTCTCTCTCTCTCTCTCTCTCTCTCTCCTTCCACCAGGTGTACTTAGTGTCCGATCTTTTCAAACCCAAGACCCCGCCGGCCGCGCCCCCTCCCTCGCCCATCAAGAAGGAGCTCCTCCCTTCCTCTGACATCATCGACCGGAACAAACACCACAACATGGTGTGAGACCAGGGGGGCCTTGGCACTCTACGCCTCCTTTTTCTTTCCTCCCTTGTGACTGAGGAGCCAATTGCAGCGCTGCTCAACCCTCCCCATCAGACAGTAGAATGTAGCGAGGAGAGACGATACGGCTGCTTCTCCAACGTTAACCCTCCTCCGCCGTGCGCCGCCTTCAACGGGCCCAAAACAACACACTGTAGGTAGAAAAAGGCCCTGGGATTTGAGATTTGCACACATAAAGTCCACTATCAGTATCCAGACGCATTATTCACTGCCGTTATGTTTACTACTATCCACCCGCCCGTTGTGTTTGTGTTTGACCAATAGTTACCAAAAATAATTTGAAGCTATAGAAGTATGACTTAAATTAAGATCAACAAGGGCCGGGGGTTTAGAAGGAGGGGGTTTGGCGTTGAAGTGAAACGTCCTCTGAGTATGAAAGCTTTGTCCTCTATGTACACAAAAAAAGTGGAGAGATTGAAAGACGAAGAAACATAAAACAAACGATTGAAGGAAATTCATGTGATTCTTAGACAAAGTCCCTGCGTCAAAGGAAGATGGATCTCGTCTCTGTGTGGCCTATATACGCCGTAAGAAAAACACCCCATGCGATCCGTAGGAACATTATAGCTGCGCAGTATACCTAGCAGCATAGATATATTAACAGTATAGAGAAAAACAATGTTAAACATATAGCACTATTTTTATTTTGTTTTACATTACAGTGTCCATTATCACCACTCGCTGCCTGAGACTTGTTGTCTGTGAAAGCGCTTAATGATGCTGTCGTCACGGCGACAGAAGCAAGAGTTAGAAATGACGTACTCGTCAAACTCCATATCTGGTGGAGACAAAGTCGATGAGTCACTCCTCATAAAACCAGAACAGTGTGACACAGTCACAGTACACTTCCAATACTGTAATGTTTGGGACAGGTTGTTACCACTCGGCGAGATCAGCATCAGCAGCCGTCAGTGAGCCAGGGGAAGGGTTCTAAGGACCAGGGTTTACAACCAGGACCCTCTTTCTCCTGACTCATGAACTCTTGTGTCAATTTGACTAGTGCATCAAGCGTTTCACAGTGAACTATCAGAGCAGCCCTAACCCGGGATGTTGCATTTCATTTTTTATATAATTTTTTGTAAGGGGGAGATGGGAAATTTAGGGGGTCTATTTTCTTTGGGTGTAGGGGGGAGAGGGGGTTAGAATCTCTCAGGACCTGGGCGAGGGGTGTGGCTGTGCCATGCTTCTTGCTCTGGCGTCGGAGCCGTCTGATTGGTTGCGTGATAGGAAGGGGATTGGTGGGGCAAAAGCATAGGGGTGTGGTCTGTCACCTTGGAGAGATGGCATTGATTGACAGCTAAGCTGGCACATTATTTGGGGATGAACAGGGCTCTTCCCGCTGGTAGGGAGGGGCTCTCACCCGCCCAATAGCTCATAAACAGTGTGTGTGTGTGTTGTGTGTGTGTGTGTGTGTGTGTGTGTGTGTGTGTGTGTGTGTGTGTGTGTGTGTGTGTGTGTGTGTGTATGTGTATGTGTTTGTCTGTGTGCCTAATGTGAATTTTGTATTTTGTCCATTATACTCATGTGGTTGTCATGGTGTACTTTACTTGTACATATCCCGTGTATGTGTGTGTGCGTGTGTGTGTGTGCGAGTATGATGCATGGCTGAATACCAGTTTGTAACTGCTCTGCCCTTTACTTTTATCCTTTATGTGTGTGTGTGTGTGTGTGTGTATGTTTGCGTGTGTAGACTCCCTGGTCCTCCCCGCCCCCCCCACACTTTTCATCACACACTGTTGTCTGAGCCAAGTGTGTGTGTGTTAGCGTGTGTGTGTTGGCGTCCATGTACGTGTGCCACTTTGTATTTGAGAGTGTGAGGCCTTGGGACTTCCCAGTCAGGTGAAGCTTATTAAAAACTGTGGATCTAATATTTTATTTTTATCTTTTAACCTATGTGTGTTCCAGTGTAATCAATAACAGTTGTACAGTACCACTTGCATACAGCAGCTCTTCCTACTGCACACAGCCGCAGACTCCAGGCCCCGCCATTGTTGCACACCTTTTCTCATCGTACAGTCCGTCCCATCATCTCAACAAGTGTTCTACTTACCTTATTTTTTATATATATATAAATAATGTATAGATCAGTACAACACCATTAACTCTGTAAGATATTGTTCCTAAATGTGTTTAGATATATCCACTATGATTACAGACCTGTGTTCTTTACAAAGTGCTGCTTTCAAAGCATCGATTGACTGATTTATTGTCCTTGTATCTAGATAACAAAAAATGTAAATTGTGGTAAATATGTTTTTAATATGCGTTCAACCACAAAATACACACAAAATGTATTCAATACACCATTAGTATTTTTTTTATTCTCTCCTTTTAGTACAAAAGAAATAACAACATTTGTTTCTTTCTGCTAAATCTACTCTAATACATGCGATAAATAAAAATGAAAAGCTCATTACCAACACACCTTTGCTTTGTGCATTTTATTGTTGTGTCTTCACCCCATCATCACAGATTAGATGGGTACTCTACTCTAGGTGGTCCACGCTCAGACAAAAGGTGGGAAGGTCTGCAGCCTATCTGTAAGAATCCTTGAGCAAGTCACCCCCATATTGCCTCCCTGCTACTTAATGCCGTTTTTTACGATTGCATAAACACTAAAATCAAAAGAATCACACAATTATCAAATGACTAAACTCATTGAGCATAATATTGGCCCAGATATGCACCACTATAAGCACAATGTCAGCCTCACACTTTTTGCAAAACAATACACACAGTGATTTGCAAAACACTAAACACACTTGTATACCTTAGACACAGAAGTATATCAGGATAACACTTCCTTGCCATTCCAAAGCACTGACTGTCAAATTACCCCACCTATGAACCAATTGGTTAAACACAGCCGTCAGGTATGCAAACACATGCTTGCTTAATTGTAGACATCAGGTTCAAGCACTATAAACATGCAGCAGGTTAGTTCACTTGCCTTTACTGTTACCAAAATTGAAGGAGTCAGAAAAATAGTGAGGGTGAGAGGGGGAATCCACAGAAGAGAAAAAGGAGGTATAGGAAGAGGATTCAAGATTCAAAGGTTTGCACACACACACATGCACACAGCTGCGCACAACACACATATTGTGTGGACAAAATCACTTTGGTAGGTGTGTGGAGGGTTAACCCCAGCCATATACATATTTTGCCAATTGCTTGAACACTTTAGACACACATGCTTAGACCAAAGTAACACAACTTGAAGTTGTTGTTACTATACCTTAAACACATGTAACCATACCTTAAACAAAAGCGCTGCTTTGTTCTTCAGTTGCACACTTGCACCTTTCTGCGATACACTTGCTCCTGCACAGTACACACTATTGCACACATGTGACACTTAGTTCAAAAATGAAATCTCAGTGTACCATTGGGAAAACACATTTGTTCAAAAAACAAAACACATTGGGTAATTAAAAACAGCTGAAAACACTTGTTACAAAACTGAACACAAATCAGCCTGCTACAAAAAGGCCAAATGACATTTGTGCACGTCCCGGGGCAGCGCAGGGGAAATATATCCTTGTGTGCCGCCATAAGCCTTTGAGGATAACTGCACCGTCATGCAAAAATAGGTCCCTACAAAACCCAACATGTCATCGCATTTCTAGATGCACATCATGATGCAGCTGTATAGGACAGATCAGAGCAGCCCAGGTTTGTTGTTGTCTGGGATAATGTTAGTTTATATTGGGCTGTTCTGGTCCAGAACTGGTTCACCAACCATAATCAATTTGAAGTCGTATACCTACCCCCCTTATTCGCCATTTCTAAACCCTATAGAATATGTTTTTTTTCGGTTTGGAGATGGCGTGTATATGACAGCCAACCACATGCCCGCACGCCTCTCCTGCAGGCAATGGAACAGGCCTGCGGAGACATTGAGGTAAGGTCAATCCATGGATGGATTCGGCACACATGGCGAGGATCAATTAGCCCAACCACACACAATTGCCATGTTTTTCTGTGTTTACAGTACAGTTGTGTATTTTTGTTTGATTTTTGCTTGAACTGAATTTACTGCACTAAGCGCGGAACTGCAATGTTCAGTATTGAGTATTTGATTTTTTGGTTGTTGTGCAAACGTGCCTTCTGTGGAACTGAATAAAAACAGTGAATATGGAAAACTGTAGTGTTTTATATAAAGTAGACTAGTGTGTTGCTGCTGATCTAAAAGTGTATTCAAATGATGCAAGTGTGTATCATTTTGTCATCAGAGTGACATTTTGACAAAGGATTGTTAGGTTTCGATAGAAGAGTTTCAATTTGACATAGATGTGAATGGTATATTTCCCAGTGTTGTGTCTTAATTGCTTGTGTGTTGAGTTTTGACACAATGAGCCAAGTTTTGCAAAACGTGTTCAAGCAATGGGCAAAAACTGTAAATGAATATACAGTTTTATACTCATTCGAACATATCAAACATATATATTATTGTAGCCGATCCACAGAGCGCATGGACACCAGGGTTGCTTTTCAGCGCAAGCAAGTCGATTATTTCGACAATGGACAGTTCAACAAATCCCCAGTAACGTCACAGGGAGCGTTACTGGGGATCTCTTGCCACGATCGTCCAGGTGGTTCAGTCATTCCTCTCTGCTCCCGATTCCTTACTACAACACAAAGCAGGCACATAAGTACACACTCCCTGATTGGCTTGATTGCGAGCAGGTGTCCGCAATCAGGTCCAATCCCCCCAGCCGATCCGGTGCGCTCCCAACCTGCCCATACTCCCCCTGCAGGCCAGACGTCGCACGTCCCCCCACACACCCCCACCGCCCGACACAGGCCGGGGGCACATCCGGCCGCCAACTCACTCCGCCCCCCGGAGCGGGAGAGGAAGTCCGCCACGGCCATCTGCGCCCCGGGCCTGTGCACGACCCGAAAGTTAAAGGGCTGCAACGCTAGGTACCACCGGGTGATCCTCGCGTTGACGTCCTTCATGCGGTGGAGCCACTGGAAGGGGGCGTGGTTGGAGTAGAGGGTGAACGCGCGCCCCAGCAGGTAGTAGCGAAGGGCGCCGACCGCCCATCGGATGGCGAGACACTCCTTCTCCATCCTGCTGTACCGGCCCTCCCGGTCTGATAGTTTTCGGCTCAGGTACAGCACCGGGCGGTCGAACTCCTCCATCGCTGGGTCAGGACCGCGGCCAACCCCCTATCCGACGCGTCCGTCTGCAGGGAAAAAGGGAGATCAAAGTTAGGAGCTCATAGGACCGACTTCCCACAGAGGGCTGTTTTAATAGCCTCAAATGACACCTGACAAGGCTCCGACCACTGGACTGTATCTGGGGCCCTCTTACGGGTGAGGTCGGTCAAGGGGCTGGCCAGGTCCGAGAAGTGCGGCACCAACTGCCGGTAGTACCCTGCCAGCCCCAAGAACCGCCTCACCTCCTTCTTGGTCCTGGGCCGAGGGGAGGCGACTGTCGCGGTCTTAGCGACCTGTGGCCGGACCTTCATCCCCCCAGGTGGTACCCCAGATACTAGATCTCCCTCCGCCCGATCACGTACTTCCTCGGGTTGGCCGTAAGCCCCGCCCGTCTCAGCGACTGAAGGACGGCCACCACCTGCCGCACATGCTGCTCCCACGTTCCACTATGGATGGCGATGTCATCAATGTAGGCAGCAGCATACGCGGCGTGGGGCCGTAACACCCGGTCCATCAGTCGCTGAAACGTGGCCGGGGCCCCGAACAACCCGAATGGAAGCACCTTGAATTGGTATAGACCGAGCGGAGTGGAGAAGGGTGTTTTCTCCCGGGCTGCTGGAGACAGCGGAATCTAACAGTAGCCCTTCGTGCAGTCCAGAGTCGTGTAATTGGTGGCCATGCCAAGCCGGTCCACGAGCTCGTCGATCCGAGGCATTGGATAGGCGTTGAACTTCGACACCGCGTTCACCCTACGATAGCCCACACAGAACCGGACAGACCCGTCCGGCTTCCCCACAAGCACGACGGGACTGCACCAGTCACTGTGAGACTCCTCGACCACGCCCAATTCTAACATGGTTGCTAATTCGCGCCGCACCATATCTTGTTTGTGGACGGGCAGCCTGTAGGGGCGTGTTCACACCGTTAACCCGGGCTGCGTCTTGATGTCGTGAGTAATTAACGGGGTGTGATCGGGCAGGGGCGAAAAGACGTTTTTGCTGTCACTGGACCCCTCCTCCCAGTTTTCTTTAATGAGGTCAAGGACGCCCCTGGGCTTGCGCCCATAAAGTAACTCAAATGGGGAAAACACCGTGGAAGCCTGGGGCACTTCCCGCACTGCAAACAACGGAGGGTCTAGCCATTGATGCCGATTTCGAGCATCCTCGTGTACAAACTTACGGATCATGGACATTAATGTCCGGTTAAACCTCTCACACAGGCCGTCCGTGGCTGCGTGATAGACGCTTGTGCGAATGGCCTTGACCTTCAACAACCCGTAAAGTTCCCTAATCGTGCGTGACATGAAATTGGTGCCCTGGTCAGTGAGAATCTCTTTCGGGATTCCCACTCGCGATATGACACGAAACAACGCCTGCGCAACACTCATCGCGGAGATGTTGCGCAACGGAATTGCTTCCGGCTATCGGGTTGCGTAGTCGATCAGGACTAACACAAATCGATACCCATGTGCGGAACGTTCTAATGGCCCGATAATGTCCATGCCAATGCGGTCGAAGGGGGCTTCCACCAGGGGAAGGGGCCGTAAGGGAGCCCTGGGGACGGCTGGGGGATTCACCAACTGGCACTCGGGGCAGGATGCGCACAACCTGCGCACCTCTGCCCGAATCCCCGGCCAATAGAACCGGGCCATAATCCGGTTAAGTGTTTTGTCGTACCCCAAATGGCCCACCATTGGGTTATAATGCGCCGCCTGGAAAACCATTTCCCGGCGGCTCCTGGGTACCAGAAACTGGGTGATAACCTCCTCACTCTGGGTGTCATGACTCGCCCGATAAAGCCTATCCCTAACCACCATAAAGTGTGGGTAAGTCAGTGCTGCGTCTGGCCGGACCCGACTCCCATCAATAACTATCACCTGGTCGTAGGCTGAGCTCAATGTGGCGTCACGAGACTGCTCGAGGTGGAAATCCACCATAGGTGGGAACCTCGGCGCTGGGACCTTGGGTTGGGGACCCCCCGCCTCCCCTGATCCCTGAGCAGCGTCGGACGCCCCCGCCTCGGCGCAGAAAAACAGCACACAACTTACATGTCCCCTACCTGTCGTGTCCACATCCCCGTAGTCCCCCTAACAGCCTGTGGAAACCCCGCCCAATCTAACCCAAGAATCAGGGGATGCGTGAGGTTCGAACTAACCGCCGCCTTAACACTATATTTTCTTCCCCCACAACGAATTTCCATAGGGACCAAAGGATACTCGTCCACATCCCCGTGTATACACCCAGGGGCGGATGATGTATAGGGGCGATTTGGGCGACGCACTACCAACTGGGAGAAAGAGGATTTTTTTTCTAACAAATTCTATCACAGCAAAAGTATTTTTCAGTGTTCTAGAAATATTATCTGTCATTGTCCAATCAGAATCGTCTTATTCAAGTCGCGTTTCAAATGGTCCCGCCTCTCTGGGCGAATTCATTGACGTGGAAATTCGCCCAAGCATTCTCCCATTGACTGTCATGTTAAAACTTTTTTTTTCGGAAAATGAGACTTCAATGCATTTTCTATGGGGATTTGGGACTCACCCTAACGTGCTTGCGTCATACGTAACTGAGCAAAGAGCGCGAAGGGATATCTTCGATCAAGTCACTTGCTAATTTCAACAAGGCTGCTAATGTGTGCAATTCTGTTGCGTCTCTGAAAGACGTTCCTTTTAGTCGACGATCCAATTCAGACAAATTGGCATTAAAACAATCAGGACCTTCAAAACCAAACTTAATAATTAAACAATTTTCTACAAAGGGGGGAAAGTCATACACCCGAGGATTTTCAACAAATTGGTACGAGAAAAAAAGCTGGCTAGCAGGTTGTGAAGAAGCTAACGCAGTCTTCTGCTACCACTGCCTACTCTTCCACACTGACACCCTGACGACAGACAGCACTGGTGAGTATCGACTGATGTGACAGATATGCACCATCTGTCTGAGAAAATTAAGAAGCATGTGATGTCAAAGATCCACATGGATAGCTGCTTGAGATTTGTGAATATTGGGAGGGTGAACATTGCCACTCAACTGGGCGAGGGATACCGGCTAGCTGTTCGTCGCCACAACGATGAGGTGAGCAAGAACCGACACATCCTCAACCAGCTCATCCAAGACGGTGCAGAATGAGCTTTTGGAATGTATGCTAGCGGTCGCACGGTAAAGGATTGTGGAGGAGGTCAAGTCAGCTTGCTATCTGGCAATCCAAGCTGATGAAAATATGGACGTCTCCACGCAGACACAGCTGGTGCTTGTGCTTAGATACATTGATGACAACCATGCAGTGCAGGAACGTTTTTTGGAGTTTATTCCCATCTCGGATTCAACGTCAGTTTCAATTGCCAGTGTACTTTTGGAGAGACTGAACCAGCTTTTGGCCGACGACAACGACAAAATGAAACTCGTTGCACAAGCTTACGGTGGTGCCAGTGTGATGAGGGGAGAGAAGGCTGGTGTGCAGCAAAAGGTGCGTGGACATTTTAAGAATGCCCATTATGTGCATTGCTATGCACATCAGCTTAATTTGATGCAGCAAGCTACCTCCCGCATCAAAAAAGTCAACGTTTTCTTTTCCGATCTGAGCGGTATTGCGTCATTCTTTTCCCGGTCACTGAAACGGTGCAGCGTTCTGGACAAGATTGTTTCACGAAGACTGCCCAGAGCGTCATCTACAAGGTGGAATTCTAAGAGCAGGATCGTCAACACTGTGTACAAGAACCGAGATGACCTCCTTGAATGTTTTGAAGCCATCAAGACGGGTTCACATGGTCCATTTGACCAGCTCAGCGAGAGAGGCATCTGCCTACGTGAGGATGCTACAGGACGAAGATTTCATTTTTTTCCTGTGTTTTTTTTCACAACATCATGCCCCACGTCGACATTCTGTACCAGAAGCTCTAGAAAAAGGACGTTGATGCAGTCTTCATCAAAAGGGCCCTCGAGAGCTTCACAAGCAGTGTGCAGACCATTAGGTAAGATAACATTTATATTATTTGATCCTTCTCAAAGCAAAGCTTTGTTATGAGAACATATGCATGAAAGGAGACTGTATTTGTGTTATTTTTTGTAATATATGTTCTTTGTTATAATATATTGCCAGTGGAGTAATCTAGCTTGCTTTAGTCTGTGCTGAACATCCTGGTTAGGCGAGGCACAATGGATAGCTTAAAAAACAGTGTTTAACACTAACATCATGCATCCCTGTCCATTTTAAGTGGTATACTCATCATGCCTTCAGTGTGTCTTGAACAACCACACATAAAAGGTTGCCCATATTATATTGATATTTTATCGTATTTGTCTAAATGTATACTTGACTGTAGATCGATTTATGAGTGAAGTTACCAAGACAATAAATAAAAAACAGTGTTTAACACTAACATTATGCATCCCTGCCCATTTTAAGTGGGTATACTAACATCTTTGTACTGGATAAAGTGTGAACATGTGCATCATGTAGACTACAGTACTGTACACAGCCTAACAAACACATTATTGGTTTGTTTGAATTCAGAGACTCTGACCAGCTGCAAGACCCATCAGGAACCAACAGACCAAGGACGGCTTTGACAGAAGAGGCGAAGCAGACTCTGTCTGAAGAGGTCTGCGACACCATCCTGGCTCACACCAAAGCGAGGTGTGAGTTTGTTGAAAATTCTCATAACTACTCCTATGACAACAGCTGAAGCTGAGAGATGTTTCTCAACTTTGAAAATAATTAAGACATTCCTGCGAAATTCAATGGGCCAGGAACGTCTGAATGCACTGGCCATGCTCTCTATGAAGAGGGAACTAGTCCTCAACATGCGTGATTTCAATGAGAAAGTCATTGACCGCTTTGCTGCACTGAAAGAGAGACGAGCAAAGTTTCAGTACAAGAAATGTGGTCTCTCTCTCTCTGCCTCTCTGTCTCTCTGTCTCTGTCTCTCTCTGTCCCCCCCCCCTTCACGTGAGGATGGACAATGGGTTACAGCGGCCCTCACAACCCCAGACCACCACCCCCCCTTCACGTGAGGATGGACACTGGGTTACAGCGGCCCTCACAACCCCACACCCCCACCCCCCCTTCCCGTGCGGATGGATACTGGGTTACAGTGGCCCTCACAACCCCACACCACCACCCCACCCCTTTCAAGTGTATATTGTATATAGTTCTCTGCAAACCTATGGTGGCATCATGCCTTGAGTGTGTCTTGAACAACCACACATAAAAGGTTGCACATATTATATTGATAATTAGTTACCAACACAATAGATTGGCCGTAACACACTCACTCCTTTTAGTCTCTCTCTCTCTCTCTCTCTCTCTCAAATTCTACAAGGCAAATAAATTAAGTTAAATCTTAGTTCCCCGGCTCCATTCGTCTTTGTAAGGAAATGTTCTATTTTGTCTTTATTATTTTGTCAGAATGCACCAGAATGCTTTGTTTGTGAAAATCACAAATAAATCTTCGGGGGGAGGATGCCCCCAGACCCCCCTACAGGGGTTTGGTTTACAAACTTTCAGCCCTCACCGAAACACTCGACGCCTCCACCAATGCCTCGGAACGCACCAGGCGCTGGTGGATTATGGTCTGCATGCAGCCCGAGTCCAAAAGCGCGTGGTGCGTACACGCGCTGTATCCTCACCGGGACCGTGCGGAGGAGACGGGGCACCAGTGACGCGGATGACCTGACCCACCTCCATCATAGGGCACTCTCGCCGGAAGTGGCCAGGCTGCCCGCACCGCCAACACCCCTCCCCTGCCGTCCGAGCGCCCGTCTGCGGAGTGGGGGGGAGGCGACTCATGTGCCCGCTCTGGACTGGGCCCCCCCCCCTCTCCCCCTCCGCACCGGGGTTGGCCTGTCCCGCCGCGGGGCAGCCGCGGCGGCACGTCCTCCGCCGTATTCCTGTCTGGAACCAGCCACCCCCTTGCCTGGCCCCTCAGCTGCTGTGCGAAGGCGAAGGGTCGGTCCCCCTCACTGAACGCCAGCGCCCGGAACCGCCTCCGATGTTCCTCCGGGTAGAGGCCCAGCCAGTCCCGGATGGCCCTGGTGATGGCGTCATAGTCTCGCTGGGCCCCGGCCGGCAGACCGTGGGCCGCGAGCTGCGCCTCTCCTGTCAGGAGCGGCAGGAGACGGTGTGCCCACTCCGGGCGAGGCCACCCTGAGACCTCGGCTACCCCCTGGAAGGTTTCGAGGAACGCCTCCGCGTCATCTGCCTCCCCCATCTTCGGGACGTGGATGGGGGTTGCGGCTCCCGCCCCTCGGGGTCCTTCGCCACGTCCGCTGGAGGCGAGGAGCTCACGGAGCATGGCCCGATCGGCGGCCAAGGACTGGGCCAGCTCCGTGAGCACTTCATTCTGTGCTTGGTAGAGCTGGTTTTGCCGCTCGGCCATCTGTGTCAGGTGCCCGAGTACGTTTCCCAAAGGGGACTGTTCCATTCTTTCTGCGCTCAAAGCCCCACTTTGGGCTCCACTGTAGCCGATCCACAGAGCGCATGGACACCAGGGTTGCTTTTCAGCACAAGCAAGTCGTTTATTTCGACTATGGACAGTTCAACAAATCACAAATCATAAATCGTAAATCCGCCAAGGCGGTCACAGGGAGCGTTTCTGGGGATCTCTTGCAGCGATCGTCCATGTGGTTCAGTCATTCCTCTCTGCTCCCGATTCCCTACTACAACACAAAGCAGGCACATAAGTACACACTCCCTGATTGGCTTGATTGCGAGCAGGTATCCGCAATCAGGTCCAATCCCCCCAGCCGATCCGGTGCGCTCCCAACCTGCCCATACTCCCCCTGCAGGCCAGACGTTGCACGTCTCCCCACAATTATATATAATGTATATAATCAGGGTGCGATTTGTGAAAAAACCAGAGGGGGGGATAATTTTGAGAAACATTTTAAAATGTTTCAAAATGAAGACGGACCCTGTGTATTTTGGTTGTTAATTATTACGATGTAATGGTGAAAATACTTTGGGTGGGGGGGATAATTTTTATCTCCACCGAGGATAAAAATAATTCAGCAGAAGGTAGGACGTTTAAACCAGAGGGGGGGATAATCCCCACCATCCCCACCGGCAAATCACACCCTGTATATAATGTATATATAACAAATATAAGGTTATTTGTTTAACCTTTTTTCGTGGCCTTTTTCATGCCTATTCTGTACTCAATATTGTACATTGAAGTACAGTACTTTACAGTGCAGTAAATTCAGTTTAAGCAAAAATAAACCAAAAATACACAACTGTACTGTAAACACAGAAAACACAGCAATTGAGCATGGGTTAGGTAATGGATCCTCGCCTTGTGTGCCGAATCCATTCATTGATTGACCTTACCTCAATGTCTCTGCAGGCCTGTTCCATTGCCTGCAGAAGAGGCATGTGGTCATATACGCGCCATCTCCAAGACGAAAAAAAGGCGAGTAAGGGGGCCAGTATAAGACTTCAAATTGTTTATGGTTGGTGAACCGTTCCGGACCAAAACATCCCGATGGAAACATTATCCCAGACAACAACAAACCTGGGCTGCTCTGATCTTTCCTGTACGGCTGCGGTCATGATATATTTCCCCCGCGCTGCCCCGGGATGTGCACAACTGCCCTTTGGCTTTTATGTAGCTGGCTGATTGGTGTTCAGTTTTGTAAGCAAGTGTTTTCAGGTGTGTATCTAAGTATTTTCAGTTACCCAATGTGTTTTGTATTTTGAAAATAAGTGTTTTTCCAATGGTACGCTGAGGTTTCATTTTTGAACTAAGTGTCTTATGTATGAAATAGTGTGTAGTGTGCAGGAGCAAGTGTGTTGCAGAAAGGGGCAAGTGTGTTGCAGAATTGCAACTAAAGTGCAAAGCAGGGCTTTGTTTAAGGTATGGTTACATGTGTTTAAGGTATAGTAACAAAAACTTGAAATTGGGTTACTTTGGTCTAAGCGTGTGTCTATAGTGTTCAAGCAATGGGCAAAAACTGTAATACACAATGATATCTATTAACATAACCTTATAGTTTCAAAGGAATGTTATCGTTGTATCAATGCTGGCTCTGATGGTCTCAGTTTAGTGGCTCCAGGCTCGTGGTCATGACGTGTTTACAGTTTTTTTCAATTGCTTGAACAATATAGACACATGCTTAGACCAAAGTAACACAACTTGAAGTTTTTGTTACTATACCTTAAACACATGTAACCATTCCTTAAACAAAAGCGCTGCTTTGCACTTTAGTTGCAATTGTGCAACACACTTGCTCCTTTCTGCAACAGACTTGCTCCTATACATAAGACACTTAGTTCAAAAATGACATCTCAGTATATCATTGGGAAAAGACATATATTCAAAATACTAAACACATTGGGTAATTGAAAATACTTAGCACTCAACACTTTCTTACAAAACTGAACACCTATAAGCCAGCTACAAAAAGGTCAAAAGGCAATTGTGCACGTCCCAGGGCAGCGCGGCGGAAATATATCATTGTGTGCTGCCATAAGCCTTCGAGGGTAACTGCACCATCATGCAAAAATAGGTCCCTACAATACCCAGCATATCATCACACTTCTAGATGCACTTCATGATGCAGCTGAACAGGACAGATCAGAGCAGCCCAGGTTTGTTGTTGTCTAGGATAATGTTTGTTTCCATCGGACTGTTTTGGTCCGGAACTGGTACACTAACCATAAACGATTTGAAGTCGTAGGCCTATACTCACCATTTCCAAACCCTATAGAAGGTTTTTTTTTCGGCTCGAGAATGTAGTGTATATGACCGCCAACCACATGCCCGCATGCCGCTTCTGCAGGCAATGGAACAGGCCTGAGAAGACATTGAGGTAAGGTCAATTCATGGATGGATTCGGCACACAAGGCGAGGATCCATAAGCCCACCAACGCACAATTGCCGTGTTTTGCTGTGTTTACAGTACAGTTGTGTATTTTTGGTTAATTTTTGTTATATTTTTGCTCAAACTGAAATTACTGAACTGTAAAGTACTGTACTGCAATGTACAGTATTGAGTATTAGATTTTTTGGTTGTTGTGAAAATGTGCTTTCAGTGGAACTGAATAAAAACAGTGAATATGGAAGACTGCAATGTTTTATATAAAGTAGACTAGTGTGTTGCTGCTGATCTGAAAGTGTGTTCATATGATACAAGTGTGTATAATTCTGTCATCAGAGGATCAACAAAGGATTGTTAGGTTTCGATCGAAGAGTTTCAATTTGACATAGATGTGAATGGTATATTTCTCAGTGTTGTGTCTTAATTGCTTGTGTGTTGAGTTTTGACAAAATGAGGCAAGTTTTGCAAAATGTGTTCAAGCAATTGAAAACAACTGTAAACAGCTGAGAACTCTGGGGTCAATGGTGTGTGATGCACCAGCAATAGTTATCATGGCAGCCATAGTAATAGTAGAGCCCAGGCCCGGTGCTCGGACGGAGTTTAGCCGTGATGTGGTCTTGTTTGGCAGAAGCACAGTAATGCAGGGCTGGCATGCACTGGTCGTATAGAGGCCAAGGAACCATGCGTGGTAACCCTCCTTCCTAACCACACACTTCGATGCTTTCCCCGTCCCCGTCTCTTTCCTCTCTCTCTCTCTCTCTCTCTCTCTCTCTCTCTCTCTTTCTCTCATTAGTTCATTCTTTCTTGCTCATCCTTGTCATGCACCTCCTGAGGTCTATGAAAAAAATAAACGCTTATGTTTCTGCACATTCCACACCAAATGACTCTAGAAAATAATATAAATTCAATATGTTATTTTCCCTTATCTGACAACTTATAAAATGTTATGAATGTACAGATTGCAATGCAGTAATGAAAGGGGAAAGATTAGTTGGTACCCTTACTTACTAAGCAGTCTACGGCTTTTTTCTCATCACTGGCTTTTAGCTGAATCTAGCGACTAAAAGATGTCTGATCCTGCTGCTGTGTGGTTTTAGACATAGCCAAAGTTAAAATGTCCCCCTGGCATACATGATATAAAAAACATAACACAACAAGAGTGCTACTGTTGCTCTCTCCAAGTCGGTTTGTGTATGTGTGTGAGTGTGTGTGTGTGTGTGTGTGTGTGTGTGTGTGTGTGTGTGTGTGTGCATTTGTTAATGTGTCTTGGAAAGAATGAGATGAATGAAAAATTTGGAACCAAACTAGAGAGGAAAGAGAGAGAGAGAGAGAGAGAGAGAGAGAGAGAGAGAGAGAGAGAGAGAGAGAGAGAGAGAGAGAGAGAGATGCAAAGAGTGCAGAGTAGAACACCTCAAGTGAACTAGAGAAGGATGATGAATTATTGTGAATCCATGAAGCAGAAGTGTGTAACCGGAGGGAAAGGGGTCGGGGTTAAAGGAAGATGATTAGGATTCCTTAGTATAAAATGATTAATTCAGTAATGCCCCACTAACACTAACCTGTGCCTAGGCAACACGATAACTGAGGTGCACTATCCTTTGTTTCCGAAGGATTATGGTGTCAGTGATGATGCTGCTGCTGATGATGAAGAAGATGATGATGATGAAGATGGTCATGATGATGTTGATGATGATGATGATGATGATGATGATGATGATAGTCTTAATGATGATCATAGATGAGCAAAGTAACATATCTCCATTTTGAGATTTTTTCCATACACTGTATTTTTATTTTGCCAAAAATCAGTTCGAGTTAGACATGATACTGGGCACATCCTGTAAATAATGACAGGAAGACAGGATTAACATACACAGTAAAATTTGCAGTGTTGAAATCACATTGTATGCTTCAACTTGCACTTATAGTGTAGATTCCTCTACAGATAAAGTTAAATTTGCACTGAAGCCTATGTTAAAATCCAGAGCTAAAAACATTAGTGTAAAGAATGCTCCACACCTTTTTTTGGAACAACGCAGCCAGACCTCAAGAATCTGCACTTGAAGTCAGCGCCATTTTGAGGCTCCAATAGAAAGGTGAGTGTCCGTGATCATTTAAAATAATGTCATTGTTTTCCATCTGTTGCTTATTTAGCCTCATGGAAATACAGTGGTGCTCTGTGATTTAGCGTGAGAGTTCTAAACTGCATAATACATCACATTTGTAGTGACAGCGTTGGCTAGCTATGTAAGCTAATCGCTAACGCTAGCAAGGTAAGGAAAGTTCCAATACCATCTACAGTATGATCATTTATTGATTAGAACTTGCCACGAAATGTGAAAATAATTAATGACTTCTTGATATTTTAATCACGTTATGTCAGACAATTGATTGTCAGCGAACCATTGCATTGTGGCTCCGTTGTCTTTAGAGTTCTAGTTATGCTGTCCCATGATCTCTCTTAGTGACCTTGTGAAATTGACTAGCTATCTAACAGCTAGCTCTAGGTTAGTTAGCAGTCATCTAACCGTCGCCACTAAGCCTAGGTTTTCTTGAGCACAGCTATGACTATTTTCTAGTTTTATGCTTACCATTGCGGAAATTTGAAATTAAATTCCCTGTGCTTAGTTATTTTGGCGACAATGGCGAGTTTGTGTAATTCTGCAGTGTGAAAGATGGTTGACTGTTTTGCTGATGAGGTTGTTCAAAATGGAGGTAACTAGCCGCCACGTGCTCAGTAGGCTAGATTCTGTCTGCTCAGCGCAAATGCATTTCAAAGCCTAGAGAAGGTTATGCATGGAATTATGTTTATCTAGTGCTGTACTGGAAATCAAGTTTGGTAGTTTTTCTTAAGTTTGTTTTGTCTGTAATCCCTCCTTCCAGGCAAAAGGATCATGTTGGTCAAAGTCAAGTTCAGAGGCATCCAGAAATTAGCATTTCTGAAGCCAAGTTCAGTGAACTGCTTGAGTGTGGTAAGTCTAACTTTAATTGAAATGATTTTGTCTGGTCTGTAAATCAACTTAATGAACTGATATTCACTATTCCTTAATGCATTATGACCAGTGTAGAAGTGATTTTTGCCCAAAAATCATATTTGAAGTTTGTCTGTTTGTTAACATTTATATTAAAATATCTACAGCTTTTAACAGCTTTTCACATGGCATAGAAAGACACTAACTCATAACTAATGCTGTTGCCTTAAGTCAATGACCTAAATGGTACATGCTTTGGAGAAAATGTGCTCATTATGTTTGTATTCCCCTAGCATTCCAGAAGTTTGGCATCTCCCTCAGTCAATTGCCTAATGCGAAGCTCTTTGATGACTCCAAAACTGAGGTTGACCAGGAGGTGTTTGGAGAAGTGATTGGTGCAAATACTGGTGTTTATGAGCTATCGATTGATGGTGTCTCTGAAGGTTTGTATTGTCCAATCAATGTCATTTTGTTGTGTTTTTTTCAGGCTGATAGAGATGCTATTGAATTATTTTTCCATGTTGATAATTGGCAGTGGGGACACAGGATTATACTCTGTATTAATAATGTTAATTATCTAAATAGGACATGGGTAGAACAGATGACGCGACCTGTATGTCCTAGGGTTCTCTTTCTCTTTGGGTTTTAGGAGACCTTGGAGGTGCTCTTTTACCTGTTTGGATGAAAATGGTTGTCAAACTTTATGTACAATATTGCTATGCAGGTTTTGTGTCTGAGGCACCAGCTGTTGGCCAGTCGACACCAGCTGTAAGTCAAGAGGACTCTGATACTGACTCTACTGTCATTCTGAGCGATGAAAGTCCCCAGCGGAAATGGTCCAGACCAAATAGGTCTGATGCCCATGCTGTAAGTATCTTTTTTGTGGCATATTGGCTCCAAATTATTCAACCGTGTCCTGGCCCATTGAGCCATTTGTCTCAGAACACCAATATACCTAGAGAAAGTTCCCAAATGAAAGATAATTCATGGCCTGTTGCCATGGAAATCCACAACTCTGCTTGCTCCCTGCAAAGTTCTATTTGCCCAACACAGTAATCTGATGGCAACCGACAGAAGCTCTTAATCAATGCGCAAAAGTCTCCTGGATCCATTCAGTTCAAGTTTAATGTCATGTGCTCCCAAATAAGCATTTATCAGCAAGTCCTCCATCCTGCTATCTTGAGTTTTGCTGAAAAGACGTTGAAGCTAAACAAATTCATGTGTATGTGGAAGTCGAATGTGCAATGACTGCTGCAGGCTAAAATAAGAGCTCTCCATCTTATTGTTGTTTTCCTAGTTGGTTGACAAAATACTTCGCAAGAAACCTGGTGGTGAGAATGTCATTAGGGAGTATGACAGAACAAAAATGTTAGACAGCACACGGCGGAAAATGGTGAACATTCTAGTAGCTGAAATGATGGAGAAGCATGGGTGAGTGTCATGAGTATTGAACACAGACTCTCTTAGGCTATGTGATGTATGTGATTAATAAGACCGAATGTTTGTTTCCTCAGAAAAATACAACCACGCCATATAAGAGAAATGTCTGCATGGGGAATTATCGAGCTCTTTCCATACCTGAGGGATCCCCAAACCAAACAAGGCTACGTAAGTTGTTTGAAATTTGTGCACCCCCAGCACACAAACTCGTCCATACATGATACTTACTTGTTGACCCTTCACCTTTTTGCAGCTATGAAAGGCCTTTTAAACATTTGTTTCACCGATAGGAACATTACTATGATTCCCAGAGTGGCCAGGGTTACCTCAATTGGCGAATAAAGACAGTCCAGAGAAACAACTCGGACAGGAAATCACCAATCTCCATCAAGACATTTGATGGAGGTCCAACAGCACAAAGACAAGTTGCAGGCACTTCACAACACTGTGATGAAGACTGCGTCAATGCAATCTCCCTGATGAAACATAGTGTTGATGAAGAAACAGTCAAGCAGAAAATGAGGAGTACCTTTCAGTATCGAAGGAATATGTTTGAAGATACTGAAAGATGTGGCGATGTCCTGGCAGAATACCCACATTTTAAAGATGTGAAAGGCCTAGTAAGTAATGATTTTCAGGTGGATGCATGCATCTATGGTTTGAGTTAATGGGCCAAACTAGGCCCATTGACATTGAGGTAATGTCAAGAGACATTTCACAGTGGCCAAACTTAAAAATACAGTGGACATATTTTGAGAATCGAGTTAGCATTGATAGATTTATGGTCTCAAAAATAAGTCTCTTTTTCCATCCAAGATTGTACAGGACTTTGTGGAGCTGTTTGGAGAGGCCACAAGCAACAAATTTAAGGAGAGATGGCCCACCGCCTTCAGACACAAAATCATCGCCCAAAGTAAGGGACTGCGCCGCACAGCTGAGCTCCAAGAACTCATGATGTTGCTGAATCATCTGACCATGTCAATAGTGATCGTGCAGATATGGGTAAGGATTTATACATTTATTGTTCAATCTAAACTGCAACAGTTTATTCTTTGGTTTGACCAGTCTGCCTATTGGAAATATTATTTTATGTGTCTGTGTATGTTTTAGGATGGGACAGTGACATGTCTGGAATCCTCCTCCTCCTGTATCTATTTCCACCTTTAGCACAGGGTCGCAAGCGACCTGGCAAGATGGCGGCGGCTCAAGCGGAGAAGCTTCTTGTGGTGTTTCAGAAGGTTTGCCCAACAGTGAATAAATGTTACATTTTATCCAATGCAATTGTGTTATGCAGTAAGGCCTTCAATATCTGTGGAATTGGAAGCTTGATATACTATTTTACATGGTCTGGTCCCAGATACAGGGTATTTAGGATATTTTATATGCAACATCTTGTATTTACACTACCGTTCAAAAGTTTGGGGTCACCTGCTCATTTCAGCATTAAACTCCATTATAGCCATTGTCATGAAATAATGATCTTGAATGCTGTAAGATCATTATGAGCGCACGGAAATCCGTCAAGATGAGCTCCACAAGTATGGGAACATTTTTAGTGTTTAATGAAAAACATTTCCAATGTCTATTATTATTAGTGATTGAGAGAATTCCAAGTGTGCAAAATGCTGTGTGAACACAACAAAAGTTAGCTGTTTTAAATAGCCTAGAATAAACCATAATGCTTTGTTTACCCTTTAATTATTTAGCACTCTCGACTAAGTATGAAGTATGAATCCTGAGCTTTGTGTTAGAAATGTTTAATTTTTTTTAATTTTTAAAGCAGCCATTTTCTGTAATGGTGACCCAAATTGCAAACTTGGTATTCAATTTCTAAAGTCACCTTAAATTAGACATTCAAAGCCAACAACTCTCAAAGCCATCCCATAAGGGTTCAGCAAATCTCAGCTGATTTCATTCACTCATAATAATCTTCCAGAGCATTCCAGTTGATTATTTCATAAAGCTGGTTACAATGGAGATCAATGCTGAAATGAGCCCAAACTTTTGAACGGTAGTGTACATTGTACAGAATATGTAGGATGAGAGATATGTGTAAATGCATTGCATATTACAGACTGTTAGACTTTACTAAATCAATTAGATGTACTGAATCATGTAAAATAGTGTTACATTGGATTTTTATATTATAATATTTATTTCACAGATTGTGAGGCTCAGTGATGAGCAGTGCTATGCTTTTCATCCTGGCTTGCTCATCAATCAATCAAAATAACCAGATTGACTCGAAATTGAACAAATGTTTGTTTGTTCTGTTTGTGTGTCATCGACAGACAGGAACTAGCATACAACAGCACCTTGATTCCATCGAAGAGAGAAGACAGCCCTATCTTCTTTCCACCGGTACCAAGAAAAGTCGCATCCATGGCTACTACATCATAGCTTGTCAGGCTGTGAGTGCTTTTGGAGCATTTGATGAACTTTTCAAAGCTCACTTTGTATTTGGCACATCCTACAACAATGTGCTGTACAAAATGTACACTTTCATTCAGACCAACATTTTTGAAATAGACATAGGAAAGGTTAGAGAGACTCCTCTGGTTGCTGAACTCAGAGCAAGATTGCTCCACTAAATTAGCTGTTAAACTCTACTAATCTATAAGCCAGGTGGTCTCTGACAATATGTTGTGTATTCTATGTAGTGAATGTTTTGGTGGGGTGAATCTTCTTGTTAGACACTTGGGGAGTGTTCATGGTTTATTGCCTGGGAAAACTCTCTCCCTTAAATGTGTCCAGAATGGTTTTTCTCTTGAGTTTGGGTCGTTTTCAGGGTTTAGAAAACATTTAAATCGCGTTCACAGTGGACAAAGTTCAGTTCAAAGTATCACTGAGGGACGGACCTCTGAGGACAGAAATGTGTCAATGTCTTGTGATGATGAAAGTGATTTGTGTTTTAGCGATGTGGCCACCTCCTCAGCCAAAACTGCTGATCTTTCAGTGACCAATAAAAACACCAAGGATGCTTGTGGAGCTATTGTAGCTTAACTGCTGTCAGCAGGAGTAGGCCAAAATACTGTTGATGGGGTAGTGTCGTCATAGGAAGAACTGGTGGAACAGATTCAAAGTCGGGTGAAAGAAACAGCTTTAAAATGCTTATCCCCAGAAAATGAAATGCATACTGGAATCACAAAAGCATTTAGTGAAATTGAAAATACCTTTACCTCCCTTAATACAGTCTCTAAACAGAAGTCCTATTTCAAAGAGACTTGTGAAATTGTTACTCCTATAGAGAAAGTACTTGGAGTCAGGTTTGATAATAGGAGGAACAAAAAAACTGGTACTTACGACCAAGTGCTCATCACAGACAAATTCTCTTATGTTCCTATTCTACAAACATTACTGTCCATTTTCAAAAATCCAAAGACGAGTAGTAGTAGCTTGTTTGTTGATTTGGAGGATGGGTTATATATAAAGGCACATCCACGTTTTTCAAGTGAGAGTCATGCATTAAAAATACAGTTGTTCTATGATGACTTTGAACCATGTAATCCCTTGGGATCCAAGAGAGGTTCTCATAAAATAGGAGGCATATACTTTACATTGACAAATTTCCAGTCTAAATCTAATTCATGTTTGGACAACATATATCTATGCACTCTCTTCTACACCCAAGGTATTAAAACATATTGGTTCAATGCAATATAAGAGCCACTTGTGTCAGACCTTAAAGTACTTGAGACTGAGGGAATTGAAGTTCAATGCTTTAATGGCCGTTTACGGGGTAGTATGTTCCAAGTAACGGGGGATAATCTTGGATCTTGCTTTTTCGGATATGTTGAATCATTTTCACCCCGTTAATGCTGTCGATTTTGCCTGACTGAGAAGGAAAAGTTTCAAACTCTCTTTTGTGAGGATAACCCCAGTGTGACTTTACTATCAAAAGATATACAACTGCAACATTGTGAAGCTATACAGGCAAACCCAACACTAACTCATGTGTATGGTGTTAAGCGTTCTTGTTTACTTGATGAGCTTAAGTTCTTCAGTGTATCAGAGAATTTTTCTGTTGACATAATGCACGATATATTGGAAGGAGTTTCCCAATACGAGATGAAACTAGTATTAGAATATTTGAAGTCCGACTTCATTTCACACAGAGAACTACAAGCTCGGATACACTCATTCAATTATGGCTACACAGAGAGTAAGAACGGCCACCTGGAGTCAGACTAGAAGAAGGAAATGATTTAGGGCTTAATGCTATCCAGACATGGTGTTTTGTCAGAAATATGCCCCTTATATTTGGGGATGTTTTGCAGAGAGGCGACAAGTGCTGGCAGCTTCTTTTACTACTTGTGCAAATAGTCAACATTGCGTTTTCACCAATTTTAACAGAAGGTTTGACCATTTGTTTAAAACATGTCATAGCAGAACATCACAGGATATTCAAACATTTATTTCCCTCTAAAAGGCTTTTGCCCAAACATCATTTTCTAATTCATTATCCACGTTGTATAAGACTTCAGGGACCTGTTCTTTACATGTGGTCAATGCGTTATGAGTCTAAGCATTATTACTTCAAAAAACAACTGAAAAGATTTAAAAATGTAACTAAGACTAGCAATCAAACATCAAAATGACTTGGCCTACAAGTTTGGCTTGGCGTCTACCACTATTAAAAAGGGTCCTGGGAAAATGGTTGCTCTGTGTGATGTGAATGAGGGTGACGACATTGCATTGTATTTGAATGTTTCTGTGGAAATTTCTGTTTTGAAAGTTAAATGGGCAAAAGTCCATGGCACTGAATATCGCCCCAAGTTCATTATTTGCAGTACTGTTGACATTGAGCTTCCTAAGTTTGGTCAAATCAGAGACATTATTGTACAAGATGAAGAAGTACTTTTGATCTGTGTAGTTCTACATACATGTTGTTTTGATGAACATTTTCATTCATTTAAAGATTGTCAGTGTAAATGAACTTGTTAACCATAAACCGTTAGACTTGCAGATAACATTTGGCACACAGGACGAATTCAAATATATTGTGCCGAAATGTGTCTTAATTTAGAAGTTATGTAAACCTCTCCAATAAAATCTGAACTGAAGCTGAAATATTGAAAATGTGTTTTATTATAATTGGACACTTAAAAATAGTAAAAATAACAATGGTGGAACAATTTTCCTTTAACTTAAAGTAGTGTTGAAACAACACTATAAATGTAGAAACATGATTAGTGTTAAGTTTTAATTACACTTGTCAGTGAAAAGTGTGACTCAATAAGTGTTATTCTTTTACACCTATTGTTGTTAAATATACACTGGAGAATTAACACTGGTGTTAGAGTAAACTTGACACTATCGGGAATGGGACCATATGTTATCCCAAGCAGTGTTAAAATCAACTCTATAGGAGTAAATTTAACACTATTGAATTTACTCTGTACTTGCTGTTTTTTCCCCCGGTACACTTCAATTCATTCAAGGGGCCATTATTTTTAATCACAACCATTAAGTGGGATTAGGATTTTTTGTATGTAATATCTTTGTTTATATTTGAGATAAAAAATGTATCTTATTTTTTCCTTTGTACTTAGTAGGTAACATGAACACAGCCGAGTAGATATGAATTAAACATATGGCAACTTTTTCTGTTTTTTCCAAGAATGTCATACTATATTTTCATGTGGGGACAGTGAGTGGGGTGGAAGAAGAGTTGAGAAGATGGAGAAAGAAGACGAGTTGATAAAGATAGCAGATGTCTGGCTCTATGTGCGATGTGCGATGTGTGTGTGTGTGTGTGTGTGTGTGTGTGTGTGTGTGTGTGTGTGTGTGTGTGTGTGTGTGTGTGTGTGTGTGTGTAGGGGCGGGGGGGGGGGGGGGCAACAGGTGATTATGTCATTTTCCAGTGACCATCCTCCTGGTCTACCTCCATCTATCTCTTCTTCTCTCTCTCTCTTTCTCCCCTCTCTCTTTCTCTCTCCTTCTCCTCCTTGGTCTTTCGTTTTGTTCTTTATTTATTTCATAAATCCATGACCCACATTGTCCCACATTTTAGCAACTGTCTCATAAACCCTTGCTCTATGCCTGTTTTACACACACACAAACGTAGACACACACACACACACACACACACTCACACACACACAGCTGCATACCCATTGCCCCCAGCTGTGAATCTCTATGTCTGGACCGATGCACTCATACATCCTCTCCCTGCCCCCTGCCTCACGGGAAGTGTCTGGGATCTAACAACCTTTAAGTAGAACTCTATAATGCAGTGATGCAGCCATTCCTTACGTCTATGGATATTAAGATATTTGTAAGTCATAGTTCCCTTATTTTCCAATTTACTTTAATTTGCTGTACAGGTGAAACATTTTAAATACCCAAACACAGGATACACACAAACACACACACCACACACACATACACACACACGCACACGCACGCACTCACAAACGTTAAGAATCTCACTCAAACATCATCTTCTCCTTTGACTCTGTCAGACTAATTACCTGAGGGAGGATTTGTGCCGGGATTAAGCTCTACCTGTCTGGTTGCTTTAGCCAATCATAAAGCCGATGGGCGCCAGGGTGGTAGACAACGGAGGGAAATGAGGGGAAAATCGGATTACGCAACCAGATGACAAAACAACATTAGGCAACCTCTTTTCCCAGAACAATTTGTGTTTCGATATGGCCAAGCTTTCTTATGCCTCAGGTTGAGTTATCGTTTTTTAATCTCTCTCTCTCTCTCTCTCTCTCTCTCTCTCTCTCTCTCTCTCAATTCAATTCAGAAAAGCTTTATTGGCATGAGAAATATACATTTGCATTGCCAAAGCAGGTGAACAATAAAATAAACAGTGTTATAAAATAAAAAGTAAAAAGGTAAGGTATATATCATAATAATAGTCTCTCTCTCTGTCTCTCTCTCTCAAACACACACACACACACAAAACATTGAAACATACAGACGCACACAAACACACACATGTACACAAACGTACACATAATGAAAGAGCTCAATCCAGCTATGTTGTTTGATAGAAATTGAGAGCCCTGCTGTCTTGATTGTGCTGACTCATCCACACGTGTGTGTGTGAGAGTGTCTGTGAAGCATGTGAGTATCTGTTTCATTTTGAGGATGCCGCCAGAAGAGCTGAGGTCACCTTGGTCGTTCGCAGCGCTGAGATCTTGTGTGCAACTTCCCTGTGTTGGGGGGGGGGGGCCCTACTCAATTGACAAACGTTAACTCACTTGAAGGCGGGTGTCTGTTGAAGTTTAAAACTATTGGATTTGCCCAGTGCCACTCTGGATCTGCCATAACCAATTGCTAACGTTTGGCCGGGAATCACGTTGGGCGCAGGCTGTAAACAAACCTGTGCGTAAAAATGTCCGTCAACGAAAGCTGACTTTAACGTCAGTGTTCTCAGCCACTCCCTCTGTTCGCTGATTGGAAGCAGAAAATTTGTAAGGAGAAAACCAACTAACATACTGCAGACCCAGACCTAATACTGACGGGAAATTAAAATTGAGCAGAAGTACTTAGGCGGGCGGAGCCAGGCTAAGTGTTGGCCACTGTACAATACACTGTATAATGGGAGCTGTAAAAGCATTCCCTAAGGACACCAGTGGAATATATACCCACACCCCGAGATTGATAGGTCGAATGAGAGCATAGTACAGTTGGCTGAGTGGGAGATGGATGGGGAGGTAGAATTTCTGAGGCTGCATAGAATGGAGAGTTTATCGGTAGTGTATTTGTCAGAGTGTTTCCAGATAAACGTTGTAGGAAACGTGATTCAGTGTGGAGCTGGACGCCCCAAAGCCAATCATCATCACCCGTGATCCGGTCAAGGCTTATGCCTCACAAATACACAATGCACAAATAACACATGTTTGTGTGCGGCTGGTCTAGCTTTATATGTGTATCATCGGTTTTTTTTCAAAGGACTTTCCCTGCCAAACATTTAACCTACACTCATTCTTGAGAATTAGATGTGATACATTCCAGAAGTGGATCGAGATTGGATGTGGATCTAACTGAGACCTCAACGAGATGTCACTAGATGGATCGGCCTATCCATCCATTCATTCATCCATCCAGCCATCTATCACAGCCAACTATCATCTATCACAGCCATCTATCAAGTAGATGTGTGTGTGTGTGTGTGTGTGAAGTTTTACCCTATTACTGCACAAATGTGTGTTACATTTGTACTGTGTGACTTTCATCTGACATGCATGACGATGTGTGCAGGAAGCTAACGCAGGCCAGCTGTTGCTCATCAGACGCCAACAGTCTCACTCCGAGCTCGTCAGAAATCGCCGCTTGGTCAGGGACTTTGGCTTCTGCTGCTGTTGCAAAAGGGTATCCTTGTGCTTCTTCATTCGACGCAGGGGGTTTTCAACTCATTACAATGTAATCCATCCACGGCAATATATGATGCCCGGGGAAAGCGCATACTAACCTGATGGCTGCACATAGAAAAGCTATGAGCATTCATCCCATTGGCTAACGGAGGACCCGATGGCTGACATAGAGAAGCTATGAGCATTCATCCCATTGGCTAACGGAGGACCCTATGAATGCACATAGAGAAGCTATGAGCATTCATCCCATTGGCTAACGGAGGACACGATGGCTGCACATTAACGGCGATTTTACAGTGAAATTATAATTACTCAACACAACTACACCAACGTGTCCTTGTTAATTACACAACATGTATGGGTTAAGGCTATGGACATCGGTTGTCCAGTTTTGTGCTTTGATTGAGAGAAACAATATTTTTTTTGATCAGTGTTGGGTAGCTGAGGTCGTTGCTATAGAGACCACGTCCGTCCGCTTTGTTTGACAACTGACAGAGCTGCCAAGTCTCACCCTTTGGCCCTGAGACGCACTCATATCAACCAGTTCACACACTATCACACGCCACAACTCAAATTTCTCACACGGAGAATAGAATAACGATTGTTTTGCGGGACTTTTATTCGTCTTATGACGGTTCACGCCTCCGCGGTTCACGCCTTATGACGGTTCACGCCTCCGCGAAGTCCATTAATTCCTGATAATGGACACCTCGAAGGGCATTATCCCGCTTATACCACGGTCACTTGCCAAAGATAATAAATGAAGACCATTCATTTATATTTTCATGCGTTTTACAATCCAAATATAAAGTTTTTCACAAGCCATAACTTTGTTTCCCTGGTAACAGTGGTGTAGTGGTCCCTGGAGAAGTGGGTATACTCTAAATGTTTGCCCTTTTTTAACCCAGAAAAATGCCCTGTTTTAGAAACAGTGACATGTGAGACTACTCCATTTAGTTTACCCAAAAATCTGTCAGTAGTATTTGCTCATTGTCACATAATTTCTGCTGCTTGATCTCAGGGAGGAAGGATTATGAAATTACTAAACCAATACTGGCCCACAGACTAGTGAGAGACAACTATGCATTTTGAGTGAACTATTCCTTATTCCTGGAATGACACCTATTCTCTCACTTGGCAAGTCAGTAATTTATTTTGTAAACTGTCTTTGAACAGCTGATTTGCAACACATAGCATGGGCCAGAGTGAGCCACTATTATAAAATTAACATGACTTGATCAGGAGCAGTTTGTAGGTATTACTGGTCACACAGGCAGCCTGCATGAATGTAAAATATAGATGAGGCAAACATGGTGTTTCAGCAATTTTTTGAACATTTCAAATACTTCAAATTCAAATACTTCAGATCTGAATTTGACAATGCATCCTTGTTCAATTTTCTCCTTAGATTAAAAAAAAACGCACATCATTCTCTTCCACATCAATCATCTCGTTAGATATATATTATATCTATATATATATAAATATCATATGATGATTGAACATCATCATTGAAACTATTCAACAAAACAATATGTAACAAAACAACAATATTTAGTTTACAAAGAAAAAAATTATATGCATTTACAACACATCAACAGTGATATACTCTCTGAACCCAGTACTGGGTTTCTAACCATACTACAGTATTTTCCAGACAGACTTGCTTTCTGCACGAGTTTTCACACTGCACTGTCTAGAACGCAGAGAAGAGGCAGCACGATGGCTCTTCAACCAGGTCCTTGTATACTTTATAGGATCAAACTTGGAAGTAGGCGGGCCGTTGATATTAATCATCATCAAGTTTGATATGTTTGAGATCAGTAGGACAGCCCTTTTGTCTGAGCTTATATTGTTCATAAGGCTAAAGTTCCTCTCACACTCTGCCATACTGACAGGGAATGTTTTCATACAGTTCAGGAGTGGTTTTAGGTCCTTGGGCTCACTAGTGGGCTGTTCCAGTAGGTCCCGCATCCCATTCAGTGCTTGGTCTGTGCACAGGTTAAATCGCTTGCACAGTCGCTTAATTTGTTCTTCACCATGGCGGATGCTGGGCTTTGATGGCCATTTACTCTGATCAAGGATGCTGAGGTCCTTGATGGTCTCATCCTCAAAAGACAAGCGTTTCTCCAGATTGTTCACAAGGCTTTGTAAGAACTGGCCTAGATTGATAGACTTCAGCTTTGCCATTGTTTTCAGTGTTGTAGACCGATACTCCCCAGTCTTTTTTGCTTCTAAAGCCTCACTATATTTCTCACCTGGACTCTCTTTGAATGACTGGATCACTCTGATTGAGCGTTTCAGCAGATGCTCAGCTCTGATCAGTTATCGAACGAGACTGAAGCTCCTGTGACGGGAGACTTAGTTCATGGAGTGTGTCATACATGAGCCCAAGGTCACAAATAAATTCTGGACTTTGAACACGGTCTAGTAAACCTCTGTACATTTGCCTGTCTTTGGTGGACCTCGTCTCATCACAGCAAGCATTTTTAAAGTGCTGCACAAGAGCTCCCAGGGATGTAAAAACAGCACGAACAGTCCGAAAGCTACTGGCCACCCAGCGTACATCCAAGATTCTGCCAATGTGAAGAAGTTGTGAGCGTACTTCAGCTGCTGCATTTATGAGTTCACGCTCATTTTTGTTTGACGTACTATACAGAGAATATAGCTTCTGGATAAAAGTTTTGAAGTGATTGACAGAGTTTACCTCATCAACTGCATCTGACACAGCGAGTTCAAGTCTATGGTTCATACAGTGCCATACAAAAAGCTTTGGGAATCTCGAGGTCAGCCTCGTTGCTACTCCTGACTTCTTTCCTGACATGACACTGGCTCCATCAGATACAAATGTTACCCAGTTTTCATGTAGCCACTCTTCTGTAAAGCCAGCATTAGTTAAACAGGTGAGTAACGCCTGTTCTATGCCATCTGCTCTCTGATTTTCCAGTTCAACAAGTTCAATGAATATGAACTCAGGGCTTTCTTCTTGAATTGATGCTTTAATTGAAACTGTCATGACAGCTTTGTGACTTAAAGAAGATGCCTCGTCAATTAGGACAGCCAACTTACTGGATGGTGCTATAATGTTACTGACGATTTTGCTTTGCATCTCACTGGCAACATGTTGTATTATTTGTGTTGCACTGTAACATGAATGAAGTATTGTGCCCATTTTTAGACCATTCAGTTCCTGCAGCTCAATGAGGCTCTCATGGTCAGAAAAGGGTCGGGTTTTTTTGGCAATATGGTAGGCTGTTCGAAACACGGCTTCAGTTTCCTTCATGTAGGACTCAGTCATAGCCTCCATTGCATTCTCAATGGCAGCTTTGTCCTGTTGCTCTGCCACGTTCACTGCCTGAGTGTGGGCCTTGGACAAAACATCTTTCCTCACCTTATTTCTCAAGGCAGACAGACTTGTTGTTCTACTTCCCTGGCCAGACACTTAAATTTAAAAGTTCATCCATTCGCTTGAGAGTGATACACCTTGCTCCTTGTTGATCCCAATGGAGTTCACACTTCTGCAGACCAGACATCCTGTGAAGCATAAACAAACAATGCAAAAATACATACAGACAGTACAAAAATGTATTACTGCAGTTACTATTGTCACTGCTTTTTGTCCCCCATCGTTGCTGTTGTCATCGTCATCATCTACTATTAGTGTAGTTGTTGCTAGTGTCGTACTGTGCAACTGTCTCTCTCTCGCTCTCTCTCTCTCTCTCTCTCTCTCTCTCCCACCCACCTAGAGCCGAAGGATCTGTCCTAGGTTTCTGCCTCTTAAAAGGCAGTTTTTCCTTGCCCCTGTCGCCAAGTGCTTGCTCATGGTGATACTGTTGGGTCTCTGTAAATGTTATAAGGAGTTCGGTCTAGACCTTCTCTATTTGAAAAGTGTCCTGAGATATCTTGAAGTACTTTATCCACAGCTGTATGTGTGCATGGTCCATTTCTTCCACATACATCCAAGGACACACACACACACACACACACAATATTTCTCTGTTTCAGAAGTTACCCAAACTAGCAATCTACCTAAACTTACCCATTTTTTTGTTTTTGGATCCCAACCAGGGGTTCTTGGATTTAAAATCTTCTTTTTGTTTGGCAGTCCACAAGTCTGGCCAGTCATTATTAATGTCTACAGAAAAACAACAAAAGTGATTGAATTACAGGTTATAAAATAACTAAAGTGATTGAATAACAGGCTATAAATCTAACAAGGGAAACAATGACCACAACCCATTCGAAAGTGTAAAGTTGCATGATACATGATACACATGAAGTAGCTGTAGCTATATCCGTGACTGTCGAGCCCTGATATGTTATTAACATCATTTACAAGGTCCAGCAATAAAAAAAAGGACCCACGCCCACCTACCGTGACGTCTTCATCCAAAGTTGTACCGGCATCTTTGGCTGTGGGCGGAGAGGCAGCATCTCCTTCACTGAAAGCATCCTCTCCAACGGGGGTGGGGGGCAGAGCGGGCGTCAACGTTAACTGTACCGGTGTAGCATCGCTAACATTAGCTGAGCTGCTGGCTGATATTGATTCGCGAGGACGTTTGAAATTGTCAAATGAAATTTTTGTTTGGATAGCTTGCTTCATCTTACCGGATTATTATAGCAAATCATTTAAAGTAAACTTGTAAAAGTAAATTTGTCTTTCGCAATATTTACCTCGGCATGACCCGCCCTTCTCTCCCTCCGATTGGCTCATTCGTCGTCATGCCTACAGTTAACCAATCTAATCAGTAAAGGCAGCGAGTATTAGCCAATAAGAGGCAGAGTAGCGTGGGTCATGGCTTCACCATCCTAAGGAAAAAGTGGGCGATTTGGCTTGCAGATACTACTGAATGGTGCGCATCTGGGGGGATTTAGAAGTGGGTATACGCAATGCTGACTGAAAAATAAGTGGGTATACGCCATATACCCGCGTATACCCTGGACTACACCAGTGCCTGGTAACGCCTGAGGGTTTGACTAATCAACCATTACCCTCCCGTAAGATTCTTATTCAACGGATCGTTGTTCACTACTCCAGTAAATAGGACAGACTTTAGCTACGACTTGGCAACGGGAGATATCCTAGTCCGCTCAGCTATGAGCCAGTGAGCTAACGTTATGTATTGTACATATTTATAATTCAAAATTCGTCCCAGCCTAATATAACTGTCACTTAGTGCCCCAGTTGTTCATCATTTGTTGCTCAGTAACGAATACAGTAGTTCCCTAGTCTGTTTACCAGTAACTCCTCAGTAGTTACTGAATAGCTGTCACTTAGGGCCCCAGTTGTTCATCATTCGTTACTCAGTAACAAATACAGTAGTCCCCTAGTCTGTTTACCAGTAACTCCTCAGTAGTTACTGAATGACTGTCCCTTAGGGCCTCGTTAGGGCCCCAGTTAGGGCCCTGATCATTCATCATTCGTTACTCATTCGTTCCTCAGTAACTACCCACGTTTTTGCGTACCTTATTGTAAAGTGTTACCCACCTCTTTTATATACATATATACATATATTAGATATACATATATTTACATATATATACCATGACAAAGACAGAGGTGAGAACTCAAGGTGAGTTACAGGTTGCAGTTGGTGGGTGTAATGTTAGAGAGAGAGGGTGTTATTGGTTGATTTCACGCTTGGCTCTGCTTGGACCTGATTTAAGCCCACTGTAATTTTGTTTTTGTTCAGGGAAAGGCTTCAATGATTGAAGGGAAGATGATTGATAGGAATGGGTGAATTGCGGGGGAAGGAGATAAGGATGTTGAACCTCTTCAAAGCTAGCCAAGGTTATATAACTTCAAACTTGTTCAAGGAAGAAAACAAGCAGATTTACAAGGTGACTTCCCCCTTAGTCCCTGCTCTCTCTCTCTCTCTCTCTTCTCTGTATTTCCCCGTTTCATCATCCCCCGATCCTTGTGAAACCGCCGTCCGATTCGCCATCCCCCTCCAGTCTCTCCCTTGCTTGTCGTCACTCCCATCTGGTTTCAATCAGAGTCGAGATTACAGACGTAAAGCAAACATCAGCAGTAGAGCATCTCAACTCCCCACCCCTTCAACCTCCTTCTCCTCAAATCCCCTCACGTCCTCGTCTCATACTCCTTCACATGACGTGTTACTCACCTCCAGAAATCCCTGAGAGACCTGAATCAACGATAAGCAGGAAACACTGAGGAAAGAAGGAAAAGTGTCACAGCTAGGATCAGTAGAACCAATTCAAACTCCTTAGTAACAAAATAGAAGCAATACATGGAAGAAATAGAAGGGATATTACAAGGAAGTTATCACACATCACCTCCTCTTGGATTTCATTGGTCGTCTCAGCGGCCCAGTCACATTGTTATCGCCCCTTTAAGCCCTTATATTGCGTGTGAGTGAAACATCCAGGACCGTAGATAATGGGTGAAACACAGCAGGACAGTCGAGATGGCTTCAAGAGGTGAAAGGTCAGAGGTCAGACGATGGGGAGGTCAGGGGGTTAGAGTGCAGGGGTTAACAGGTAGCATGCAGAGCAGGATGAAATGCAAGGAAAGGGGCTCTTTATGTTTCCTTTGCAGGAGAGGGCACGGAGAGAGTCTATCTGTCTGGCTCCTCATTGTCCCACGGAAGCACTGTGTGCCTGTCTGTCTTTTTCTGGCTGTCTGTTGTCTATCTGTCTATCTGTTGTCAGTCTATATTTCTGTCTCTCAGTCCGTCTATTTACTGTCAAAACATTTATTAATCGGCGAAAATGAAATTTAACCCAAAGTATACAAACAGGCAAAAGTATTGTACAGTTATCAATTAATCGATAATTGAATTTATTATAATAGAGAGAGCGAGATAGTGAACGAGAGAGAGAGAGAGAGAAAGAGAGAGAGAGAGAGAGAGAGAGAGAGAGAGAGAGAGAGAGAGAGAGAGAGAGAGAGAGAGAGAGAGAGAGAGAGACAGAGGTCTGTGGGTTAAGGTTGACTGTGGTCTGGAAGAGTGTCCAGTACAATGATACAGTCGGGCCAAGGTTCGGTTACTGCCCCTTACTGGCAACAGACCTGCTGTCAAACTCACAGCCCTTCATTCAAAGAGCTGGGAGTACACACAAATATAATCACTTCCTCTCACACAAACACATACACATAAACATAATCTCTGTCTCACACACACACACACACACACAATTATACACACACACACCAAACACACTCACATACTAACTGTGCAAAGATGCATAGAAACATGCTTATTGCTCATGCTCAACACTGTATGATAAGGAGGCGAATCAGGGAGGAGGGAGGCTGGCTCTCTCAGGTGTGCCAGGTAAGTTATTTTAATTCTCTATGATTCACAGTGATATACGGATCTAAACATGCCTGCTTTTGTTTTACAGTCGCCAGAAATCAATAGCAACATGTTTGGAGCTCAGAGAACTCTTCAGACTGTCCTAATAAACCACTAGGGAGTCATTCCTTTACAGAATGTGTGCATGTATTTATGTGTGTTGGTATGTACCAGAGATGTAAATTAACTTTTTTGCCCACCAGCCACTGTGGTAGGTAGATTTAAAAATCTACCAGCCACTCATCTTTTTTACCAGCCACTTTTCATACGCTATATATTTTTTTAATATATGCGTACATTTTAAACAATATAATAGTAACACTAGATAAGAAAAGTGTTTTTCATACACATCATTTTTTCCATCAGAAGTGATTTTTACTGTAAGTAGGCGCTACCAAGGAACTGAGTTGAAAATGTTACACTCTTACCGCATATGATAAACAATACACAGGTATCTCCTAGACTTGTAGTCAAGACCGCCTAAACCGAGACCAAGACACTACCAAGACCAGAGGGTATCAAGACCGAGACCAAGACGAGACCAAGCCCAAGACAGACTGAGTCAAGACCAAGACAAAGTCGAGACGAGACCGAGACGAGACCAAGACCGAGACCAAAAAAACCAACAAAAAAAACAGCTACTGAGCTAGTGTTACACCATAACTTGCATCAATTGAATAAGAGCAGCATACTGGGGTAAGAGGTTCAGTCCCAGTTTAAATTCAATTTAAGAAGGTATTATTTCAACTACAGACAGAACAATGCAGAGACAGAGCTTGTCATGAATGTGTGTGACTGTGAGCTCACTCACTGTAAATGTTTTCGTAGACTGGGTGAGATAAACTATGTATAGCAATTGCATGACAGCTGTTACTGCACTATTAGAGGATTGATACTCCTTTGTCTGCTGTTGAGGACTGATATTACTGACTGACTGGTACTAACTGGTCCAAAAGTCATCTGATAAAACAGCTAACACCTCCAACAGCTATGGGAAATATGTAACTAATTACAATTATACTTAATTTGTAGATGAAATTGAAGATACACAATTATAACCTTGCCAGAAATAGATTAAGCCTGTGAAGTCAAAACAATGTGATATGCAGATGTTATTCAAATGTCAATGGTCATATTTATTTAGTTAAACAACTCCATTTTAAATAAAATACAGTAAACAACAATGACATGCGCACATGTCACATGAATCAAATGCAAACTACAAATTCTACATACCAATACAAACTGCACATCAAATGGTGCATTAACAAGAATAGAGACAAGATGCTGACATCTTGATGTCTGCAATAGCATGTGATTACAACACACTGCCAATAATATAAAGCCTGTTCTTCAGTAAGGCAAGAACAACAGCTCACTGACACGGTTTTGATATACAGTATTTCTACTCAATGAATTCGCCAAAATATCTAACGTTGGTGAAAACTGTTAATGTTTAAGTAGCCGAGAGACACTGATAAGTTAACTACCTGTACTTAGCATGTAGTTACACTCTTAGCCAAAAATGTTTCAGTAAGTCTGCAAAGAACTGAAGCTTGCAAAAAAATATCCGTCCCCTAAATAATTTATAACGCTAGCTTACCTCTCCGGGTGTCTCCGCTCCAGGTGTCTGGTGAACGTTGATGTCGTCCCGGCTGTTTCGGTTAGAGAGACTTCGCAAAACTTGCATTTTGCAGAATGCTTCTTTGTTGCCCCTGGACTGCAAATTTCTTCGTATTCGGTGAATGCAAATTTAATGATGGCAGAATTCGCTGACATTATTATTACTACTGTAGGTCTGACTGAGGCTGACAGCTACGACGTAAACCTAACGTTTCGCGCTGGCTACACTTGCGTCTTTTGATTGGATGAGCGCCAGTTTGTTAATCACAACAAAAATACATGTATGTCATTGATTGGTTGCATTTGAAAGGTTGCATTTGAAGGGCGTGAAAGGCGAAATAATTTAATGTTGCATTATCGAATATTATGTTTTGTATCATGGACATTATTTGTTGCAAATCTCCCGACCACTATGTCGACCTGAGACCGCAAGACCAAGACAATGAGACCAAGACAAGACCGAGGGATCCGAGACCAAGACAAGACCAAGACCAAAAACAGTCGAGACTGTGACAAGACCGAGACCACGTAAAAGTGGTCTCGAGACCGGTCTCGAGACCAAGACCGGTCTCGAGGCATCCAACTCTAGTATCTCCCATGTTAAGTCATGTTTATTTCAAAGGTGTTACGATGATAAGTTTGGGGATAATTCATCTATACAAAGTATTTTCAATAAAAAGCAAATTGACATATTAACAATAAAACAACATGCATGGCTACACCATCATAAGTCAATAGGAACATTTGTTTTTTCAGTGCACTGGCCTTTTAATTTCTTCAATTCAACCAGATGTATAATGAAATCTGCCCCTATAATGCAACAGATGTATCCTCTCGGTATAGGAAGACTCATACTCCATACGCCTATGTATTCGAAATTAAACATTTGAAACAGACCATGAAGAAACAAGAACAAGAAACAATGACTTAATAAGTGCAAGACACATTGAAAAACGTCAGAATACATTAAACTATATATATATAGGAACTCGTTAGCGTATCTGTTTGTGTACGTTCGATATGCAGCCCTGCTATTGCGCATTCACAGACTGGCTTTTGTCAAAGGAATACCCGGTCAATGATGGATTTAATATGGACACAAACGACTAAAAATTGGATCTTTGTATGGATTTATATGCACGTTACGGGATGAATTGATAAGCTCCTGTAAGGGCTACGATGGCACGGATGACAGCTGATTTGGAACGGAACAACAGCAAAGTAAGGAACCCCGACTTTTTTACTGTTCAATTATTAATGTTGTTTTAGAACGAGTATTGGAATACACGCTCGGAATATCCAACAAGTATTCGAAAACTGTATAATGGTATTCGGGACAGCCCTACGTCTTAGCACACACACTTGACATCTGTTTTGACCAGATTGACAGAAAGCAGCTGTTTGCCAAACAAGTGAGCAGAGCTCTACGGTTACCCAACATGCTAGTTTTTCGACAGCAACAAACTATTGCATCAGGCCTAATAGAAAGTTAACTTACGTGCAGTGCCATTCGAAGTCTTGAAATGGCCTTCCCTTTTTGTCAATTGCGTGTGCATTTCGAACTAACTTCTATCAAGCTGGGCTGTTTTGAGGCTAACGAGCGTCCTCATCGCTGTCGTGGTTTCGGGCGCTGATTTTCCCTTGGCAATTTTCAAAACGTGAAGGTGACTTTTTGAGGACTCGTGGTCCTCCACGGCTTCCAATTTTAAGTTTTGTGTCCCACTCACAAAACTATTGGACCTGTGGCCATCCGAAGCATGTTTACACAGAGAGCACAGAACATTGTCTGGCTCGTCCCGTCAAACACCAGCCGGTCACGGTGTTGCCCACTGTCCGATGTTTGCCATCTCTCATTAAAACAAGGCTTCTTTTTGGGGATGACAGCCGTACTATCATCCGCCACCTGTACCTGGCCTACACTCTCCTCAGCTGTTCTCTTTCCTCCGGTGAGGAAACGCAACATTGCTTTCTCTAGCAGTTTTTTCTTTATACGTCAATAATTAGCCTAGCATACTTTACCGAATGTTGATACCGGCATATTATCTCTATGGTTACCGGTTTATTATCCCGGATGTTGACAGTCGCAGTTCAGCAAGAGGCGTAGAAGGGGGCCGGATGTTGACAGTAATGGTTGTGGAACTGTGCAGCGCCGTATGACGAATGTATTAAATATGCAAATTTGATCGGACCTGACTTGAAAGTATTACCCGACACAGTGGCGGTTGAAGGGACACAATTCACCGACCACCATACAAATCCACCCGCAAATGGCGTGTGGCGGGTGTTAATTTCCATCCCTGGTATGTACACACATCTACATTGTGTGTGTGTGTGTGTGTGTGTGTGTGTGTGTGTGTGTGTGTGTGTGTGTGTGTGTGTGTGTGTGTGTGTGTGTGTGTGTGTGTGTGTGTGTGCGTGTTTGTGTGTGTGTGTGTGCGAGTGTGTGTGTGTGTGTGTGTGTCTATGACATGTGTATATGTGTCTGTGGTCAAATATTTATTCTGTCTTCCTGGGATTTCCACACTTGAGGATTGATTCTTGTGTTGGATCGCTCTGCTTAATTCTGTCGTAAATATTGCACATATCACATTTGTCTTTCACATACGTGTTGTGCAACACTCTCTAAAATATCAAGTTCTTGTATAAATATCCCTGCTTTTGAATTCCTCTCGCAGCAGAAAGAGGACTCTTATGGAACCGGCATCCATTTAGTCCAAAAGCAACTCAGCAATTGTTATTTCTAGTATGACCACTTAACCCTAACTTAACCCTTACTAGACAGTTTAATTCTTAAGCGTCTTTGGTCCTCCATGATATTCAGTTATTAATTTCATTGCAATGTCTCAGAGAACAATAAGGCCTATGTTAAATTAAGTAGATTAACCATGACATACTTGTAGTAATATTCAACATTACAAAGTGAGGTACAGAAAATAATGGTGGGCTTGAAGTTCAAAGGTCAAAGTAACTCTCAGTATTCTTCCATGGTACCCCCGTTTTATCACTAAAGCAGAGTGGATATGGAAGGTATAAGCCAAGCCCTTTTAAAGCAACCAATCAGGATCAGAGGTCCAGATTTATGGGAGGAGCTAAAATGTGGAAGATTGTTGAGCCTTTGACGACATGATTTAGAAACAGGACGATGTGTCTTTACCACGATGAACATAGCATCTCATAGTTGTGTAGCATTGAAAGTCACACAGAGAAATGCTCTGTTATGCCTATCATAACAGTGGCCAAGAAAACACCAACACCAAGGCCTTCATGAAATACGTCAGTTGG